>NC_137037.1:3084860-3117171 GCF_032717465.1 Coenobita brevimanus
CGATACATTTTTCTCTCCCTTAAACTCCTTTAATTCAGCTTATCCTTACTTTTATCTTACCTTCCTGTTCCCCCTGTGGCTATATTGTTATTGATTTCTTTTTCGTTACAGTCTTTCAGAGGATGGGATGTGTGTAACTCAGCAGATATTTTACCCACCCACGACTTCGAGCGTCACCTGCGATCATGACTTTTGCTTTATCTGCACCAAAGCAGTGTAACTACTTACTACACCCAGACACAACTTATGAGCTTGTTTTAATCTAAATCGGATCGGGCAATTATGAAAAACTTTGGGAACAGAAACTGAGTCAATCAAAGTAGTTATGCCTTCATTGTCACTAAAAAGTATCGCGCCACTTACACCTCTTAACATTCAGAGAAGTAGTTGCAGCTTTGTTTTATGGGTCGCCATGTGATTGGGTGAAAATATTCCCACTGGTAGCTGTTAGTGCTGTACGAAATGATATTACACGGTACGATACAGGATGGTATATGGTACCAGTTTAATGCGTTCACGTCTGAGAAATTGACTCATTTCCATAGCCATGGGACACTAGGAACATCAAATTATTATTTTTACCCGTAACCACCATCACCACACATACCCAACATGTAGGTTGTTTTTGAGGATCGTGTGATACCAACACCACCACCTTAGGGACAGAGTAAATGTGTAGAGAGATGGTGAATAGCACTCACCATCATTACCGGTAACTGGCTGTCCATAATGCAAGGTGTTAAAGGTAATAGCACTCATCATCAATACCGGTAACTGGCTGTCCATAATGCAAGGTGTTAAAGGTAATAACACTCACCATCAATACCGGTAACTGGCAGTCCATTATGCAAGATGTTAAAGGTCGCTGGTATTTTCCATGATAATTCTTAGGTCAAGGCTGACACTACCTCAGGTTTGTGTAAAAGTCACCATTTTTGTGGCAAGGTTCAGTTGACAGGGTATGACTGAACAGACATGTTATTGTGTTTAATAGCTCCTTTGTCGAATTTGTGGTGAATGATTCTGGTTCAGTTTCACTTTGTCATCAGAATAAAATCAAAAGAGAATGGGAGTTATATGAGTATTCTTCAGTCTTTATTAAATGTTATTAAACTCTCAAACTATTTTCAGAGAGAGAGAGAGAGAGAAAGCACTGATATTCTAGGCTGTGGACTGTGAGTGTGGCGTGACAACCATAATGAGGGGTGACTGCGTTAATGAGCCAGCGTCCAGGTCACTGGGAACATCCTTTCACTTCCAGTAATCATATGAGCGCCTCACCCCTCATTAATCCATTTGACAGTTATGCACCAATGGACTATAGTGTCAGACTAAATTAACCCACATACTGTACTATTACTGTGTACATTTGGAGATACATTAGTTCAGCCAGATATATATCCACATACTAAAATTGTACACATTATGAGTATACAATACCTTATGTTAGTTTTATATCCACATACATAAAATGTGTATATTGTGATGATACAGCAGTACTGACCGCACCTGTACCCTGATCAGGTAAATGTCCAAGATGAGTTAGCTGTATCCTCAAAATATATAGTTTCAGTATGTAAGTATAATTTTTCCACTCCAACAGTTCACGGCATTATGAAATCATGACGCAGTACAGGTTAAAATTATTGTTATGGACATACCTCGCATTTTGACAAAAAACTATTTCAATTTTTGAATGAAGTTGACATTAATTTATGTCACAGATAACTAGTTTTTGACATCATTCGGACCAACTTCAGAAACTATTAATATATGACGCAAATAAAGGTCATATGCTTCCAAAAATCAAAACCTCCTGGAAGATCAGTTTCGGAGCTCTGTTGAAACCAAGCCAAACCTAATTTAGTTTAACCTAACCTAATCTAACCTGGCTTGTGTGTTCAGTACCTGGAAGCAAAGCCATGATTAGTTCATTTAAGGTTTGGTCTGAACGTCAGCCTTGTATAGGAGTTGGGAGGAACTATTTGACCGTGAGTGTACGGTCAGTGAAGCAGGTATCTTTCCGAGTTTCTGGGAAGGCTGAGTCGGGTGAAGGTAGGCGAAGTCTGAACTGGATGAAGCTAAACGAAGTGAGATTGACTGTTGAAGCTAGACCAATCCTGGTTGAATCAGGTGAAGCTAGATGGAGACTGGTTGAATTAGGTGAAGCTAGATAAAGCAAGGTTGAGTCAGATGAAGTTAGATGAAGCAAAGATGAGTCAGATGAAGCTAGGTGAAACAAGGTTGAGTCAGTTGAAGTCAGATGAAGCAAGGTTGAGTCAGGTGAAGTTAGATAAAGCAAGGTTGAGTCAGTTGAAGCTAGATGAAGCAGGGTTGTCAGTTGAAGCTAGATGAAGCAAGGTTGAGTCAGTTGAAGCTAGATGAAGCAAGGTTGAGTCAGATGAAGCTAGATGAAGCAATGATATCTCTGGTGAAGGTGGATAAAGCCAGCTGGAATAGAGTGAAGACATTTGAATCCAGGTGGTGTTGTGTAAAGACAGATGGAGCGCTCCCAGGGTATCGTGTAAAGGAAGATGAAGCCAGACGCAGGTGGGTACGATGATGCTCCCAGGTGACACAAAAGTTTCTATTTGCTGGGAGGCGGCTAAGGAGAAATTGTACTGTACACACCCACACTGATGCACACACGTACGTACACACCCACACTGATGCACACACGCATATACAAGCCCATACTGACCTACACACCTACACTGATGGACACACATATACTCTCTCTCTCTCTCTCTCTCTCCCGTGTGTGTATAATATGGTTAAAGGAAATATTGATATTCTACAAACGTTTGTGCAGTACATGTAACACAAGACTGACATAAGCATCTGGAAGACCGCATATCCCCATATAGCGTTTAAGTGAAGAATGAAGGTACTGTTGGGCAGGAAGAGTCATGAAATCTCATCCAAATTTATGGCAAACAAAATTTTATCATGATGAAAGTAGTCACAGTATTTCATATAAATTTGTGGACAAGTTATAAATATTTATTACGCATACACATAATGGGATGAAAACATTGTCTGCTTTATCTTGGGTGAAGAAGGTAATTATTTCAACTACACCCTGACTAAGAACCATAATCCCAGTGGCTGTAGACACTGTACATCCCTCACAAAAAGCATCTCACCGTTTTCTGCACCTCTCACTCCTAAGCATAGGATGATGAGTTTTGATATATGGGCCGCCCTGCGATGTAACAGATAACAATAACAAACAACCCTGTTATTATCTGATGAAGAGTTTTGATATATGGGCCAGCCTGCGATGTAACAGATAACAATAACAAACAACCCTGTTATTATCTGATGAAGAGTTTTGATATGTGGGCCAGCCTGCGATGTAACAGATAACAATAACAAAAAACCCTTTTATTATCGCTTTAGGGGCACTGGAGGGCACAGGTATGGAAGGACCTGAGGCAGGACTACCATAGTCCAGATCATTTCAGCCATAGAAGACTATCATGCGGACTGGTAGCGTTTTACAGGATACAGAAAGCTTCTGACCATTTCTTGGATTTGAACCGTGGTGCGTCACACGAGGCGTCCTGTGAGGTAAGTGTGGAACATTGTTACCCGTGGCTGTGTTGACAGTCCCCGAGAATTTATTTTATAACTCACTCTATTTTCTTGTTTAGAGGCGTCGGTACACGTGTCGCTGCCTTCCTCTGTACTGTTCTTCCAGGAATCGTGTCAGTATTTGTCCCTGAGAACCCTATACCGTGTTTATTGTGTGTTGGCAGGTTGTGCTTCACTCACCACCTCCTTCATTACTAAAAGCAGTTCCCCACAGTGTGTTGGCAGGTGTGCATCAGTCACCGACTCCTTTGTTAATAAAAGTAGTTCCCCGACAGTGTGTTGGCAGGTAGTGCTTCAGCCACCGCCTCCGTTATTACTAAAAGAAGTTCTCAGAGAAATTGGATATTGTGTTCTACAGATTTTTCCCCATAAACTTAGCCATGATTACAATAATTACAGTTGTCAGATATTTCCTCTTAACCGTTGATAGGGTGCTGGAGGGAGTTGCCTTCCAGGTATAGCCGGGCTGCTGAGCTACTTGGTTATACAGATGCCCTCAACTCCCTTCCAGCCCCCTGAAAGGAGGATGGTGGACATTAAATGGGCATCTTCAGCAAGAAGTCTGTTTGGTTCACGTCCACATGAACCTGGGGCCACAGCAACAAACACAACATTCATGGTCTAGACTCTAGTGGGATGCAGGTAGTGGAAGTAATATTTACCATTGTTGTGGGACAGGTATATGAGAGTAGGCTACGTAGGTACAGTTCTTCTAAATGAACAACAACGACGGCACTGTGATAACAAGGCACAGTATATCCCCTGTCCTTAAATGATGAGCTGGGAAGGAAGGTTTCACTCTCATTGACTCCTCTGTACTATACTCCTTTTGCTCTTACTTGGCCTGAAACTGCCATCTCTCCATCATAAATTTCTAAATATAATAATAGACTAATACAAGAATATGATCATAGTCACGGAGAGGTGTTATGGCAAGGATGTAGAGCCGTTGTATATTTTTCTGCCACTGACCTCTGTTTAGTAAACTGCAAAAGGACGAAAATATGGGCCAAGTTAAGGTGAACGAACTATAGTTTCACACTCTTTATTCGCTTCACATGGCCGAACCAATTGAATGCAGTGCTTCGTTATATTTTCCCAACAACCTGTGCACCACACTTGTCCCGAACCCTCCCACTTTTTAGTTTATCCTTAAATTGTATTTATTTTCCTTACATCCCTTATTTTATCATTAGTTTTACCCAGAATACAATAAATGTTATTTTTTGGGTGTAAGAAGAAACAGATATACGATTTTGTTGCACTAAGTAGCCATGGTGCAAAGGGCAGTAATGTTACCCTTTTCATGTAAAGATTCATTTTTCAAACCTTGGCTTCAAAGGTTGCTTAAGGTAACATTCTGATACTCTGCCATCAAAGTGTACGTTTTCATAATTTACCTTCAAAATGTACGGACTCGATGCCAGGCCACTGGACTACAACACAGTTAAGCGATAGAGACCTGCGTAGTACCACCTAATCTAACTAATCTCGTCTGATTGTAGCCAGAATGAAACAGAAAACATAAACTGCACAGGAGGGACAAAGTCAACATAATAAAAGTCAGAAGCCAACCTCGCACACTCTGGACCTTCAGGTGTCAACTTGGCAGCTTTGTTCCTGTTGCCAATAAGTCTTTGTGCCAAGTGCCTCAGTATTTACCCAGCTACTTGTGTTGGCTCATTGTCACTGGAATTACCCGGCCGGCAGGGGGTGATAAGAGCGTCGATGTGGCTGCGTCCGTGTTGGTAAGTCCCGCGTGTGAGTCAGATAACATCACACAGACACATTATGTGAGGGGCACGTAAACAAGCTGGTCAGGGTGGTATGTAGGGATGTATTCTGGGAGTTTATATTCCCGAATACGTTTTCATAAGAGGTGTGTTATACAGTTTACACCTTCAGTTTTCTTGCATGTTATTTTTATTCGTTACTGCCTGAGGATACTGTGCATGATTTGTTGTGTATAGTGTATAACGTACAACCCTTTACCTACCGGGTTGCAGTTGTTTAGCTTGTAGGTCCAGACTTATGAATCCCCCGTTAATTAACTCTCGGAAACGCCCAGCACCATAAGTTGTGGAGGATGCAGGAGACTAAAGGTTTAATGTTGTAATTCGCGTGAATAGCATATAAGGCCGCTTTCACAGGAGGCCACCGGTGGCCGCATCTGGTGGCCCAGTGTGAAGGGGCCGGCAACTAGTGTAGCCATATGAAAGCTCCGATCTGAAAAAATGCTTTACAGCGAGTGGCAGCAACCGCCAGTGGCGGACACTAGTTGCGCGAGCGAGCCACCGCCGGGAGCTGGTTGCCGGCTGGGTAACCGCAGTGGCCTCGTATGAAAGGCTCCATTGAAAACTATGGGAGGCAACTAATTGCGGCCACCGGTGGCCTCGTGTGAAAGCGGCCTAAGAAGATATTATACTGGCAACTCCAAACACAGCCATTGTAATATATCAGTTTTCACATATACTTCTTGCACCTCTCACACACCTTGTCCAGCATGAGGAAGGGTATGTGAACTTTCCGTGGACTGATACAGATACATCCTGTTGCATTTATTAATATCACATATGACTATTCTCTCCTCCGTTCTTGAATTCCGCTGGCCTGTCTTCGCTGCACGTAGAAAGCGAGTGGTAGTTACCCTGAATGGAATTAGCACGTAAATAACATGTTCAGGCACATTCACTTGACTCTTGGGACAATGACGAATGGCGGAAGAGAAGGGAGGACACTGTAGAATCAATGACCTAACCCTGCAGGGGACGTCCCTCGCTTACTTAGTGAGTGATAGAAGAGAGGGTCGGTAAGTTCTATAGTTTTTCCACCTTAACTTGGCCCATGTTTTTGTCTTTTTGTAGCTTATATCACGAAGCTCAGAGACATAGAAAGACAGTGCTAAGGCTCCAGGTCCTTATCACAGCACTTCGTGATCTGTATAAGTTTCTAGCGTTAATCAGTTACTATAACTCAGCATTCGAGATGAAGATATGGTAATTTTTGGTTAGGTCGGAGTAAAAAGGATATAGTAATAAAAACATACACAGCACTACCAGCCTTACTGTGCATATCTCTCACCCTTACTACACACAACCACCACCCTTACTGAACACAGCTGTCACCCATACTGCACACAGCTGTCACCCATACTGCACACAGCTGTCACCCTTACTGCACACAGCTGTCACCCTTACTGCACACAGCTGTCACCCTTACTGCACACAGCTGTCACCCTTACCGCACATTTCTGTTTACGTTTTTATAAAATCTGATTACATAAATTCGTTCTCTTCCTCTAAGGCCCTCTCTTCTACTGTGTCTCAGTCCTAACATGCAGCTGTTCTTATTCCTTCCTGTAAGTCAGTCACATATCTTTCCCATGCTGATCTTACTCTGTCATACATCTCTCAGCCTTCATCTTATCTCTTCAGCACCGCCTCTTCTATGTCTACCTCTCACTACCTTGCAGCCATCATACTCTCCTCTCTTCCCTCTCACCCCGCGAGGTTTCTCCTAAACTAGATAAAACGTCTAGTGATAACCGGATTATACGTTCTTGTGCTGATTTATTTTTGTGTTCGACTCTGAGCATATGCTTAACAGCCCGATCCTTGAGGTCTGGCAATCTTCCTACGACCCATACACCCCCACATGTCACCAGTTCGACGCTAACCTCCACCGTCTGTATTCAGTATATGCTCTAGGTGTCTCATACAGGACTGGCGTATTGGTCCTTCCCTGCTTAGCCATTTTATCCCTTCCTCTGCGACACCCTCCTTCCTACCTAAGGTAGTTAACCCCACTCCTCCCCCCCCCCTCTCTCTCTCTCTCTTCATCCTTCTCCCCACATCACAGTGTTTCTCTTCGCCGGTGTCTAAGGTGTGAGAGAATGGAGGAAAGGGGGAAGTAAAGTGAAGGAAGGAGGGAAAATAATTACGGAGGAAACGAGAAACTGTAGTAGGGAGGGAAAGAATATATGAGACAGCGAGTGTGATGTGTTGATTATGATTGGGTGGGTGAGGGAGGGAAGGAGAGGCGGAGAGAAATGGAGGGAGGAAAGGAAAGAGGGCGGAGAATGAATGTTGGGCGGAGATGGAAAGGGTCATAGAGAGAAGGAAAGAATGTGAGGGAAATGGAAACAGAGGCTGTATAGCAGTGTTTCTTAAAGTGTGGTCCGCGGACCCCCAGGGGTCCGTGGAACGTTCCAAGGGGTCCGCAGGCTAAGTTGAGTATTAGGTAAAACATGTAATAATTTGTATAATGGATATTGTTATGACAGTTATGTGAAGTAAACTTTGAACAGTTATGTTCAAGTTAAGCCATTAATAAATAATTCAGTACCAATTGTAGTATATTATAGCCTACAAACACCTTTAAACTCAAGAGGTAGGGTAGGAGGGAAATCTACTCATTATTAAGGGTCCGCCACATGATTAGTTTTAATAAAAGGGGTCCGCTGCACGAGAAAGTTTAATAACCACTGGTGTATAGGGATGAATGAGCAAATTAACAGAGAGAGAGAGAGAGAGAGAGAGAGCTAGTTTAACCCTTTCAGAAGCACTAAGACACTTTTGATTTTAGTCTTGCTATCTACGAACTAACTTATTTAGCTTAGGATATTATTTAACTGAACTGCATTGGTCAACACCTTCTCTACGAGGGGTGATGCTGGGTTTAATATTGGCGTCTGGAGTTGACACCAAGTTACCGTTCTGATACGAGTATGTGATATCCTTGAGCTGAAACGGTGGAGCAGGGACGTGTAGGGTGGCAGGGTGAAAGGGTGCAGGCAGGGTGTGAGTGAGGCAGGGTGTGGGTAAGGCAGGGTGTGAGTGAGGCAGGGTGTGAGTGTGGCAGGGTGTGAATGTGGCAGGGTGTGAGTGAGGCAGGGTGTGGGTGAAGCAGGGTGTGAATGAGGCAGGGTGTGAGTGAGACAGGGTGTGCGTGAAGCAGGGTATGAGTGAGACATGGTGTGACTGAGACAGGGTGTGAATGAGGCAGGGTGTGAGCGCACAGGGTGTGAGTGAGGCAAGATGTAGGTAAGGTAGGGTGTGAGTAGGCAGGATGTGAGTGAGCAGGGTATCGGTGAGGCAGGGTGTTAGTGGGGCAGGGTGTGAGTGAGGCAGGGTGTGAGTGAGGCAGAGTGTGGGAGATAGGATGTGGGAGATAGGGAGTGGATGAGGCAGGGTGTGAGTGAGGCAGAATGTGAGAGGTAGGGTGTGAGTGTGTCAGGGTGTGGGTAAGACAGGGTGTGAGTGGGGCAGGGTATGGATGAGGCAAGATGTTGGTGAGGCAGGTTGTGGATGAGGCAGGGTGTGAGGCTGGGTGTGAATGAGGCAGGGTGTGAGTGAGCAGAGTGCAAGTATGCAGGATGTGGATGAGGCAGGTTGTGGGTGAGGCACGGTGTGAGTGAGCTGGGTGTGGATGAACAGAATGTGGGCGAGGTAGGGTGTGAGAAAGGTGACCAGATTTATTGGAGTTAAAAGCGGGACGCGCGCGTGCGTGTGTGTGTGTGTGTGTGTGTGTGTGTGTGTGTGTGTATGTGGAGAGAGAGAGAGAGAGAGGTAGATAGACAAATAGTCAGATAGATAAAGACAGATATAGATAGATATCTATATAGATATAGAGACAGATAGATATTAACTAATGTGACGCGACCGCTGCTGCGCGGTCAACTGATCCTGCTAATCAAACACTAACGTCTCCTACGAACTCCGAACATACCGTACGGTACTCTGAATGGGTCGACCAAAGTTACCAGCTAGTGAGCATTACAGATTTTATTTTAATAATTCTGTATTTCATTTGGTTAGGATTATGCATATTATTTCTAATTCATCCCAGTATCATAAAAGGTCATGTAATATCTAATGCAATAGTAAGTTTCTAAAAGCAGGACAATTATGATAATTTGCTCAAAAAGCGGGACATTCTAGTCATAATTAAAAAAGCGGGACAGACGTCCAAAAAGCGGGACTCTGGTCACCTTAGGTGTGAGTGACCGGTGTGCAGGTGAGCAGGGTGTGGGTGAGCTCGGGTGTGCTTGAGGCAGGGCGTGAGTGAGCAGGGTGTGAATGAGGTAGGATGTGGGTGATGTCGGGTGCGGGTGAGGCAGGGTGTAAATGAGCCAGCGTGTGGGTGAGGCAGGGAGTGGGTGAGGCAGGGTGGGAATGACGCAGAGTGTGAGTGAGGCAGGGTGATAGGATGTGAAACAGGGTTTAGATGAAGCAGGGTGTAAGACAGGGTCAGCTGTCTGTCTTCCTCTGTCTGTATTTCTTACTGCCTATACCTCCAGTCTTTCAAACGCAGTGTGTTCAGGCATCTCGAAATGAACAGATCTTGAATTTGGCTCTCTGTTACCTTGTTTTTGTTTTTTCATTGAGAGAACAATCTGTGCGGACTTCTGTCCTTTGGTTTCTTCTTCTTTGCATAAAAAAATAAAAGTACGTGGGTGAGGCAGGATGTAGATGAAGCAGGTGTAAGACAGGATGTGCGGGTTAGGGTGTGGGTGAAACAAGATGTAAATTAGGAAGGGCATGAGAGGCTGCAAGGATTGAAATTCATGTAGGTTTCATCTTTCTCTCTCTCTCTCTGTCTCTCTCTCTCTCTGTCATAAAAAAAGAATAAACTTTCCGTATACACCTAAAGCAATTGTCGTATTCAAATTTGGGGATATAAATATTTTCCAGCCTCCAGAACCTTGCGTAAGGAAAGACTGGCGCAAAATTGTTTCAATGAGAGAGAAAGAGAGAGAGTGGGGGGGGGGGGAAGTAAAGCAGAGGAAAAAAGTAAAAAAAAAAAATCACCTTTAACAGTGTACGCTTTAATGTGAGTCTGTGTGTACTGACAACTGTGGTTACTCATGGACTCGTAAACCAAAAACGACTTCATGTACTTGCAGAGCTAGTATGAACATGGAAAACGAGTACGCAGTCTTATCTGCTAGCTAAAAAGACTCTCTCTCTCTCTCTTTCTCCACATCCTCATAAGCACACACACACACACACACACACACACACACACACACACACTTATTCAGAGCTCTTTATAGAATGAACGTTTTCTGATCCTTCTGGCACACCACCAAAACTATAGTAGTGTGTTAGGTGTTGTGGTAGTGTGTTAAGTGATGTTGTAGTGTGTTAAGTGAAGTGATATTGTATTAAGTGATATGGTAGTGTGTTAAGTGATGTGGTATTGTGTTAAGTGACGTGGTAGTGTGTTAAGTGATGTAGTAGTGTGTTAGGAGTTGTGGTAGTATGTATGTGTTGGTGTGAGTGTGCTGGTTGTAATGGTATGCGAAGAAAGTGTGGTAGTGTTTGGTAGGTGTGGCAGTCTGGTAGGATTGTGTAGTAGTGTGGCAGGATGGTATGACAATCTGTTAGGATGGTATGGTAGTGTGGTAGGTTGGTGTGGTATTGTGGTAGGGCGGTGAGGCAGTGTGGTAGGGTGGTGTGACAGGTAGGATGGTTTGGTAGGGTGGTGTGGGGGTCTGGCAGGGAGGTGTCTCAGTGTGGTAGGATGGATGCTGTAGTGTGGTAGGATGGTACTCATATGGCAGTCTGGTAGGATGGTGTGGTAGTGTGGTAGGATGATAGGTCTGTGGTAATCTGGTAGGATGGATTGGTATTATGGTAGGAAGGTGTGGCAATGTGGTAGGGTAGAAGGACGGTAGGGTAGAAGGACGGTGTGGCAGTGTGGTAGGGTGGTGTGGTCGGATGGTGTGGTAGTGTGGAAGAGTGGTGTGGCAGTTGGTAGGGTGGTGTGGTAGTGTGGTAGGATGGTGTGGTAGTGTGGTAGGATGGTGTGGTAGGATGGTGTGGCGTTCTGGTAGGATGGTGTGGTAGTGTGGTAGGTGGTGTTGTGTGGTAGGATGGTGTGGTAGTGTGGTAGGATGGTGTGGTAGTGTGGTAGGATGGTGTGGTAGGATGGTGTTGTAGTGTGGTAGGATGGTGTTGTAGTGTGGTAGGATGGTGTGGTGGTGTGGTAGGATGGTGTGGTGGTGTGGTAGGATGGTGTGGTGGTGTGGTAGTGTGGTAGGATGGTGTGGTATTGTGCAAGAGTGGTGTGGCAGTTGGTAGGGTGATGTGTTAGGGTGGTGGCATTCTTGTAAGATGGTGTGGTAGGATGATGAGGTAGTGTTGTAAGATGGTGTGGTAGGGTGGTGTGGTAGTATATGGTAGGCGTGGCAGTGTGGTAGTATATGGTAAGCGTGGCAGTGTGGTAGTATATGGTAAGCGTGGCAGTGTGGTAGTATATGGTAAGCGTGGCTGTGTGGTAGGATGGTGTGGTAGTATACCTGTATGGTAAGCATGGCAGTGTGGTAGGGTGTTGTGGTGGTATATGGTAGGCGTGGTAGTGTGGTGTGGTAGCAAAGCTGGGAATAGCGCCGCTACTGTTTTAATAGCGATGGTGGTAACGCCATTACTTTTTTTTAGCCAGTAGCGGAACTGAGAGCGCCGCTACTTTTTGGCCGTACTCACGCGTTACCGCGTTCCTCGCTACTCACGGGACGAATACAGGGCCACAAGGGCCAGGGCTGGGATGTTCAAAAGATCGTTGCCAGACGCCGCTATGATCATAGTAACGCGCTCATAGCGGCCATCTTTGATCATGAGCTACGACAACCGCTACGTTGTATCTTCTAACGCTCGCGACAACGCTCGTAGCTCACGATGATGCGATCGTAAAACCCGTTCCGTTCCGTTCCTATTGTTCATAATGCAACCCAGCTGATTGTCAATGGGCCAATCAGAGGAGGGATTTCATAAACCTTGAAAGACTGTGAGCCAATCATAAAGCACTTTCAAACTCTAAACAAATACACTTATCCAAGCACGCCATTACATCACTAAAGCAACTACGACATTCATCCCAAGACATCTGAGACATGGCAAGTGACAAGCCCCCCACCAAACGAATTCATCGAGCAAATTTTACAGATGAGGAGATGTTGGCTCTAATACAGGGTTGGCTCGACAGACAGACAGTGCTGAAGAACAATCACATCACCTTGGGTGTAACTATAGTGTGGGTGAACGATCCACATCATATATACAAAACATAGTGCTAATTTTGAAAATATCGAGATTCAAACTGAGACCCGTTTACTTGAATAAACAATATATCATTGGCTTCAGACTGTATCTTCACTACTTCCACAAAGTTAAACCATGTTTTAATGAACAGTGCATCGGTCTGAATTTTTGTAGGTGTAAGCAGTAGAAACGAAAAATTCCCCTTCTTTGCTTACCTCTTGGCATCTTAACTTCTGTAAGAGATATCCTGTACAACACGTGTGTCACTCTTAATTATTCTGCTCACACATCCCTGTGTTAAGCCGAATGTGTCTGCCCACACAATCTGAAATGAGCCACTTGGTTAAAATCTGAAACACTCTGAAATGAGCCACTTGCATAAAATCTGAATGGCATTAACACCTGGAAATGACATGGCACAGCACGGGATCTTCTTGTCGCTGGTCCAACTACTGGTTCAACTCTTGCACACCAGTGAAGGAGTTCTTGTCTGGGAAACCTATAATATCTCAACAAATATCACCGTAAGCAGATGGATCCATCCTGTCTCTGTAGTTCCTCTCACGTCTCATCGCTCTTCGTACTGCCAGTTCTACCTGTAAAACCACTTGTAACGCCATCTTCGTTCACAGAAATGGGTAAATAAACAAACTCAGCATCACTTGATACGGTTTGTTTATTAGAGAAACATCCACTGCTTAAGGGTGCTTGTCAGAAATCGTAGCGCTACGAGCAAATATGGCGGATGGAGGATCGTAATGTTTGTTTGAACATACACCTTAGCGGTTAACGAGCGCGCTATGATTATCGTACCCGCTACGATGATCTTAGCGGCCGTTACGAGCTTTCGAACATCCCACCCCAGGTCTGGAGTCGGTGAGTACATACAGATATGCCCACGGTTTGGTTGTATTTATTAATGACGAAAAATAATACTTTCGTCAATTCTGTCAATTAATGATGTTTGTTCTACATTACATCAGTAATTTATTAATTATTATTTATTAGTAATATGCAATAATTAGACAGGAATTTGCTAGTTAATTATCGATTATTTAAAGTAAGTAAAGATAAATAAGGATGTCAGCTAGATGTAGGCAACACACACACACACACACACACACACACACACACACACACACACACACACACACACACACACACACACACACACACCAACTATCGCCGTCTGTCCCGCTCTCTCCCCCACTCTCTCTTTTAGACTAATTCTTACTCACTGCGTTATTATTTCGTAACAGTATGTTACTTTCAGTTTAAAGTAATGGAAAAAAAAAATTGCTATTGTATAAATAGCCTTTAAAAGACAGCCCCAGTTCATTTTTACTTTCGTTCTCGTACATATCTTAAAAAGGTATTGAAAATATAATAAATCTATATAATATGTATCAATGGTAGGCCACATATTTTTGCCTTTTATTTACGTATGTTACTTTCCGTAGGTATACTAGGTAACAATGTAAAGGAACATTTGTTACATTATACAGTAAATATCTTTTTCCTGTACCTTCGGCTCTAAGCTTCATTAAAGTGACACTGACATGTACTGTATATGATTTTTTTTTTTCAATGTGCATACTGACATTACTGGTACACAACATAACCACTCAGACTGACTAATAATATCGAAAACAGTATAAAGTGTATTGCTATATCAGATTTTGTTAACCTTTTCTTCGTCTACCTTTTTCTTATCCAAAGTAGCGGGAGCGCCGCTACATTTCGTATCAATAGCGAAACCAGTAACGCCACTACTTTTTCGAGCTAGTAACGGGAATGGGAGCGCCGCTACTTTTTATTAGTAGCGTTCCCAGCATTGAGTGGTAGTATATGGTAGACGTGGCAGTGTGGTAGGGTGGTGTGGTATTACAGAGTAGGCGTGGCAGTGTGGTAGGGTGGTGTGGTAGTATATGGTAGGTGTGGCAGTGTGATAGGGTGTTGTGGTAGTATAGAGTAGGCGTGGCAGTTGGGTGGTGTGGTAGTATATGGTAGGCGTGGCAGTGTGGTAGGGTGGTGTGGTAGTATATGGTAGGCGTGGCAGTGTGATAGGGTGTTGTGGTGGTATAGAGTAGGCGTGGCAGTTGGGTGGTGTGGTAGTATATGGTAGGCGTGGCAGTGTGGTAGGGTGGTGTGGTAGGTGTGGCAATGTGGTAGGGTGGTGTGGTAGTATATGGTTGGCGTGGCAGTGTGGTAGGGTGGTGTGGCAGTATATGATGGGCGTGGCGGTGTGGTAGGGTAGCGTGGTAGTATATGGTAGGCGTGGCGGTGTGGTAGGGTGGTGTGGTAGTATATGGTTGGCGTGGCAGTGTGGTAGGGTGGTGTGGCAGTATATGGTTGGCGTGGCAGTGTGGTAGGGTGGTGTGGTAGTATATGGTAGGCGTGGCAGTGTGGTAGGGTGGTGTGGTAGCATATGGTAGGCGTGGCGGTGTGGTAGGGTGGTGTGGTCGCGTGGGAGGGTGATGTAATTGTAAAAAAAAAAATAATAAAAAAAAATAAATCAATTAATTCACAGTTTTACGTATCTGAAAACTTCATGAACATTTTCTTGGGTGATGTTTACGGGAGACACATTTTTCCAGTCTTTGATTTGGTTCTTAAAGTTCTTTCCTGTAGTGTTTGTTGCCTCCCTTTCCTCTCATTTTAAACTTACCAAGTTAGTTTGAAGCCGACTCAAGTATTTTAATTAAAACCTTGAATAAACTAAAGGCTTGGGAACATTTTTACGTCTGTCTGTGTGTCTTTCTGTCTGTCTGTCCATTTTCGACGTTTCGTTGCCCCATCTACTTATCTATTTCATTTTTGGTCCTTTTCTTTTCCGGTTGTCCACTTCTTTCTATGTGTCTTTATTTCTCCATCCCGTCTGTCTGTTCATGTATACAGTATGTCCGCCTAACTGTCCGTTCATTGTCTGTCAGTTTTTCGTCTCTGCTCGTCTGTCCTCCTGTTCACCTCTCCACCTGCCCATTCCTCCATCTTTCTGTCTCTGTTACCATCTCTCATTTATCTCTCCGTTCAGTCTCTCCGTCTCTGCCTCCCATCATTTCTCCCTAAGCCCATCTTTTGAGTTCCCTTTGTCTCTTCTTAGTTTCTCTCCGATTATCCATATTTCTCTGTTAATTTCTCCGTCCGTCCATCTCTCTGTCGTTCATCCTTCCGTTCGTCTCTCCTTTTCTCCACATGTCCGTGTGTGTAAGCTGTTGCCGCCGGTGTCTGGTGGTGGCGAGATGAGAGAACTCAGGTGTCCCCGGAGCAGATTTATTTTGCTGACAGGCCAGTGGTGCATGAAGGTCAACAGGGTAAGTAAGGGCCGTGTTATAGGTGGCATAATAGACCTGGCAGCACCTCCTCCTTCTTACTGATTTAGTCTGCATGTTACAATTTAGCATTCTTTTTTATACTTTTTATATCGTTTAAATGTCGACATAGTTCGCGCTAGTAACATAAACGAGGTTATTGAGATGTTATGTGCAGAATAAATATATAGTTAAGGAAGAGGTGTTACGAAATCTTAACATAAACGAGGTTATTGAGATGTAATGTGCAATATAAATATATAGTTAAGGAAGAGGTGTTACGAAATCTCGAAATCCACTTAGATTACGATCCTCAGTGTCGTCTCTCTTCATGTGGAAGGTATTCGACCCTCCCAGTCCTGCCCTTCAGTACAGTGACGCCTTAAATAACTTATTCTTTTTGTCGCCAGACAGACTGAATCATCTGAGGGAAGATCTCTCGAATGACAGAGGGTAAATAAGTTTTACGCTCATTCAGGTGCTGGAGGGGGAAGCTTTCACGTGATGGCACCGATTTCACTGTGTTACTCCACTTCCCGGTATACTATACAAATGTCCCTCAACTACTTTCCTATCCACCGAAAGGAGGATGGTGGACTGAATAAGGACAATTTATGCCTGTAGTCCACTGGGTTCACATTTCGGAAGAGCTCTCTTCTTCCTCCTCCTCCTCCTCCTCTATGTGATACATGTGTGTGGTGCCTGGATACTGACAACCAACTAGGGGAAGAGTTTAAAGTGGATGTTGACAGTATTTTGTCACCTCAGCCATTGCTACTTCTCTCCCTCACCTTACTTCCTCACTGTCCCACTTTCCTCTTACATTTTTCAACCCCATCCCCACGCCTCACTTCCTCACTTTCCCGCTCTTCCATCATTTTCCTCTTGATCTTTTCCTCCTCAACTCACTCCCTCACTTTGGCACCCTTCCTCTGTTTACCTCCCTCGTCCCATCTCTTGCTCCCTCTCTGCCCCACCCCACTCGCTCACCACCCATCAGCACTGTCCCGTCACTTGCCTTTATTTTCTTCATTGACTGTCTGGCTCTTCAAGTTCTAATCCTTTATCCTTCTCCCTCTCTCTCTGACCCTCATCCCAAGCACAGTACAGCACCTCCACCCCTCTCACCTCCCTTCATATTCCCTCGACAAGCATTACGTAATCTAAAAGCTGATTAACTCTGCTCTCTCTCCCACCATACTTTCTTCATATATCCTTTCACCACACCACTTGTTTATACCGTCTTCTGACACCTTATGTTTATGTGCTTTTGTTCACACTTGTTTTTAGTACGTCATTACACCTTTTCTTTTATAAACTCCTTACACCTTCTATTTATATATCTTTAAACCTTGAAACCAGTTGGTATAATCTCCACACACCCTCTGTTTGCATTATCTCTTTACACCCGTTTGAATTATCTCTTCACACCTTCTGTATATAATCTCTCCTCATACCTGCTGTTTATATTCTCCTTTCAAATTATCTCTTTCTCTCCTCACCATATACTGTCTTTATTTTATTTTGCTCTCAACTTCCCTTTCCTTTTCATTGTCTAAGCTTCGTCAACCCGCTGTATCTGATTCTGGCAGGCGATAGACAATGTTATTCCCCTTGAGTGAGACGGGTTCGAGCTGTTGGGGTTAAAAACATTTATCATTAATCCTTTTTTTTTTTTTTCCCTATACTCTCCATTTCCCTTTCGCATTCTATGTCAAGTTTCTTTTTCCCGTCTTAGCTCTTTTGTGTATTCTGTTGCGACTAGCACTGTTGTTTCATCTTTTCATCTTCGTTCTGTTCTCCCTTGTTTTCCTCCTTTTTATCATTTATATTTTTCTTTTTCCCTGCTTTGCTCGTTGGTATATTCAGTTTTCTGTACGCGCACTGTCTGTCCCCTTTTTGCTGTATTTATCTTGATCCTCTAATTCCAATTGCATTCCCCTCTTGATCCTCAATTCTCTTTCCCTGTACTTTGTTGGCATGTCGTGCATTTTCCTATTTACCCACCCAGTCTTGTCAACCCTGTTACTAACATTTCCTATATATGTTTTCTCCTCTCCACTCTCGTTGTTTTTTATATCCTCGCACTCTTTTCCTTACTCCTTTTATTCTCACTTCTTATAGTTTCCGTAGTTCCATAAACCGTCTACTGGAATTTTTTCTTCAGTCTTATTTCCCATTGTCTTCCCTCTTATTTTCTTTCTGTGTACTCATAATGTCCTTTCGTTCTCCATTCGTATTTCTCTTATTTTATTTACTCTAGTTCTTTTTCTCAGTTTATCACCATTTGTACCTTCACTCTTCCTCATTCACCTTCATTTCTCTTTACTGTGTTCTTCTCCTACACCATCCATCACTCTCACCTCTGTCTCTCACACTTATTCTCCTTTCGCTTCCTATCTTGCTTCATATTCTTTCATTAAACACTTTCTTCCCCTTACAGTTCCCGTCACCATCTGTCACCTACCGGTACTCCTCTCCATTTACTGAGTCCTCCTCGCACGTTCCATTCACGATCAGTCATTCAATAGCCTACTTATTTCTTCTCTCACTTTCCACCATCTGTCACCATATATCCTTGTCACTCTTCTCCATTCACCCATTTCTCCTCTCACATTCCTTCCACCATTTGTCACTTATCCCCATCACTCTTCTACATTCTCTCTTGTATTTTCTTAAAGCGTCCTCCCCGCATAACATTAATATCTATCTCACTGCTTCTCCTCTACCCCCGCCCTCCCGTCACTCTCCTCTTTCATGTCTCTCTCCCCTTTATCCTCTATCCCTCCCTTAACCCTCACTGTGCTGTGGTCACCCTCCACCCATCTTCCTGGTCTGCCCCCATCGCAGTTTATTGCGTGAGTGGCGGCCATAACACCATCAGCCACCTACATGATGAACTGTTAACTCCTTGACTGCCGTGACGTCCTTTTGTATCTTTTTCTTCCTGCCGCTGAATGACTTTGTTCATAGTAGACGAGCCTCATGGCAGTCTCTCGTAAATATAAACGTCTGGAGATAGCAGTAATTAAAAAAAAAAAAAATGGTCACAGTACTGAAGTGGTTAAAAGAATGAATTGACCTTTCCCTCAGACATGTTTTGTGGCCAGCAAATCCTCTCGCGTCCCTCGGTAATACCACTGCTAAATGAACAAGGGACAATAATTTCTTTATAGTGTCTGAATTTACCACGCTCTCTCCTCCCTCCCTGCCCCACCACCACCACCTTCATGGGGAACCACCAGCGAGGTTGAAGCTGTGTGCATGTAGCCTCGCCCTGATCGCCTTCATCCCCGCCTCCTTCACTGCTGCCTGTCACCACTCGCACAGATAACCTCAGTACATTGTCAGACATATACTTCATTATTTTACTGCTGTGTCCCTCAAAGCTGAGATTTTTTTTTTCCTTTCTTTTTATACTCCTTTTCCTGTCTTGTCTCGCTCAGTTATTTCCCTCTCCGTTTGGTCTCTCATGTTCCGTCGTCTGCCTCAGGTACTCCTAATTGCTGCCGCACAGATAACCTCAGTACATTCACAGTCACATACTTCAATAATCTACCCCATACACACCAATAATTACTCTTATCAACCCCCAGATTGACTTTATTCCTTGTTCCTTTAATCAGAATTTACTCTTCTCTGCTCCCTCAGGTCCATTTATTTCCTCTTGTCTAAATTAAATCTCTGATTTTTTCCTGTCTGGTTCATATATTTCCATTCCCCTGCACAGACAACCTCAATACATTCACAGCAACACATTTCAGTATTTTATATCTCCCATCAGACTGACTTAATCCCTATTCCTTTGGTCTAAGTATTATCCCTTCTGCTCTTCCGTTAAGCTCAGTGATTTCCTCTGGTCTGAATTATATCCAGCATCCTTTTCTTCTCTGGTTTAGTTATTTCCAATTCCCCTGCACAGATAGCCTCAATATTTCACCCACAGGCACGTCAATATTTTACTATTGTTTCCACCCGAAGCTGAGATATCTTTTCCTGTGGTCTGAAGTGTATCCATGTGTCTCCTTTCTCATCTAGTCCAGTTGAATCACTTCAGCACTATGACGTATTTTTGTAGCTTAATCCTGCTGCATTTTTGTAGCTTAATCCTGCAATCTCCAGACAGTATTAATTAGCTCAAGGCAGACGTTTGGAATGGAGGAGTTAAATACAGCTTCATCAACCACTTTCCTACTGAATTCTGTCCTAAGTTAAACAATCTCTGGTAGAATCAAGAGTAGAATATATAAAATGTGAAGAGAGTCAAGGGAGTAAGTTCAGTGTTATTCATATGTCCTCCTCGACTTGACTATCAATTATTTCCCTTGCCTTTGGTGTGAATTATATCCCTCGCCTCCTCTTTCATCTGACACATTGAATCCGGTGTCAAGTGCTGAGATTGCAGCCGTGCTGAGATTACGTGGTGGTGTTTCGGCCCCATATTATTATGTTGTGACAGTTCTACCTAATTACATGAATATGCTTGCCTGTGCCCTAACGCGGTGTTTATTAGAACAGCAGCACGTGACAGGAGTTCCACCCAGTGAGTTTGGTGTTGTAACACATATTAATGTAGTAATTAGGTAGAAATGTCAAAAAATATTAGGTTAGGTTAGGTTAGGTGTCCGAATAAGAAGGGGTGAAACAGCACCACGTAATCTCAGCACGGCTGTAGTAATAGCACACAACACCGGTGGTGTCCTGTGGGTGTTATTTCTCCTGGTCTAATTTTCCACTTCATTATGCTTATTCCCTCTGACTTTCTCTTTTCTCAAGTGTTGTTTTAAAAGTTTCAGTCAGAGCAAATACAATCACCTTCAAATTCGGATTCGATTTCTGTCGTTTCCTCCTATCATAATTTTGCATCGTTATAGTACTCCGTTTTTACCACTAGCTTCCTGGATTCCCAGTTTGTCCTTACATAATTATAGTTGTAATTCCTGTCCTTTTGGAAGTCAAATTGTCTGCTGTGCTTTACATTTCCTTCTCCCATCCTGGTTATCTTTATACACATTTTCAGTTAGACCAAAGCCCACCTTTCATCATATATTTTTGTTCTTATATTCTGGCCTGTTCACTCTCAAATATTTCTCATCTGTTTTCTTCTGACTAATGTTTTCCTGCTTCCGTCTCAGTTCTTATAATGTATATTGTAGTCCGACCAAATCCCACTTGTCTGTATATCATTACCGGTAGTTATATCGAAGATATCGTCATCTTTTTTACCTTGTGAAAACCAATTCTCTAATATTTACAGCCATGTAATATTCAGTAAATAACTTCAGATCTATCATATGCAGATTTATATATTTTAATTTGCAAACCTCACAACTTACACACACACACACACACACACACACACACACACACACACACAATATATATATATATATATATATATATATATATATATATATATATATATATATATATATATATATATACTGTATATCAATTCCTACTTTTCTTTATGCTCTATATTATTAGACTTATCAGCTCTCATTTTTTAATAAACGTTTTTAATCTTATCAAATCCCACCTGCCTTTATGTTATTACTATCAGATGCTACTGCTTGCATTATGTTGGCCGCCACAGCACACATGACTTTACCGGCCCCTTAACACCACCACCATCAGGCCAGTACCAGAGGAAAGTGAACATTGTCTACCCAGAGATGGAACTCTTGATAAACATATGGCATTCATCTACTGTATGCTGTAAACTGCTGCCAGCACTGAATTACTGTGTAACTGGAGTAGATCGAATAACCCTACGACCACCAAGCGAGTTGAACATTATTTTTCTTGACATGATGGGAGGATTGGGTATTCTTCATAGGAACTGATATACTGTAAGTATCTGATATAATTTATGCAATAGAAGACAAATACTGTTACTCAGAGTATATATTTTACTCCCCCCCCCCCACCTTTAATAAAGCTGTAAAAAGTTAGAGTATAATGTATTGCATATCAGCTGTTTGGATAATATTAAAAATTACTAATCTGAATTTAAAATTAATCGCAAATAACGATATTGTAAATTTCAGTAAAAACAAATTTGATATAAGTAGCGCAATCACTGGCGAGCAGCCAAATATTCCCCATGTTTCCCTAGAAAGTGTTAGAATATCGCCAAGTAGAAAACTCTAGAAAATCGTGAAGAGAACTATGTTAAATTTACAAAAATGCCGGTCTGAGGTCCGTAAAAAATAATCATTAAATGGAAGGAAACGTACCTAGTGGAAAAAATGCTAACTTGCTAACTTTGCTTCATTAACCAGGCACAGTTCCACTGCGCAGGCGCAGGGTTAGTGGTTTGGCGGCTCTGGTGGGGTGTGTGTTGCGCACTGGTTGTTTGTGTAATAATATTATTCATGCTTATCAGTGGACGCCTGTTAAACGTTTGAGACAACGGCTAAACCCTGTCGATAAGTTGTGAAGACGTTCACCTTCCCTGGAACCAAAATGATACCAGGGAAAGCAGAAATGGATTATGTTGTGGAGCGGCTGACAAGGTGAGTACGAGATGCGTTTTATATATTTATTTTCAGTTTCGGACAGTCTCGCCTCTTTGTTTAGACGCATTTTGGCAAATGTACAGTTTACTTTGGGCAACAGAAAGATATTTGTTCACTTCTTGTTTGTTTTCCATACTTTTATTTTTATTGCGTAAACGATTGTTTCATATTTTCTTTCCCCTCATGTTTTTATCCATTTTCCCCGACTCATGTTGTTTCCCGGGCATAATGGCGGACACTTGCAACTGACAAAATACTGTGCACCATTTCCCCTTTGTGGTTCACCATATAATACTAGTGTGTGGATTATGTCCTCAACGAGTTATCCTAGTTCCTCAAGCTCTGAGTACGTAGCCTTCTCTGATTGTAATCTGGTGGGGTATGAGAAATATCTCGGTTTTTATATTTGTATTGTGAGGCCCATGTGAATCCTCCTTTTTGTAAATGAACCTTTGTGTGTGTGTGTGTGTGTGTGTGTGTGTGTGTGTGTGTGTTCGTGTGTGTGTGTGTGTGTGTGTGTGTGTGTTCGACACTGAGCATAGGCTT
The DNA here is from genome assembly GCF_032717465.1 of Coenobita brevimanus. Classification (NCBI taxonomy): domain Eukaryota; kingdom Metazoa; phylum Arthropoda; class Malacostraca; order Decapoda; family Coenobitidae; genus Coenobita; species Coenobita brevimanus. The sequence goes on from NC_137037.1 coordinate 3,107,877, forward strand.
CACAGCCTGCTCTCAAGGCCCAGTAGTCCTACATCCCATACACCTCTTTACATGTCACCACTTCGGCGCTAACACCCACCGTCCATATTGAATACATGCTATGGCTGTCTCATACAGGACTGGTGTATTGGTATTAGCGGGAGTATTTTTACGACATGTCGGCGGGTCTTCTGGTAGATCAGTAAAGTCTGATTTCATGAAATTCGAATCCTTAAACTGGTCCCTGCCCCAGATTGTTCCAACTTATTCATTTCTGTCTGTCTGTCTGTCTCTCTCTCTCTCTCTCTCTCTCTTTCTTTCTCTCTCTCTCTTTCTCTCTTTACGGTAAATTAATTTCCCTATTCTTTACTCATCTTTACTTTTCCTTATCTTCACTTTCCTTATCTTCATCGACAGCTTTTCTTCCTCCTCCATGCCCTTTGCTTCCGTTCTTTCTCCTTCAGTGTCCATACCCGGTACCATCTTTCGTGATTTCCATTTTCCCTTTATTTTTTCTCCTTCCATCCCTATAGCTCTTTCTGTCCCTTCTTTTCTCCACACCTTCGTCCCTCCTTCCCATTCTCTCCAGCGTCCTTTTTATTTTCACTGCATTTCCTCCTCTTCTTGCCTAGTCCACATCTTTCCCTCTCCTGCCACGTAAATCCATTCTTACATCATCCACTTTCTTTCTTCACCTCCTTCCGACTAGTCTCCACCCATTTCCTCCCTTTGTGGCCTAATCCACATCTTTTCCTTGCCTACCTTCCGAACCCTTTTCTCTCCGCCCTTTTCCTTCTTCAGCTCCTTCCATCTCTGTATTTCCTCTTAAGTTATTTCCATCATCTTTGTTCCCCTTAGACCTTAACTCCAACTACCTTCTCTTTCTTTCCCTTCCGTTTCCATCCGCATCCTCCTCATCTGAATTAATTAATACTCTTTTTCTTTCCTACCTCTCCATATTTTTTCCATCCAACATTTTTTTTTCCATCCCACCCTTGGGTGGGATCAACTTGGGTGTCGCCGTGTGGAAAATATAAAAATCAGATTGATTACATGGCTATCAGTAGGAGGCATAGAAGTTCTCAGCTAGATGTTCATGTTAAACGGGGAGCGGATATTGGTAGTGACCTTCAACTCAGCATTGCAAAAATAAGGTTTAAACTTAAAAATCAGAAGAAGGAAAAATCTGGTGTTGGTAGATACGATATTGTTAAGCTTAGAAGGGTAGGAGAAGAAAAGGAGGAATTCAGATTAGAATGCAGAAATAGGTTTTTGGTGTTGGAAACGTTGGAAGAGGGGGAGAGAAGTGTAGATGAGATGTGGGAGGATGTGAACAAAGTTTTGCATGAGACTGCTGAATGTACGATTGGAAGGAGACATAGATTCAGGAGAAAGAAATGGATATCAGAGGAAACGTGGGATATGATAAAAAAGAGAGGTGAGGCTAAATTGAGGAGTGAGATGCAATGCGTTGATGAACGAGAGATTGAATTAGCAAGAGCTGCGTACTGGAGTTTGAATTCAGAAGTAAGAAGGTTAGCTAGGAGAGATAAAAGAAGATGTGTGGATGAAAAGGTTGCAGAGACTGAAATCTTAATAAACAAAAATGATGGACAGAGTCAAAGAATAGCATATGAATCGATTAGAGAACTGAGTGGTAATGCAGGTAAACGCAAGGAAATACCAGTTAGAGACAGGGAAGGAAATTTATTGACCAAAGATGGAGATATTAAAAATAGATGGAAAGAGCATTTTGAGACAGTTCTTAATAGACCAATTCCACCAGAAGAGGATATGCCGTCTGCTCAGGAAGATTTAAATATAGAAACAGGAGAGTTGAGGCTTGCAGAAGTGGAGAAAGCAGTAAAACAGTTAAAGAATAATAAGGCACCAGGGGAGGATGGTTTATTTCCGGAAATGTTTAAAGTGGAGGGGGATAGATTAATAATGATCTTGACCAAGCTATTCAATAAGATATGGGTGACGGGGTTACTACCATCAGTTTGGAAGAATGGTGTAATTGTTAAAGTTCCGAAGAAGGGAGACCAGAGTGAATGTGGTAATTGGAGGGGAATCTCTTTGTCACCGATAGCTTTGAAAGTTTTCAGTAGAGTGTTGTTAAATAGGTTGGAGCCGGTGGTTGAGGGTATTCTGAGGGATGAACAGGCTGGTTTTAGAAAGGGACGTGGTTGCAATGATCAGATCTTTATAGTTAGGCATTTGATGCAGCAAGTTAATGAAATGAGAGTACCGTTAAGTCTTTGTTTTGTTGATTTTGAAAAGGCTTTTTGATAGTGTTTCGAGAGAGACTATGGGGAAGATCATGAGACATTATGGAATACCAGAGGAGTTTGTGAGGGTCATTATGAACATGCATGAGGACACATTTTGTAAAGTGATGGTTGATGGTTGTCTGAGTGATTCGTTTGAAGTCAAGTCCGGAGTAATTCAAGGTGGTGTTCTATCGCCTTTACTATTTATATTGGTCATTGATTACATTATGAAACGCGTTGGAACAGAAACCGGTGCAGGTATACTTTGGGGAGAGAACAGGAAACTTTTGGATTTAGATCATGCAGATGATATAGTTTTGATTTGTGATGGGCCAGAAGAGATGCAGAGAGTGTTGGACTGTTTGGTGAGTGAAGGTCGCAAGGTGGGTTTGGTTATTAATTGTGGAAAAACTGAAATAATCAATATGAATATGGAAAATGCGCAGGAATGTGTAATTGGAGGTATGGTTGTAAAGCAAGTTGATAGGTTTAAATATTTAGGTACTTATTTAGCCAAGGATGGTTCTTTGAACTTTGAATTCGAGGAAAGGTTAAAGAAGGCTAATCAGGCAATGGGAATGCTTAAAAATAGTTGGAATAATAACAATTTTTGTGTGCATACAAAAATCAAACTTTATAAGGTAATGGTTAGGAGTATCTTACTTTATGGACACGAGTCTTGGTACAGCACAGTGACTATGGAAAATAAATTCTTGGCGTTTGAAAAAAAAAAAAGCACTTAGAAGAATATTAGGAGTTAAGTGGTGGGAAAGGATACCAAAAAGTAGAATTAGAGAAATAATGGGAGTGCAGCCGGTCGATGAATATGTTAGGTTCTCACGATGGAAGTGGCTAGGCCATGTGTATAGGAGACAGGGAATAGTACGAGGTACACCAGGGTGGGTGGCACTTGGTAGGAGAGGTAGAGGAAGGCCAAAAGAGACGTGGGTGAGGACAATGAGACGGGAAGCTGGAGATGAGTGTTGGGGAGATCTTGAGGAGTTAGCACAAGATAGGATGTGGTGGTGTGAGTTCATCGAGGCCCTATGCATCCCCGAGGGTGCCACAGGAAATGATTGATTGATTGATTGATTGACCCTTCCTCCTAATCCATTCTTTTTCTTACCTCCTCAAACCTTTACAGTCATTTTTATCTTCTTTCTCTTCCCTCGAAGACCAAATCCTCTCCTTCTGACTTAGTCCACAATTTTCTTTTCCAGCTTATCTTATTTGTCTCCCTACCCTTTCCTTTTTCCAGTTCCCTCCATCCATTTGTTCCATCGTTATTCCTTCTAACCATTTCTCCTCCCCTGCCATTTTCCCCTTCTTCCCTCCCCTCCCCATCCTCATCCTCCCTATGTACCGTAATGCCAGTGTGGGCCTTTCTTTACCTGCCCCGCCCCGCCTCTCACATGATATAAGTGATGCCAGTGTGAGGGTGGGGAAGGTGCCTCCGCTAACACCAATATACTGGCCTGCATCGGGCTATAGCAGCTCCAGGGGTAAGGCCGCAAAAATACCACCCCGAGTGACCCACTTTATCTGCTGTGTATATCTCCTCTCTCCCTTGTGTCTTTTAGTATTGGAGGAGGGTACTAATTGATTCTCTCTCTCTCTCTCTCTCTCTCTCTCTCTCTCTCTCTCTCTCTCTCCCCCTTTACCTTGTCAGCGCCCACTCACCAGATTTTCGTCTAATACACAGGTGGTAAATATTTGATACCCTGATTCAGCCTTCCCTCCCTACCGTTTCTGGTCATATGGAAGAGTTGCGGTTATAGGAGCGAGTACTTAAAGGTGTGGTTGTGGGAGATGTTGTGGAGGATGTGTGTGTGTGTGTGTGTGTGTGTGTGTGTGTTTATACTCTTGAAAACTTACGTCCCGGAAAATTGCAACTTGGGAAATTGCTTGAGAATACTTCTTCACTCACACTTGACTATCCCAGCTTTCTGCTTACAGTTAAAGATAGCGCGAAAGCTGGTGTTTAGGCAGTTAACCTGTTATTTGTTTAGTGCAGTGTACCATGCTGCCTTGGCGAGGCTGGCATAGTAAACAAACTTTGTAAGTTAGTATGTCTCAGTTTCGACTCATGACAAGTGTAATAATATTATCCTCAAAATTTGTAAATATAAGTGCAGCCAAAACGCTCAAAGGATTGGGCTGAACTCATGAATCCATCCACCAAAATGATACAGGTTTTCTTCCGGCATAAACATCTCTTGTTAGCAGCCGTATCCAGTTACTGTCCACCATGCAGTACCGGTACGGTACCAGACTGACTGGCACTGATATGGTATGGTATGGTAGCTGCCATGTAATACCAGACTGACTGGCACTGGTATGGTATGGTATCATATGGTGGCTGCCATGCAATACCAGAATGACTAGCACTGGTATGGTATGGTAGCTGCCGTGACCAAATGTGACAAGTGGCCCCACTTCCACGACATTCATTCTGGTATCAAGACGACACCACTGACCGTCACCGAGACACAGTTAAACTTTTTATTGGCCACGTCAGCCTGATCCTCACGTCAGTCATGGCTCCAGAATCCCTTCCTGCTCCTTCACCTCAGCACAAGTACCTGACCTTACAGCTAGATACTAGTGGTGGTCCAGGCACGCCACATAAATCCCGAGACCTTTGTTCTAAATCCCCTTTGATTGAAGGTGACCGTTTTTTCGTCATGGCGCAACCTTGGCAAATGTAAATATAGCTAATTGGTACAAATTTCCCTCAAAAGATTCCGGTAACGATGGCCTTACACGAGAATATAAGGCTTCAACAACTTTGTAAAAATCGGCCTTAAACACTTTCCCATCGTTATAGAACCTGGAGCAATTAGAGTGGCGAGATTGTATGGTGGAGGTGACAGGATCAAGATGTGTGTGCCAACACTGAGCCACGCCAACCAGCACTTGATCTTGTGGTGTTACAAGCTGGTAATTGCACTGCACTGTTGGCACAAATTATCACTGATCCTGACCTTCATAATGCACCTTGCCTATTGACAGTACCACTACGATCACACACAGAACCTGGAGTATATGGCCCCTATATTACAGAATGAATTGTAAATAAGAGAGAGAGAGAGAGAGAGAGAGAGAGAGAGAGACTGCAATCCGGTTTGATAACGCGCGCCTGGTAAATTAACTGCAAGTGATTTTCTCGTTATCCTCGGATAATCCGATACGCACCGTATTGTCCTGTGTGTTTAGGTAGGAAAACTGAGGTTTAAACACTGGGGGAGTTGCTCGGCGCCTCATAGTGATCCATGCCTAACCCTTTCGATACTGTTTTATCCTTTATACTGCACTTTTGTTACTACCAATAGATTTTTTGATGGACAGACGTTGAACTGGAGGAGTTACGGTACATCAACGGTTCTCAAACTGGTGGGGGCCACGGTAAGACTACCGTATATGTCGGCCAGGACGGTCTGTTGTAATCCACGATTCCGTTTGTAAAATTATTCATGAAAATTCGGCAAAACACAGGTAGAGGCTGGAATGAAAATATTGGCTGGAGGGAGACGTTGACAGCTTGGCCTCCTGAATATACGATGTCCACATGTTTTGTAAATGACGCTGCAGAATTGTATTTGCAAGTATTCCAGTTGACCAACAATGTTGCAGCTGTACCATCTTCATTCATGCCTTCCTTTACCCTGCCTTCCAGCACCTTTCCTTCCCCCCACCTTCCTATTTACGCCATCTGTACCTTCCCGTCCATCTTTCCCTTCCCTTCCTCACCCTTCCCTCCCTAACTCCTTCCTCACCCTTCCCTCCAAAACCCCTTCCTCACCCTGCCCTCCCTAACTCCTTCCTCACCCTTCTCTCCCTAACTTCCTCACCCTTCCCTCCCTAACCCCTTCCTCAATGTTGCCTCCTCAGGTTCTTTACTTTTCCCGCCTGTCCCTTACCTTTCCCCTCCCTTCCCCTTCCCTCCATTACCCGTCACTTCTCTTCACTCGTGTCTCCTTGAACTTTCTCTCCTTCATCCTTCACTTTTTCACCCTTCTCTCTCTCACTCATCCCGTCCTCAGCTTTTCCTCCACTACCCTTCACCCGTCCATGTGTCATTCATCCCCTTCTTACCTTTCACTCCATCAACGTTCACTCCCTCACTCTTCACTCCCTCACCCACCTTGTCCTTCCTAACTTTTCTTTCTCATTTATCTTTGGGACTCAGTTATTCACCTCTCTCTCTCTCTCTCTCTCTCTCTCTCTCTCTTTTCAAAATTGCATTCTCCTCCTCTCCCAATTTTCTTTATTGCTCGGGTGTCTCCATACGTCACTTTGCATTTTGGCTCCCTGTCTCACCCTACCTCTCTCTGCCTATCCTTGTCTCTCTATCTCATCCTGACTCTCTATGACTATCTCTGCCTCCCTTGCTCACCTTCCGTCTGCCTAATGCTGCGTCTTCCTAATCCTGCCTTCCTGTCTCACAACGCCTTATATATATTTGTTTAAATCCCTTTCTCCCTCCCAAGCCCACCCAGGCCCTCTCTTCTTATCTCTGCCTGCATTTCCCTGCCTAATCCTACGTCATCCTTCCTTTCTGTTTCTCCTACTTGACTCCCTTCCTTCTTTCTCCTTGACTCTCTCCCTGTCCCAGCGTCCCAGCCATCAGTTACCACCTCGTGTCTCTCTTATCGCTGCCTGCCTCTCCTTGCCTAACCCTGCTTTTCATACATCCTGTTTGCACACTGCCTCTCCCTGCCGCACCCTCCATCCTACACCCTGCTAAACTGGGCTTGCTTCCCTGTTTTACCTAAGCTTCACCCTGCCATTCACCTCACCCTGTCTCCTCGCTTCTCACAGTTCCTACCCTGTCTCCCACCTTGCCTCATCCAGCCAGATACTCTTCCTCTACCCAGTCACACCCTGGCAGCCTCCTACGTTGCCGCTCCTTGCCTTCCTCCTACCCTGCCTCATCCTGCCTCGTACACTACTCCACCCTACATTTCCCCTACAATGCATCACGTTAGCTACCTCCTACAACATCTCACCCTGCCTACCTCTTACAATACCTCATCCTAATTACATTTTTTTTTTTACTACTGGTACTTTATCCTACCTGCATCATAAATACCTCACCTTTCTTACCTCCTGCCTCTCCCTGCCTAACTCCATCCTCACCATACCTACCTCGAAATATCTTACACAGCATGCCTTCTACTCTGCCTGACCCTGCTTGTCTGCTTCTCTTTCCCACCCTATCTGACTCACCCTACCTCACTTAATCACCCTACATCTTTCCCTCATCTCACATTTCATCCTCACTGCCTCACCCTACCGATCATCTTTATTTTGTCTCTGCCTCACCCTACATGCTTCACCCTGCCTTTCTCTCACACCCTGCCTGGCCCCTTCTTTACGAGGTGTGAGAAAGAAAGGAAGATAGTGCAGGTATAGGATTGGTTACGCTACCGTGGCGTGTTCTAGCAGTGTTTGATGTATATTGGATTTGTGTGTGTGTGTGTGTGTGTGGATTTGTGTTTATGTGTGTTTTTGTGTGTGTGTGTGTATGTGTGTGTGTGTGTGTGTGTGTGTGTGTGTGTGTGAGGCAGCAATCCCTCCCAACTAACCGCCCTGACTGATCCCAACAGTACATCTTGCTGTGTGACTCAGTTCCAGGCCGGCACGTTAAGGAAAGGGGGTTGAGTGTGTGTGTGTGTGTGTGTGTGTGTGTGAGAGAGAGAGAGAGAGAGAGAGAGAGAGAGAGAGAGAGAGAGAGTGTGAAAGAGAGAGAGAGCCGTGATGTATAGTGGGGAAGGACAGATGGAGAGATTATTGGATGGATGGCCTGGTCGGTGGGGGTCACAACCATCCATTAAGTCTTTGTAGTGGTGTCTACGTGTGACTTTACTCTGAGTGACAACATAAATGGCTTCATGTACACCATTTAACAATTTACTACTTTACTGATAACCTTATTAAGAGTTTGGTAGTTTATTTTTATTTTGCTGGGAAAATCGTCTCGTGGTAATTAAGGTTTAAGAAGTAATGTTAGGAATTGGGAGCTTAAAATGGGAAGAAAATAATTAGTTAAAGACGGAGAGGAAGGGTGGAGAAGAGAACGTGAGTGAGAAAAGAGAAGAAAAAAACATGAAAAATAATTTAACGAAGCAGACTGATAAGATAGGAGAGAGAACAAGAGAACAGGCAGAGGAGAACAGAAATAAGGAGGGAGGGAAGAGAAATAACAGAGCGATAAGACAGAATACTTAGGGAAGAGAGAGAAGCTGGTAGAAGAGGAGAAGAAATAGAAAGACAAGAAAAGTATGTTGAATGAAAACAAAATGCAGAATGAGAAGAATTTCTTTGAAAAATTAGTTGGGAGAAACAAAAATGATAACTAAAAATGGGGAAACATGAGACGAGGAGAAAGGAAAAAAAAAAAAAGGTAGACTCGAAAATTATAAAAGAAAGAAAAAGAAAGATGAAAAATGAGAGAAGGTGGGGTGGGAGCTGAAACAGAGGACAGGAAGAACGAGGTACAGGGAAGGAAAAATATACCGTTTAAGAAAAAAGCAAAATCTGATAGGAGAGAGAAGACAAAGAGAAGAGGGGGAAAAATACAGTGGTAGTGAGGGTAGGGAGATCCAGATTCCTCGAAGAATGTGTTGTCAATCCCCTGTTGTGATGGTAGTGGTGTTGGTGGTTGTGATGGTGTTGGTGGTTGTGATGGTAGTGATGTTGGTGGTTGTGATGGTGTTGGTGGTTGTGATGGTAGTGGTGTTGGTGGTTGTGATGGTGTTGGTGGTTGTGATGGTAGTGGTGTTGGTGGTTGTGATGGTGTTGGTGGTTGTGATGGTAGTTGTGGTTGTGGCTGTAATTTTAGTGGTGGCTGTTGTTGTGGGATGTTTGTTGTTATGGGTGTTGTTTTGAATGGTTATGGTTACAGCTGGTATTGATTTTTGATTGTTATTCTTTCTTGTGTGTATGGTTGTGATAGCCATTATTTGGGGTACAGTATGTTTTGAGATTGTTGTTGTTGTGGTTGTGATTACCTCCGCCATCGAAGCTGGAGGTTATGTATT
>NC_137037.1:3117271-3119771 GCF_032717465.1 Coenobita brevimanus
GCTCTGGTAAACTTGTGCGGCAACTTTAATACATTCTGCTGCCAACACGAAGCTCAGGGGCCTAAACTCCGTGGCAAACTTTCCAAACTGTCTGCAAGACGTCGTTAAAATTCCTCGGGCCAGACAACGGACCCCGGGGCGTATACACGGGGAGTGAAGGTGGGTTATCCTCAATGGGTTTTGCAGGCACCATGACACTCCTTCTTTATTATTCATTACGCATATTTACAAGTTATTAATCTCTCTCTCTCTCTCTTCTCTGACTCTAAAAATGTGTAACGACGTGGTAACGTGCAACATCCAAATGTATAAAGGTAAGAAAGACGCTAGGGAGCCAGCTAAGCCCAGTAAATAATGGACAAGAGAATATCAAACCTAAATTCAAAAGCAGCAGGTACAAAACACCAATCCCTTTACCTTCCACACACCTATACTCCGTCTTATATTGTCTGTCATGGGTTAGCGAGAATATCAAACCTTAATTCAAAAAGTCACTGATTTTAACTTTTCAGCTGCGCCAGGATTGTCTAAGCAATCATCTGGTAACTGGAAAGAATTAAGCACTACAGTTCAGCCATAACAAGTTACTTTATCTCCTTCACTTGTCTAAGGATTCTCTAAACTGAATTAAACCTTCTTGTACTAAAAAATAATAATTAAAATACCCAAGTTCAACCGTCACTGCTTGAACCCTTTATTTATGTATGGATTTTCTTAGCTGAATAACATCCCTGGCATTAGAAAGAATGAAGTACCCTAGCTCATCTTTTGGCTGTGCATGTATTATCTAAACAAGCACCTGTCAGCTGCAAGGATAAAACACTCATTTTTTACCATCGCAGCTTTAACGCTTTAGCAGCGTAGGAATTCGCCAAATGCGCTAAGATCACCCGGTACTGGCAAAGCATACAGCACCCATGTACAATCAACACAGCTGTAGCCCTTCAGACGTGTAAGAATTCTCTCATCGGGTACTGGCAGGATAATGCGTCGTGTTCAGCCGTCATAGCTTTAACCCTTTCTATGTAGGGATCCTCTCAGTTGAATAATACTGTTTGTATCAGCAAAAATTAACTATCTATATTTAACATTCCTACTGGCAGAGTTAAACATTTATTTCAAACCCATTTCTCTTTACCACTGACTATCCGCAAATGGCTGAGGATTAGCGGTATGGGCAGACAGTGGGGGGGCGGGGGAGTGTGTGGAGAGTCGACAAAGTATGGATGTGAGAGAACGGTGTTGCTGAGTAAAAACTTACGCAGAGTGAAGTGTGGTGGAGTGAAACTTGTTTGATACGAGAGAAATGTGTGCTAACAGACTGTAATGAGTGTTGCAACGACCAAAGGAGATAGAGGCAAATATGTAAGTGATCACAGTACGACAAACTGAAAGCGGTGTTCTTTAGAACGAAGAATACGGCAGAAAACATATACCATCACTCACTGACAGAGAAGTGAGCTGAGTGAGGTGCAAGAAAGGGACCTGGGACCGAATTTCAAGTAGAAGGAGATCTAGAGCGGCAGAGTGACTTCCAAAGTGGCAGAAAGAGTTCTGAAAATGACAAAAAGTGACCTATTGTAGCAGAGAAACTGACCTGAAAATTAAAGAGTAGAGTGAAGTGTAGGGTGGCACGGACATTGGCCTAGTGTGTAAATCAAATGTGACCAAAAATTGAAGAACACAGTCTATTATGACAGAGAATGTGGTCTGGGTCTGAATGTGGCTGATAACATGAACTAACCGTAACCTGAGTATTGCTGACAAAGTGTAGGGATCCGTGTGGCACAGCAGAAAGAAACCTCATGTAAGCAGGTAGACAGAAAATGACTTCATTATGATAAAGAAAATATGGACACCATCGCTGGAAGCCAACTAAAAAGTCTCTCTCTCTCTCTCTCTCTCATCTCTCTCTCACTCTCTCTCTCTCTCACACACACACACACACACACACACACACACACACACACACACATTCATTATATAACAATAACAACAGGAAAACAACCCTATGAAGCCATTACAACCTTTGTCTATGGCTCAGGTGACAATACAAACTTACATTCATAAACTCTTTACATTCAGACATCAGTACATCTAACGTGCAACTTATATGCATTCCCAAACATTCCATTATTTAGACAAACCAAACCGATATTACGACTCAGGATCACACTTCGTTATTCACATACATTGACATACAACCACTGATTGAGAAAGGTTATTCACATACATTCACATACAACCACTGACTGAGAAAGATTATACAGCGTTGGGAAGATATGTCCAAATCCATTTCATGTAGCACATGACCTTTTTCCCGAGCTTAAAACATTTCAATATCCGTAACTTATAGGTTTTGACATTTCTAGGCTGCATGTAGACATATTTTACGTATAAATTTCGCTTATATTGCCTGCAAGTCAGTCAGTATAAATTAGGTACTAGGCATACCCACCCCCACCAAGCACACACACACACACACCTCATACACACACAA
>NC_137037.1:3124771-3169771 GCF_032717465.1 Coenobita brevimanus
TGTGTTTGTTTGTTTTTTTCTTGAGGGAACAATTCCCAGGCTCCTGGCCTTTGGTTCCTTCTTCCCTGGATTAAAAAAAATCTGAGTCTATTCTAAAACTGCTTGCCTCAGTCTCCGACCTCCGGTCCTCGTCAAGATTTCTAAGAATTTTGGAACGAGCCTTAAAAATTTTGGCCTTGCTCTTTTTAATCTGGGACTGGTTGGGATAAATGCAGAGTCGCTTGCCATTTCTGAAATATCGCAGCATTTTATCATTCTTGGAGAGTCCGTGTCGAACTGGAGTGCTGGAATTATGTTGTATGCCTTTCTCCAAACAAGGCAGGACTGAGGAGGAATACAGGAAAGGGGTTAAGAAACACAGACACAATTACAGCAGCAAACAGAAGTACTGAAAAATATGTACAGGATGAGAAGCACCACATAGCATCAGAAACTGAGGAACTGAAATCTGATGTCAACAACATGAGCACAGCACAGTACAGAAGCAAACGCAGGTCAGGATACAGACATATCATGAAAAGGACGAAGCGCATTTAAAGGGGCACACAGTATGAGCATACTAACAGAAGCAACAACAAACGAAGCACAACAAAAGCACAACAAACGAAGGCACAACAAAAGCACAACAAACCAAGCACAACAAAAGTACAAGTACATAATGTGCCAAGCACAAAGAGCACAACAAAAGTACAACAAAAGCTACAACAAACGAAGCTAACAACAAAAACACAACAAACGAAGCACAATACAAAAACACAACAAACGAAGCACAACAAAAAGTACAACAAAGAGCAATTTCAAGCAAAAGCACAACAAACGAAGCACAACAAAAGCACAACAAACGAAGCACAACAAAAGCAACACAATCGAAGCACAACAAACGAAGCATAACAATCAAAGCACAACAAACGCTATTAAAAGCATAACAAAGTGTAACAAACAATCATAATAAAAACAATAAACTAAGTGATAATAAAACATAACGAAATGAATATTAACATATAATAAATAACTGTAACAAAAACACCGATTAAACGAAATAAGCACAACAAAAGCACAACAAACAATCATAACAAAAACAAACGAAGCATAACAAAGCACAACAAAATGAAGCACAACAAGAGCACAACAATCATAAATAAAACACAACAAACGAAGCATAACAAAAGCACAACAAACGAAGCTACAACAAAAAGCACAAACAACGATGCACAATAACAAAAGCACAACAAACGAAGCACAACAAAAGCACAAACAAACGAAGCACAACAAAAGCAACAACAAATGAAGCACAACAAAAGGCCACAACAAACGAAGCACAACAAAAGCACAACAAACGAAGCACAACATAAAGCAATGAACAAACGAAGCACAACAAAAGCACAACAAACGAAGAATAAACAAAAGCACAACAAATTGTGAAGCACAACAAAAGCACAACAAACGAAGCACAACAAAAGCACAACAAACGAAGCACAACAAAAGCTAACAACAAACGTAAGCACAACAAAAGTTAACAACAAACGAAGCACAACAAAAGCACAACCAAACGAAGCACAACAAAAGCACAACAAACGATGCATAACAAAAAGCACAACAAAAGAATTATAAGAAAAGCACAACCAACGAAGCACGATAAAATCACAACAAACAAAGCATATACAAACGCAAGCATACCAAGAGAGGCGCATCAACAATAACTCACAACAACAGTTAAGCACCAAAACAACAAAACAAAGAAAACAGAAGCACACTAAGAGGAACACTTCACAGTAAAGTCAATTACGCACAGCACGAGAGACGGGGCAACAAAATACGCAAACGATATCACAGCAACATCTGTACACACAAAGCAGCAGCACACAGAAGGTTCAAGCGACAGGGACAAGTGGGTCATTCAGTGTGTTATACTTCATGGTTGGTGGGACATGTTATGAGGCTGTATATCTGACATGACCATATGGCTGCTCTCAAAATCACGGCCACAAGTACATTACAATTTTCTATTACCCAACCCCGTAGTACGCTACAGACATTACATTGTACTGTATTGACCCTCATATTACAGCGTACTGGACGAAATTACAACCCTGAGTTTGAGTGGAGCGTGCAGAAATTCACAGCACATCCCCTCAGTCCAAACATTACTGCAGCATTACCTGGGGCCATACCACACACCATTACTACAAACCACACTTCAGCACTGAGGCACTTTAACAATGACCACCACATTATGCCACACCATCAAACTTTACCACAGAACATCACAATACACCACACTGCACCAACTCACATCACTACACTACACCGTGGCATTACCTTGGCCCATACCACACACTACACAACAAAGCACACTGCCGTACTTACCACAATATAGTACATCAACATTACTACCAGCACCACGCCAAAACAATACACATCAAACTACGAAACACGAAAACTGCGTTACCAATTATTAAAACGATAATTACACGACGCCACACTTTTCACACTGCACCACAAAACACCACCCCACACATCATTATTACGAGTACGCTACCTGTCAGCGGCACACTACGCCACAGCACCATCTCGCAATATATACAACGCCAACACACCATTCCACACCATCATAATAAACCACACACCTAACACTACAAACACAATGAAATACCTCACACTATAACACCAATCCATTACCAAGCTTACCTGACATCACATAAACTATCCTACCCAACACAAACCACCATCGACCTTTGATTTTTCCACCAAAATATACCACAACACTATATCAACACACCATGAACCCCAAAACACCATCGGATTACACTATATGCTTACACCACAATATACCACAACACTATATCAACACACCATGAACCCCACAACACCATCGGATTACACTATATGCTTACACCACAATATACCACAACACTATATCAACACACCATGAACCCCACAACACCATCGGATTACAATTTTAGTATGCTTACACCAAAATATACCACAACACTATATCAACACACCATGAACCCCAAAACACCATCGGATTACACCTATATGCTTACACCACAATATACCACAACACTATATCAACACACCATGTGAACCCCACAACACCATCGGATTACACTATATGCTTACACCACAATGCACCACAACACTATATCAACACACTATGAACCCCACAACACCATCGGAATAATAACTATCAGCATATACCACTACTATACCACAACGCTATATCAACACACAACATACACACCTTAACACAGACCTTTAGATTACACTATCAGCATATACCGCCACTATACCACAAAGCTATATCAATACAACATACATACACCTTAACACATGACCATGATTACACTATCAGCTCATACCAATATATGTCACAATGCTGTATTAACACAACACCAACAGATTGCATATCATGATTTACCTCTATACCGCTCTACCACAGCACACACCACCTCTCCACCTCGCCAACCACAGCGCCGCCGCACTTGCCTTGTTTTGTGACATGCGGTGACTCCCTGGCTTACCTTACTTATCCCGGACATTCTGACTGCAATCGACACTTTCTGTATTATTCTTGCTGCTGTCAGACGATTTATTCAGCCTAGGGACGTCTCCAGGCGGTAAAGAGGTCAGTGGGAGGTTCGAGTTTTTTTTTCCCCCCCCTAACAAAAAATAACACTGTTTCGGACAGAACGAATAAGCTATAAAAAGAAAGAAAGAAGAAGAAAGTGTTATGTTATTGAAAGGGTTTACATAATTGCGATAATTATATCAGCAGCCAACTACAAGTACAGATAATGCGATATGCGGTTTGCTGCGTGAGAACATAATCCTCTTGGGCGATTAACTCGTTTAACTCTATTATACAACTGAATTACTACAGAACAACTGACGCAAAGTCCTGCGCACACAACAGCCTCTTTAACGAGAGGATATAGTCTATCTGTCTATTGCCAGACGCCCTAATCCGGTAAGGGCTGGCCACAAACAAATCGCCTACATGTCGCCCTGTCCCCCGCCATTTCACTGCCCTGCTCCCAGGCCACATTCCCCTCTCTCATATAGGGGAGACCGGGTCTAGTTGTTACATGTCCGAGTTGTTACACCCTCAGTATCTCCATAAATAGTCTACAGACGAGGGAGTGGTCGTTGCCATGTTATGTAGCTTTCATACAAAGGTACAGCCAGAAGTGGCGGCTTGAAGGCGTTGCTTGAGTAAGAGCTAAGGGAAAAAATAAATATTTTAACCGTTACATTTTTTTTCCATGTTCAATGTTATTTTGATATATCAATGCCATCTGCTGATGTAGATGAGTCACCTGATGTGTGGAACAATATATGTGAAAAGGTTATGAAATTAGCGAAGGTTTATGGTGGTGGCGTCATATTTCATCATCATCATGAAAAATGACGCCACCACTACACACCTTTGCTAATTTCATACCCTTTTCACATGGCCAAGTGTACAGAAAACCAGTGTTGGGTTTTGTTGTTATGGGTTAGTTGTTACGGTATCATTTTACCCCATTCGAGAATAACTGTACTAAATTATCCCAATATTTTCAGCTTGTCACTTCAGCCATACCTGGAACTACCAATGGAAGAGACTGTCATGGATGCAGCAGTCAACCGAGTTATGGATAATAATCATATAAGAGTGTTGATCAGTACAGTGTAATGTAAAAGTAACATATTGGCTGATGAACGGTGTTGGTAAAGCTAATCTTTATGCAGATCTAGGTGGTATCGGAGTTTATGTCAGTTTATCTGGCAGTCTATCTATCTATTTACCTAATATATCTATCTAAATCTACCTGTCTCATACTATCTGTTTATTCCTTCATCTGTCAATCTATATCAATGAATCAGTCTGTCTATATATATCAAGCTATTTATATCTATCTCTCTGTCTATAAATAGTGAAATTGGAACAAGTAAGTGATTCAGTAAGTGTTGGTGACGGTGGTGGAGTAACTGAATGATGGCAGTTGCACAAATGAATGATTCAGTTACTGACAGAGGTTGTGATGAGTAACTGAATGCATGATAATATAATTTAATTTCACACACACTACATCCAATATGCCGCCACGCCTGTATTCACATGTTCCTGACAATAGAATAATTATGGACATATTTGGGTTCTATAACATGCCTTTCAATCTACCCCGGGGTGCGTAGCAAGTTGCCCGGTATCTGGGTTAAATTGTGACGTATTACATGCCATCATAAACCTTTAAATAACCATGTGGCAAAAATGTTTTCGTTTATTTGGTCTATATTTATTAGAAAAACAAAAAGACATATTTTCCTGCTTCCTGGCAAAAAATAATTAAATTATAACATTAACCTATCATGCAATGACGATACATTAAAAAATTTTCACAACTATTATAGACCCGGTCTCCCCAATATGAGACATAAAACGAGAAAAGTCCATTGCACTATCGCCTTCACTTTCGTCCTCTCTCACTTTTTCTTCTCCCCAGAGACAAGAAACACACACAACATGATGCGCCCCCCCCCAAAAAAAAAATAATAAAATCTTGTTCTCTTTCTTGTTTTCTTTTCTTGTTGCCCTGAGGTACCACTGAGACGATTATAAGAAGTAAAAGCATTTCATTACTAACATCTCTCTCTCTCTCTCTCTCTCTCTCCCCACCAGCACCATACACGAATAAGAGAAAGGCTTCGCAAAAGCTTAAAAAATAAGGGTGGGCATTAGAGTCGCTTCACTGGTTAGATTTGTAAATTACAAAACTCAAGAGACTCAAGACTCTGTTGGAGAATATTTCCAATCTCGTAAATTCTGGCAGGACTTGCAGCCGCGAAGGAACGGCGCCAAGACCGTATGCGAGAGAGGGAAAAATACAATTCGACCGAGAGGTGCTTGAAGAAATGGCTTTGAAAAGCAGGCACCATATTCTGCTCTGATTCTCAGTCAAGATACAGTGCGAGGTGCTATACTCTTTCCACATCTGCATGGCCTAAAATTGCAATCTCTCCATCTTGAATGTGAGTTGTAACAGAAAATCAGTACTGGAATATGATGGCAGTCACGACGCAGTGCTATGAGGATAATGAACAGCCGCAAATTTGCCTTATTCCGCCACTGAGCTACGTGCAGACGATGCAACAGGGTGATAATCTGTGCCAAGTTAAGGCGAAAGAACTACAGCGGCACGCCACTCCATCCCCAGCCAAGCTAGGGAATGAGCAGGTTGGAGTGAGGACTTTGGAGAGTTAGTCTGAACCTCATGGACCTTGTGGTAATGAAGGTGTTGTCACCCCTGCACTCGCCTGGGCAGTTGACAGTGCTATCAGCAGTTAAGTGTCCAGCTAACACAGGAAGCTGACAACTCTGGAAATAAAGGATGCTGTGACGACTGCTACTAACTCCTCAATATTGGCCAAGATTCGGGAAGAAACTGAAATGCCAGTCGACTTAAAAAAAAAAAAAAAAAAAAAAAAAAAACTGGTCCTCATCTCATATTTGCTACGTTTACATATCCTTTATCACAGTGCCGTACTGCTGACAGGTAGTTTCTAGATCTTCATGGGACAACGTCAAGCCTTCACTTTGTTAAATCTGCAGCTCAGAAACAAGACTCCCATCACCGGAATCAACCTCGTGTCTGAGTGAGTACCACCTCTAGTAGTTACACACTCGCTTGGCCAAAACAACTGCTGAGAGGATGAATCGTCCTCTGACTTCTCATCCCCACGGTCTATCATAAGGCAAGCGACCATGTTTCTGAGGTGAGTATACCTAAGGGTACGGCCACATTTGCTTCAAACATGCGAGAGGAAACGAAGCTCAGGGATCCGTCCAACGTTCAGACTTGGATACTGCAGCGGCACTAACCCGGTGGTCCATTTCTTCTTGTCGATCACATGTTTCAAGCAGGTGTGGCCACACTCTACGAAACGGAATAACAGCACCCACACTAAGCAAAGAATAGTACAGCAAAGATATGAACAATTATAAAATGGAAATGAAAATCCCTGTAATTCGGTCACCCCTCGCCAGGCCGGTGATGTGTGTGTTGGTGGCGTGTGGGAAAGGGAGAGAACCACCAGCCCCTGCGTGTATAACGCATCAGAGAGGTGTGACGGGGGATTTATCTTCTGTTTCATCTTGGGATCGTGCCAATTTAATTAACTCTGTTTTAACACTTATTTCCTCCTCCAACGAGGTTATGATTTTGTTTCTGTCTGCCTAACAGTTAACAACATTATGGACAACCTATTGGATAGATATGCACCGAGGGTGTAGTAATGACTGAGGGCCATCAGAGGGACTAGTGATTAAAATTTGGGCGAACAAAGGTCAATGGTCGGGGTCTAAAGGAAAGTAATTGCCTTCGTGGGTGTTTGTCTCTGAGTATTCTTGTCTGGATTTGTGTCTCTCCTAAGTAATCCTTCTGTCTACTGAGATTTTTTATTCTTTTTTAACTCATGTTCATCGAGTACTCTGGAATAACGGCAATCATTCACGACTCCTGTTGTCATCTTTAATCATATTCAGTATCATTTACCCTACTAATCTACTAATAATTTCATACAGTTCATTATGAATTCCGTTTATTCATCGCCGGTCATCTCAGTCATTGCCTCTGCCTATAAATAACTCTGTCCACTGACAGAGCTTCACTGTTAACCAAGCAAATATTCATCACTTTCAACCAAATCTAATACCATTCTATCTGCCACAACCAAAATTACAACAACTTGATTGAGCCCAATATCCAGTCTATCTGCGTTCGTACATCTATCTTGTCAATCTATTACACGGCTGCCACCACTCAACCCTGTTTTAATCCTGTCTGCGTTCTCACACATTTATCTCGTCTATCTACCGTCAGCTGACAGCACTAACCCAATATCTAGTCTAACAGCGTTTCACACAACTGTTTCGTCTACCATGTAGCTGACAATCGGCAGTGTATATCCAGTTCCGTCCAGCTCCTGTGATCTATTTCGTCCATTTTTCGGAAGGCCGATTCATTCCAGTTGGGTAATTTACAGTCAGTCCTCACCGTGAGTCAGGGAGGTGTTCCAAAAACCGGAATCACAATTTTTTTTTTTTCTTTTCATACAACTGGTCAAGTAAACTCGGGAGAAACAGCAATCACCATTAAAAGTATCCTTGAAACTTGCAAATGTAAATGATTTCTGTAAAATTTACTAACGATCTGGTAACAGATAATTATCGTCATTCTGTATACAATTAGTGTCATACTATACAATCCTTTCCAATCTACCCACAATCACCCTTCTCCACACCCCACTCAAATCTACATCCATGCATGGCAAGTCGTTCTCTCATAAACTTGTCTCCCCACAACCTTACTCTGTCCACAACCACTTCCTGCAATCCACTTAAAACTGTCATCAGCCAACACCAGTCAGGCCAGAACCAGTCACATTATAACACTCCAATCTATCCAAAATCAACCACACACTCCTTAATACTCAACAGTCTATCCACAATCACGGTCACACTCCATCACCCACTACCATCCATCCACACCCCCAACCAGTCATACCACAATCAGGCACACTTCACAACACACCAATTTTCGTCATCCATCGCTGGTCGTTCTATATGAAGCCCATCAACAATATCACTATCAAGAGTCACAATCACACACCACAGTCCCCTGCTATCATCCACAATCACACTCCATCACCCACATCCATCTAAGTATCCCCATCCACCTTCAGTCTACTCATCCCACACTCGTCAGTTACAATCACACACCACAATCCCCTACAGTCATTCACATTCACACTCCACCAACCACATCCATCTATCCCCATCCACCTTCAGTCTATCCATCACACACTCGCCAGCAGGTAGCAGTGATATACAAGTCAGACGGCGCCTGTAAAAGAATTCAAGGGCGGGAGACTCTGCGCTCATCTCACACATTTACAAGATTTTGTATTCACATCAGGACCAACGCCCTCCCTCCTACTTCACTACCTCCTTCCCTACTTTTCTCACTCTGCATTTTTGCCTCCCTCTCCGGTCTCCTCACTCCTCTCCTCTCTCCCTTCCTCCCTACTACCGACCTTCCTACCTCTTTCCTCCACAATTCCAATCTTCTCGCCTCCCAATCTACGCACCTTCCCACCGCTTTCCTTCACAGTTCTAATATTTTCGCCTTCCTTCTTCGTCTCTTTCTAATTCTGCAACCTCTTCCTCTTCCTCCTTCCCGAATTTTTCTGAACATACGCACTGCATTAAACTCTCATGTCCTAGCCCCTCTTGACTACCTCACTCTCTCTTCTTTTCCATGCCTACACCTCTCCTCCTACCTATTCGCTTCCTGCTCTCACTATCTCCTTCGTTTCCTTCTTATCTTCCTCTCTCCGACTGCACAACATTTATTCCTATACTGTCTATTCTCTTATCACAGTCCTTCCCCCCTCCTTCCCTTCTTCCACTCTTTCTCACTCTCTTCCCTATATTTCCTACCTACTTATTTCCAAACATTCCTACCTTCCTCATTCTCTTCTTCTTCGCTAACTCTCCACCTTCTCCTCCTCCTCCTCCTGTTTCTCTTTATCCTCCTCCTCCTCCTCCTCCTCTGCAATACCCTGCCTGACATAATAATTCCATCGTGCCATAGCGTCTTGTGTCTCACTTTGTCCATCTCACTTTGTTTATGATATTCTGGTAGCTTGTTAAATCTCGTGTGTGGGTGGTTCGGGGGAAGAGGTATGCCAGTAGTGGCAGTGTTGGTGAGTCACTTTATGAGCTACTGCGTGAGTGAGCCTGACTGTGTGTACGCATGCAAATGAATGGTCGTATATGTCACCCTGTTAATGTTGCAATGTGTGTGTGTGTGTGTGTGTGTGTGTGTGTGTGTGTGTGTGTGTGTGTGTGTGTGTGTGTGTGTGTGTGTGTGTGTGTGTGTGTGTGTGTGTGTGTAAGCTAGAGCATGAGTGACTAAGTGTGACAGCGTGCGACGAAGCAGACACTCGGCCTCTCTCTCTCTCTCTCTCTCTCTCTCTCTCTCTCTCTCTCTCTCTCTCTCACGCTGCCTGCCGTCATCATCACCGGGCTGGGAACTGGCCGGGGAGAGGGAAGGACACAGGTGAGAGTACGACTGTTTGTGAATACGTTTAATTTGGTATCTGCTTTTCTTCTTGTTTAACTACAAGTTTGATCGTTTGTTTATTTTTGTATATACTTAACTACGAGTCAGTTTGATCATTTCTATCCGTTTATGTACCGGTATGTGCTTATTTCCCTGCCTGCCTACTTAAAGTTTTATTATAATATTTAAATTTCTGTATCCATGAATGCATTTATATGCATTTACACTGTACGTATGTTTGTATGTATCCATGCATGTATGTACATAGCCTTTATATTATGTACTAGTATATGTATGAAGGCATGTACGTATGTACAGTATGTATATCCGTATATGTACTGTATGTATGTGTGTATGAAAGCAATTATGTACATTTGTGTGCATGTTTTTATGTGTGTATTAAAAACAATGTAAAATATGCAATTCCATAGCGCTGGCACAAAAGTAAAGCAACGCCAAGGTTCTTTATACTGCTTTCACTCTAATTTTTGCTAAATTTACCACTTCACCATCTTGAATGCCGAGTTGTAGCAACAGATTACACTGTAATATGATACCAGTCACGAAGAAGTGCACTGATAAGGGCGTGGAACTGTAGTATTTTCTTTTTCTCCCACTGAACTACATGAATAAGCTGTCAAAGGTTAAAAATCTAGGCAAGATAGTATAAAAGAAGTATTGTCCTGTTGACTGACACCTTAACCACCGTTATAGTGTTAACCCCTTCACAATGATGACGTCATTTGTTTTATTGCAGCCACCACCAGACCATCCTACTCAGCTCGAGGGACCTCCTGTGCTACAAGGGGTTAACGAAGACTATTGCTAACACCTGTATTGAAAGGGGTTAATGAAGACTACAGCAAAGACCCGTACTGAAAGGGGTTAATGAAGGATACAGCCAAGACCTGTAATAAAAGGGGTTAATGAAGGCTACAGCTAAGACCTGTGATAAAAGGGGTTAATGAAGGCTACAGATAATATCTGTAATGAATGGGGTCAATGAAGGCTACAGATAAGACCTGTACTGAAAGGGATTAATGATGGCTACAGCTAAGACGTGTACTTAAAGAGGTTAATGAAGGCTACTACTAACGCCTGCTGCAGTGAAAGGGGTTATTGAAGGCTACAACTAAGTCCTGCTGACGAAAGGGGTTAATGAAGACTACAGCTAAGACCTTTTATAGTGATACTGGGTAATGAAAGCTGCAAGAAAATTTCAGAAAGTCTCCCCTAAAATCAATAAAGGCAACACCTAAAGTCCAACAAGTTATATTCTAAAGTGAATAAAATCCTCTGAAGATAAATAGAATAATATCGTCTGGCGGCAGCAAGAATAACATGTAAATACACCATAGAGCAGAAGCTGTTAAAACTAATATTGCAAAGAGAAAAGCAAGTGCTAAGTTTGACGTCCATTTGATCTATCAGACACGAAGATGAAATGTGCCTGGCCTTCACCTCATTGCTGACTACGCTTTATAACGTGGCATGCAGGCTAACCTTATCTTACATGCAAACGTGTTCAGTAATTATTCATCAAAACTGGGGGCTGTCCACACCTCTGCACCCTCAGTTTTAGCTTCTTCAGTATCACACGACCTTTTACATGTTAGTACAACTTTTTGATGGTGATGGAGAGGGACGCCTTCACGCGGTATCACAGATATAGCATGGCAATTCAGCTTCCCTGTCATACAGAAGTCCTTCAGCTCCCTCACTGTCCACAGAAGGGGATACCCCAACCGCCAGTAATTTGGCTGGCCAAGAAAACGCCGGAAATCAAGGTTAATGCGAATTGTATAAAGTACGTGTGTGTGTGTGTGTGTGTGTGTGTGTGTGTGTTAGAGAGTGACACACACACACACACACACACACACACACACACACACACACACACACACACACACACACACACCTCACTCTGCAACGACGTGCTTAAGACCTGGGCTAAGGAATGATTCTGCACCTACCCCGTATCCCCCCCTCCCTCAGTGACTGTAAATGAAGCCCCTTGTTCCTGGTGGTGTTAAACCTGCCTGCTCTCCTTCCACTACACCGCCTTCTGCTGACAACCCACCCACATCCTCCCCCTCAATCGGCAACAGGAGGGAAGCGGAGGTGAGAAGGAAGATCAATGATGCGAGGAGGAGGAGGAGGAGGAGGAGGAGGAAGAAAAAATACTACAGAAAGAGAGAGAGAGAGAGAGAGAGAGAGAGAGAGAGAGAGAGATTATACGGGGGAAGGTATATGAAAGGGGGGCTGGAAGAGGTAATGAGGTGAGATTAAAAAAAGGCAGGTGAGCAATGAAGCAGGCAGGGTAGGAAATAAGAAGTGAAAGGAGAGAAGAGAAAACAGTGATGAAAAAAAAAAAAAGAATAAATTATGTTATGCTAGAAAATCAAAAGGCAAGTGAATGAAACAACAGGATGAAGGAGAAGATGATAAATAAATACGTGGAAGAAAGAGTGAGAGGAGAAACAACAGAGATATATGTGGGTCAGATGAAGGGAAGGAAGGGAGGAACTGAGAAGGCAAAGAGTCGCCTGGGAAAAGGGAACGCAAGGAAGAGGGGCATGTTGGAAGAAGGGGAAGAGGGAGGCAGGTATGTGGTAAGGGGAGGGAATAAAAAAGGCATGTGGTAATTGGAGGGAATGAGGGAAGAAGTAACATGTGGAGAGGAGGGAAGGGGAGAAAATAGGTAGAAAGGGATGGGAGGGAGGCAAGTATAAACGGAACGTCGGGAGGCAATGAAGGGAGGGAGGGAAATAATCGAAAAGGAGCGAGAGGGAAGAATGTTGGAAGAGTAGGGAAGGAGGCATCAAGGAATGTGGGGAAGGATGGAGGCGTGGAGGGAATGTGGGAGTGAATTAAGGCACAGCTGGGTTAGAGAGGAAAAAAATGAGATGCAATTTAATGAGGCAGAACTGAGGAGGGACGAAGGCGTCAAGAGATGAAGGAAGAATGTAAAGAGGAAGGTAAGAGGGTGTGAAGAGCGATAAAGTAGACGATGAGGGGATGGAGGACGTTGGTGAAGGAAGAAAGGAAGATGGACTGAAACTGAGAGGGAGAAATGGAGCGAGAGAGTGTGGAAGGAACAAGAATGTGTGTGAAGGAAGAGACAGTGAGCGATGCAAGGATGCTGAACAAACACAGGGAGAAGAAAGGTGTGTGAAAACGGACGGAGAGAGAGAGAGAGAGAGAGAGAGAGAGAGAGAATGAAAAACCTCGCTACTTACACCGAGGTACAAGCCAGGAAGATCTTTTTCCATGGCAGATTTACGTTACAAGCCAGGTAGCCAATTTTCCTCTCTCTCTCTCTCTTTCTTACTTGGTTAGAAGAGCTGAAGGCAGTGTAGACTCTAAGACTTTCCTACCGCGGCTCTGACAGGGGGAGCTGTAATTAATGTTTCTCTCTCTCTCTCTCTCTTTCTTACTTGGTTAGAGGAGCTGAAGGCAGTGTAGACTCTAAGAATTTCCTACCGCGGCTCTGACAGGGGAAGCTGTAATTCATGTCTCTCTCTCTCTCTCTCTCTCTCTCTCTCCTTTACACATCACTTTCCCCTCTGTTAACAAACCTCACTGTAAGATGATAATTTCCACTGATGAACCCTGTACGTTATCATTCTTTCCTCAGTTCAGTTTCATCTCTCTTATCGCTCTTCCTCTTTGCTATGAATAGACTTTTCTGTTATCGCATTCTGATTTCTTTTATTTTCTCTTCCTTGTTATAACTTTTCGTATTTGCTCTCTCTCTCTCTCTCTCTCTGAACAATTAATCATGTCTTATTTTCGTTTATCCATTGCTTTCTTTCGCATCTCTTAATCTGTTTCTCTCTCTTTCTCCTTTGCCATAGGCTGTGTGTGTGTGTGTGTGTGTGTGTGTGTGTGTGTGTGTGTGTGTGTGTGTGTGTGTGTGTGTGTGAGAGAGAGAGAGAGAATATACTTGAGTCCCAATGCCTTGTACTCCTCTTACATGCCATGCACTTTCACATGTCCCCACTTTGGCGCTAATTCCCACCACCCATTTCGAATACTGAATACTAACATGATTCTGGTCTGGTGTGATTATGCTGGCGGGGTGATTGTTTTAGCATCTCGGTAGACTTTGTGTAGGCCTTGAGAGGTCTCTGTTAACAAACCACATTCAAATAACCAAACTTCCATGCTCCTGCCTGGGATCAAAATCGCGTCCTTCCAGAAAGCAGCCAATTTCTCTAACCACACTTCCACCATCAGGCCTGGTTAGCTGACTGGTGTGACTCGCCTTGTGGCCCAGGCTACAGTGCCATATCTCCACTGGTGTGACTCGCCTTGTGGCCCAGGCTACAGTGCCATATCTCCACTGGTGTGACTCGCCTTGTGGCCCAGGCTACAGTGCCATATCTCCACTGGTGTGACTCGCCTTGTGGCCCAGGCTACAGTGCCATATCTCCACTGGTGTGACTCGCCTTGTGGCCCAAGCTACAGTGCCATATCTCCACTGGTGTGACTCGCCTTGTGGCCCAAGCTACAGTGCCATATCTCCACTGGTGTGACTCGCCTTGTGGCTCAGGCTACAGTGCCATATCTCCACTGGTGTGACTCGCCTTGTGGCCCAGGCTACAGTGCCATATCTCCACTGACGACAACTGCACCTTCCCATGGCGTCTCTGTCTGGCTGACACACCATGCGATGCCCAAGTACAGTACTCGGGTCCTCGTCCTTGAGGCTAAACTCAATTACAAGAAAACCTGCTATCTTCCCCAGACTGTAGGGCTGATGTAAGGCCTCCTACAACCCCCGGTGCGGTAATAAGAGATAGTCTCACTAGTTTATTGTCCACAGAAAACGAGGATGGTGTGGCTTGAAGCTGAGGTTGATAATAACGAAGATGTAGTAGGTCCAGCATGGCTTAGGATTTCCACGTATTTATGCCTCATTTACAGGGTCCTCTAGTGTGTCGTCTTCCACCCCAGTGACGTGTTCACCGCCATAATTACGATTAAAGCACAAGGCTGCTGTGAAGACAAAAACGATGAGAAACCGAAAAAAAATATTAACAAGTAGAATGTCGTATTCAAAATGTGTGTGTGTGTGTGTGTGTGTGTGTGTGTGTGTGTGTGTGTGAGAGAGAGAGAGAGAGAGAGACTGTAAATACAAGCTAAAACGCAGTGTTCACCCTCAGCACAACCCTGCCATACACCGCAGCTCGTTCGGGACAGACAGTCTAATTAATTCCGGTGATGGTGGAACTAAGAATATGCCAACCAGAAAACAGGCATTGTACCTAAAGACGATGAAATATGGAGGGTAGTGAAGGAAAACAAGTTTGGGAGGAATCAACGTACAGAAATTGGTAAAGAATTGAAGAAGGATAGGAATGCATGGAAGTGGAAAGGGAAAACAAAGAACAGAGTAAAATTTAGTATAAGAAAAGACAAGGAATCAAGAAAGACAGCGTAGAAGAACACACATGGGATGAAGCCACACTGAGTCTCTCTTCAGATAAACAGAATCATCTGGATGCACCAACGATAAAACAGAAAAATACATTCTCGGGTAAAGAGAAGTAATTACAACCCCAGGCTCATATGAAACGTGAACCCGGTGGACTGGTGGATTAAGCTGATCTTGTCCTGTAGTTCACCATACTCCTTTTGCGGGCTAGGGAAGCACTTGAGGGGCATCTGCAAGGGTGCCGGAAGTGGGGGGGTTAAGTGGGCAGTTGCTCCCCCTTAATTTTTAGCACGGGGGCAAACGGGGATTACTGATCCCCAACCCCTCAATGCCTCGTAGAGAACTCAGTACAGATATGCAGTACAGCATTAAAATAATAAGTCTCCTCCCACCAAACTGGAGGTATCCCTCATACAACTGTACCTTCGGTTTTATTCTCACACAATGTATTCCTATATCCCTAAGTTTATATCTTCGTGACAGATAATATATATATATATATATATATATATGGACGCGGGTTCGCCTCCCGCCAGAGTTGTAAAAACTACAGTATGGTAAGCGTTCACCGAGCCACTGACTGTAGCACCAGTCGAGCAGGGCAGTACTCCCGAGGTGGATGGAAAGCTGATGACAGGGAGTGCTGGAGCTCCCGTTTCATCAGCCCTCAGGACTAGTTCCTGACCATCCCCCTTTGCTGAACTTTTTCAGTGTCTCAGTTACACAGAGAGTAGGCCAGCATGCTCTCCAGTACAAATTTCTCTATCTATCTTCACCAAACTACATGCACAGTACACACTACACTTCCTATTCAAAATTTACCAAAATGGCGTCAGTTCACCCAGCCTCGGAGTCCCCAGGGGGGGGGACCATAAATGCCCCCGCCATCTGCCCCTCTCCCGGTGGCGACTCGAGGTGCCTGGAACCACTGTCTGACTCTCTTCTTCTTCATTTCTGCAACATTCGCGGCCTTTCATCTAACTTTCGCTCTGTAGAGCACCACCTCTTCTCCTCTAAACCTCACCTTCTTTTTCTAACGGAGACTCAGCTGTCTGAGGCAACTGACAGCAAACCCTTTTCTGTATCCTCCTACTTTCTCTATACTCATTTCAAAGCCAAAGGTGGCTGTTGTGTATACATACGCAACGACTTATCTTGCTCTCGTGTTCCTGAACTTGATTCTTCTGAATTCTCCACTCTCTGGCTTCGGCTTTCCTGTCATTCTCTGACTAAATATATCTGTGCTGTTTACTTATCCCCTAATTCTACTGACTATCAAAAATTCTTCGACTATCTTACTTCTACGATGGAACACTTCCTGTCCATTTCTCCTTTCTCTGAAATCTCCATTCTTGGAGATTTCAATGTTCACCACCACCTTTGGCTCTCCTCTCCTTTCACGGATCCACCTGGTGAACAAGCCTACATCTTTTCTATCCTTAATGACCTAGAGCAGCTTGTACAGCACCCTACCCGTATCCCTGACCGCCTTGGAGAGAGCTCCAACATACTTGACCTCTTCCTCACAACTAATCCTTCTGCTTACTCTGTTAATCTTTTCTCTCCGTTGGGCTCCTCCGATCACAACCTTATTACCTTAACCTGTCCTATCGCTCCAGTACGGCCTGCGGACCCTCCAGGGAAACGTCGTCTCTGGCATTTTGGAGCTGCGGACTGGGAGGCCCTCAGGCAGTACTTCTTTGATTTTCCCTGGAATGATTATTGCTTCCATGGCCGTGAGCCATCTGAGTGTGCCTTGCGCATTACGGAGGTTATTCTCTCGGGCATGGAAGCATACATTCCTTTCTCATATCCTTTGACTAACGCAAGAAAGCCTTGGTTTAATCACGCTTGTTCTAATGCTGTCCACAACAAGGAGAAGGCCTACAAAAGGTACCGGAGCCAAACCACCCCTGAATCACATCATCTTTACGTTTCTGCCCGGAATCGTGCTAAGTCTGTTCTTCGCTCTACTAAAAATAATTTCATCCATACTAAATGCTCTCAACTCTCCAACTCGAATTCTTCCCGCTCCTTCTGGCACCTTGCCAAAAATCTTTCTAACAACTTTACCTCATCATCCTTCCCTCCTCTTTTCTACTCTGATGGTTCTGTAGCTATTTCTTCTACTGATAAAGCAGATCTCTTCGCACAGACTTTCTCCTCCAATTCCACCTTAGACGATTCCGGTGCTGTTCCTCCATCACTTCCCTCCTCTGACTTCCTCATGGCTGACATTAAAATTTCTTCAGTTGATGTATTTTCTGCCATTACTGGCCTCAGTACTAACAAGGCATATGGGCCTGATGGGGTCCCTCCTGTTGTTCTCAAAAACTGTGCTTCTGTGCTTACACCCTGCCTAGGCAAACTATTTCGCCTTTGTCTGTCAACTTGTACCTTTCCTTCTTGCTGGAAGTTTGCTCTCATTCAGCCAGTCCCAAAGAAGGGTGACCACTCCCAACCCTCCAACTATCGTCCAATTGCTTTAACGTCCTGTATTTCAAAAGTTTTCGAGTCAATTCTTAATAAAAAAATTTTAAGGCATCTTTCCTATCACAACCTTCTTTCCGATCGTCAGTATGGGTTCCGTCAGGGACGCTCCACTGGCGATCTTCTCACCTACCTTTCAGACTCCTGGTCATCCTCCTTTCGGGACTTTGGCGAAAGCTTTGCCATTGCACTTGACATCTCAAAGGCTTTCGATCGAGTCTGGCATAAATCTTTAATTTCCAAACTGCCCTCCTACGGTTTCTATCCTTCTATCTGTACCTTCATCGCTAGCTTCCTTTCTGGTCGTTCTATAGCTGCTGTCGTAGACGGCCATCGTTCTTCTCCTAGATCTATCAACAGTGGTGTTCCTCAGGGCTCTGTCCTATCACCAACTCTCTTCCTTTTATTCATCAATGATCTTCTAAGCTGTACATCTAACCCTATCCACTCATACGCTGATGACTCCACCCTTCACCTTTCCATTCGGTTCCCGCAACGCCCATCTCAACAGTTACTTCAAGAAACAAGGGATGAGGCTATGGCACACCTAATGTCTGACTTGGCTCATATCTCTGACTGGGGTAAAAATAATATGGTTGTCTTTAATGCTTCTAAGACTCAGTTCTTACACCTATCAACCCGACAAAATCTTCCACAGGTATACCCACTAATGTTTAATAATATTCAGATTAATCCTGCATCATCCTTGAACATGCTGGGGGTTTCATTTACTCGGGACTTATCTTGGAAAGATCATATTACATCTCTTGTAAAATCTGCTTCCAAGAGATTGGGTGTGCTAAGCCGACTCCGCTCTTTCTTTACCCCTGCACAATTGTTGACTCTATACAGGGGTTTTATCCGCCCCTGTGTGGAGTACAACTCTCATATGTGGGGAGGCTCCCCACATACAGCTCTTCTCAATAGGGTGGAGTCAAAGGCTTTTCGTCTCATTAACTCTCCTCCTCTTACTGACTCCCTTCAACCTCTGTCTCTTCGCCGCACTGTTGCATCTTTATCTCTTTTCTATCGCTACTTTAATGGTCACTGCTCCTCTGAACTGTCTGCTTGTATTCCTCCACCTCTACGACGGGCGCGTAGCACCCGTCTGGCAGCAAACTCTCATCCCTTTTCTGTCCAACTCTCTAATGCAAGAGTTAACCGTTACTCCCAGTCTTTCATTCATGCAACAGGTCAGCTCTGGAACTGTCTCCCTCTGTCTGTATTTCCTCCTGCCTATGATCTCCAGTCTTTCAAACGCAGTGTGTCCAGGCATCTCAAAATGATCGGATCTTGAATTTGGCTCTCTATTGTATTTTGTTTTTCTCTTGGAGGGAACTGTTACTGCAGGCTCATGGCCTTTGGTTCCTTCTTCCTCGCATAAAAAAAAAAAAAAAAAAAAAAAAAACATAAGGGGTGCTGTGGTTAGACCAGTTTCGCATACTAGTATGCCTGCACCCAGTCGGCTTAAGGCGGACCGATTACACTTGGTTCACAGACAACACACACATCCAGAGCCACTGCAACATTACAAGTACACTCACAAGCATTTCTCGCCCTACATACAGTCTCTACCAGACAGCCTAAGCCACTGGGTAGAGATACATTGGCTGTATTGTCCCTGCTTCGGTAGGGATAGGCCGGTCCTGTAGATGATGATATATATATATATATATATATATATATATATATATATACAGACACAAGTGTAGTCAGACAGACAGACAGCTACATTGAGTCAGATCTGTACTGTACCCCACACTGACTGTATTTTTGCCCACCCAATCCTGGAATGCTTCAGGCGCTACTGGACGTTTGTATAACCGGGCAGTTTAGCCACCTTGTTTGATCGGTGCCACCACACGAAGGCGTCCCTCTCCAGCACAACTGTACATTCTCGGGTGGAAGGGGTTAATCGCCTTCAACACCTTCCAGTCTATTCCGCCTCCCGGTTTTCCCATGTTGCGGTAAAAACGTAAGCGGAATATTTTTCCCAGGCCACATATTCATGGCTCCGAATAAAACTAAACCTAAGCCCTCGCAAGCGATGTAAGAGTTCTCGATTAAATACGGAAGCTGAGGAAATGGTGTGGAATGGCGAATGTTTATTTATTCATTTATTTATGTATTTACTTGGTTAAGCGAGCTTGAAACAAATTCTGAAGGTGAAGTGTTTACGCTTTTGATGGGTTCTGGCGGAGATGGCCGGTGTGGACTGATATTAGTAAATAGAACTAGACCACTCACAACGCTTAAGTCGTATGAGAGAGAGAGAGAGAGAGAGAGAGAGAGAGAGAGAGAGAGAGAGAGAGAGAGAGACAGACGGACAGACAAACAGAGGAGGCTGCTCTATTAACGTGTGTGTGTGTGTGTGTGTGTGTGTGTGTGTGTGTGTGTGTGTGTGTGTGTGTGTGTGTGTGTGTGTGTGTGTGTGTGTGTGACATACGAGCACACACATGCATTTCTCACCGTAAACGCACTACGGTCATCACACATGCACACATCATCGCACACAATTTAACTTGATATTGTTGCTGTTATTGTATCGCCAGCCTCATCTGACCGCCAACCCGGTGGAATGCAGGCTGAGGCTGCCCTTCTGCAGCAGTGCACCATCCTTCTTCCGGGGGACAGGCAGGGAACTGTGGGACGTTTGTCTAACCGGTCACGGGAGCAGCTTGGATTATTGATGCCACCACATGAAGGCGTCCCACTCCTGCACCAAAGTACCTTAAATATGATATGCACTCATCATCATCATCATCATTATCACCAATCAATCATCATCATCATCATCATCACCAA
Source organism: Coenobita brevimanus (assembly GCF_032717465.1). Lineage (NCBI taxonomy): Eukaryota > Metazoa > Arthropoda > Malacostraca > Decapoda > Coenobitidae > Coenobita > Coenobita brevimanus. The sequence continues at coordinate 3,145,616 of NC_137037.1, forward strand.
TCAATCATCATCATCATCCTTATCCTTTTACTGTGATGGGGTATCCAGACAACTTATCTTTGGAAAAACTTACTGAAGTGGTGGAACTAAATAATGCATTCCCAGTAACCCCTCCGGTGCTGTAGAGGGGTGCCTTCCTGTTGTGGCACTGATATACAGTAACTATGCGGCTCCACTGCCTGGTTATACAAACGTCCCTCAACTCCCTACCTATTACTCGAAAGGAGGATGGTGGATTGCAGGAGGAGGGCAACTTCAACCTGCAGTTACTGGGTCCACATTACAGATGAACCTGGGGCTACAACATTATTACAACTACTACTACTACTACTACTACTACTATTCTCTCCAATACAAGACGTCTTTCCTAAGCTGACTATAAATGTCGACAGCAGGAGGATGAAAAATAGTATGTCAACATACTGAAGTTATAAATCCCATTATTATAATGGGGCAGGTAGGATCTTAAAAAACGAGGAAGAAAAATACAGAAGCTGGAGAAGAGTCATCAAATGGCATAGTAATGACCCACACGTCTAGTCACTTATCAAGGAAACGCATTTACTCCCAACAAATATAACCCTTTCTCGACAAAAATAATTATCCCTTGACAATAATAATCCTTTCACAACACATACGTACGCATCTTAAGCAACACTACCGGCAATCATCTTCACTCTACACGCACGCAGGCTCAGGCAAAAACTACCCGCAATCATCCTCACTCAACACACGTAGTCTCATGCAAACAGTACCGATAATCACCTTCACTCAACACACACGCACGCAGTCTCAGGCAAACACTACCTGTAATCCTTTTCACTCAACACACTCGCAAGCAGTCTCAGGCAAACACTGCTGGTAATCCTTTTCACTCAACACACACGCAAGCAGTCTCAGGCAAACACTGCCGGTAATCCTTTTCACTCAACACACACGCAAGCAGTCTCAGGCAAACACTGCCAGTAATCCTTTTCACTCAACACACACGCACGTAGTCTCACGCAAGAACTACTGTAATCACCATCACCCAACACACACGCTCGCAACCACACGCAAAAACTACCGATAATCATCATCACTCAACAGACGCCGCAGATTCAAGTAAAAACCACCAGTAACCTTATCACTTCTTCACTACAGTAATTCATGTGTAAATACCTAGCCTACATTCACCTCCTCATTTGGAATCTCATTAACACTGTCGCAAATGTTATTTACTACAGTTTAATTATAAATAGCTCATTCACCACACACACACACACACACACACACACACACACACACACACACACCTAACATTTACACTCTTCCACACAATCCGCAAACACATTACAGTCAGGCGGTAAAGTGTCCGTCGCTATGCAAATACTGTGAGAGCCCCACATGACGCTGATGGGGTGGGTGAAGCAAGTAAAGCATGGGTGAGGGTGAGGTGGGTGATGGGGGAGGAAGTGAGGCACGTGTCAGAGTGGAATATGGGTGAAAGGATGGGGTGAAGCATGTGTCAGGGTGGAATATGGGTAATAAGATGGGGGAGGGGGTGATGCATGTGTCAGGGAGGAATATGGCTGACAGGATGGGGGAGGGGATGAAGCATGTGTCAGGGTGGAATATGGGTGACATAGATAGGGGAGGGGGTGAAGCATGTGTCAGGGTGGAATATGGGTGACAGGATGGGGGAGGGGGTGAAGCATGTGTCAGGGTGGAAAACAGTTGACAGGAAATATGAGAGAAGGGCGAATAAAACGAAACATGAGTGACAAAATGAATGTGATGTGTCGAACACGGAGTGATGGAATGTAAGAAGATGGATAAGTCGTGGTGTGCAACATGGATGAGGTGTAGAAAATGGGTAAGGTGTGCAACATAGCAGAGGGTGCAGCACAGCTGAGGTGTGCAACATGAAATGGGCGCAACAAATGTGAGGGTGTAACATGACTGAGGGTGCAGCATGGCTGAGTTGTGCAAAATGGGTAGGGTGCAACATGAGTGAGGTGGGCACAATGGGTAGGGTGCAACATGAGTGAGGTGTGCAACTTGGCTGAAGTGTGCAACATGAGTGAGGCTGCAACATGGGGAAGGTCTGCACCATGGGTGGTGAAATGTGCACCATGGCTGAGGTGTGCAACATTGCTGAGATGTGTAACATGGGTAAGGGTGCAACATGGGTGAGAATGGAACAGGGTAAGGCGTGCAACGTGGTTTATAGGTACAAAATGGGTAAGGGTGCAACATGGGTGAGGGTGGAGCTTGGACGAGGTGCACAAGTTAAATGGGGGTAAGAAAAACACGTGGTGGGTTGAGTGTTGGGTGGTGGGTGAGAGTGGAACGTGTACACCTGTGACGTTGGGTGCTGTAACAAGCAGTGTTGGTGGAGGGAAGGTGTAAGCCACAGATTTCATATGAAAGTTCCGTGTCGGAGGACGGAAATGTCAAGCGGGTGGAGAAGAGTGAGTGGGATGTACTGGGATGGTGGTGGTTGGAGGGGATGTAGCAGGTGGATTATACACCGTGATGATGGACACAGTTGACTAATTCATTAGGACATGGCTATGGTTTTGGTGAATATTTTCTCAAAGCCGAAGAAGAAGAAAAATATGACAATGAACAACAGGAATATCAACAATAATGTAAGCAGGACTCTGACAATAAAATAAAACATTTAAGCAACACAAAACGCAGGCACAACCAGCCAGTCGACCTCCACAAACTGCATACAAGTTGAGTCCCGTTTTTTTGTGGGGATCTTCGTGCTTATCTTTATGGGTGTCTCATGCCAGCTGGGTAACATGCGCAGAAAAACATTATAATTGGGTTGCCCGCCAGATTTAAAAACGGAGAACTGAATGCTGGGGGCGGTGTCTTCTCGGTATTGGGGAAGAGTAGGGTGACTAGAGAGGAAGAGGGGGAGGGAGGAAGAGGGGGAGGGAACAAGGGGGTGGGTGGAGAAATGGGTGAGGAAAGTGGAAGGAATAAAAAATTGGGTAAAGGGGGAAGATCTGGAGAATAAAAAGGGCCTCCAGGAGTTTCTTTCCCCATTCAGGAACGACCCCTATTTCCACGACATACCTCCCTCCCTAACATACTGATGCAACTTATCTCTCCACCTTGTTGTCGGTCTCTCTCACCCCTTCCAACCATCTCACTATTACACTCTCCTACTCAAACGCTCATTTTCCATCTGCTGCTTATGGCCGATGCAACTCAGTCTTTGGGTAAATTGTTACACTGATCCTATTCCACACCTCAATCATTTAATTTGTCCATCTGTCCTTCACTGTCACCCCATAGGCACTTCTAGGGTTATTTATACCTACATTTCTTTCCCTTGATTTATGTCCTTTCTTATGCGTCCACTTTTCACTGTCATATACTAATGCTGAAACTCATTTATTTCCACGCAATATTTCCTTCCCCCCAACACCTACACTCCTATTGCTCTGCGTCACCTCCCTTCACGTATCGCATTAATGCTTTCAAGACCATGATTGCCTCTATCACCTCCCTTCATGTATCCCATTAATGCTTTCAAGACCATGATTGCCTCTATCACCTCCCTTCATGTATCCCATTAATGCTTTCAAGACCATGATGCATTTTATAGTTAATTCTTGCTGTCTCCAAAAGATTTTATTCATGTAAGGAGATATTTTTCGAACTTGAGAATTATATATATGACTTTCATTAACTATTTCACTACTAGACAACTGTCCCACGCTGAATAAAATCATCTGGAGGTTACAAGAATAAATAAGTAAGTACATCACCGGATTCTTCTTCTTCGATGGCCACTAAATGAACCTTCTCCATTGCTGCCTGTCCATGGCATCGCCCTCAACGAGCCCACCGTCTCTCGAACCACATCTCCCCACCTCATCTGTTGCCTTCCTTTCCACCTTCTTCCTTCCACGGGCCTTCCCATGCTCTCTCGTCTGGCACTCCCTCCCCTCTTCTCACCACATGACCGTACCATCTCAACCTTGCCATTCTCAAACTTCCAACTGATACCACACTTGCTCTCTGACTCACTTCCTCATTTCTGGGCCTTTCTGAGCAATACGCCCAACAGCCACCAAAGCATCTTCACTTCAGTCCTTTCAAGCTCCTCCTCATCCTTCTTCGTCCGTACCCAGGGTCTCCAACCCATACTGTACATCAACCCCGGCCTTATCGCCGTTTCACAGATAAATATTTTCAATCCCTGATATCTCCAGCCACTTTTTCCATCCTGCCTTGACCCTCTCACCAGCCTCCTCCTCACAACCACCTTTTTCTGTTACCATCCATCACAAGGGTTTACACTATACCACCTGTTTCATTTCCTGGCCACTACATCTCTAACCTGTGTTCCATCACCGCACTGAACAGATTATATTAACACAGAATGGTTACGATAACGATACTATTCCAATAACATCCCTTATTGGAAAATTAAGATGAATTTCAAGTAAATACATGGACTACATAACATTATCAAAATAACAGTATGGATCTGAAAAACTAAGCGAAAGGACGAAATAACCTTTGAATAAAACCACACAAATACTGACTGGAAAATGTTGGTACTTATACGGAAACCAGACACTATACACCAGGTACTGTACGACCATTTACCTGAACAAGAGAAATGATATTTTATTAGACACTGTTATTTTCATTACATATATATTGTTCAAGTAGGCTAATGGTATACTTGTATATAAAGAAAGGGACATACTGAAAGAGAAGCTTTTTAGAAGTTACCTGTGAATAGTAAAACATATTTACATGGGTAGGGGTGCACATCATTCATTTACTCGATGTAAAGAATCATTCATATGACTCTGAGAAATAAACGACATCGTAGCCCATTTAATACGGTGTGTTGGGCGGTAACCACATAATCAAAGAGACGCCTGTGCAAACTACAGTTCAGTGATATGTTGATGTAGTCCTATGAGGAATGGGAATGGGTGGGATGGGCGAAGACGAGTGGGCGTAAAAGACTGGCACGGTGATGGGCGGGTGGCCATGACCCTGTAGGCTTACGAGTATATCCAGTGATTATAGTCGTTGCAAGTCAACAAACAGTATAATCGAGGCAGTGATTGTTAGGATAATGCTCACATATGGACAGAAATGGTTGGAGTGGGTGGAGAAGAGTGGGCAGGAAGAACAGGGATGGTGGTGGGTGATGGGGCAGGCGAAGGAATGTGAAGTGTAAACTGCTAAGGTGAATGTCACTGTACAGTATGTAGGCATACGTGGTGTTACTGTATGTAGGCTACTAAGGTGCAAGTCATACGTGGTGTTACTGTATGTAGGCTACTAAGGTGCAAGTCATACGTGGTGTTACAGTACTGTATGTAGGCTACTAAGGTGCAAGTCATACGTGGTGTTACTGTATGTAGGCTACTAAGGTGCAAGTCATACGTGGTGTTACTGTATGTAGGCTACTAAGGTGCAAGTCATACGTGGTGTTACTGTATGTAGGCTACTAAGGTGCAAGTCATACGTGGTGTTACTGTATGTAGGCTACTAAGGTGCAAGTCATACGTGGTGTTACTGTATGTAGGCTACTAAGGTGCAAGCCATGCGTGGGAGAGGAATACATGAGTGAGATGAGTGGAGAGAATGGGTGGAGCAAATGGGACAGACTAAAATGGTGGTGGGAGATGGGGAGGGCGGGTCAAGTACACCTTGTGAAGATGGGTGGTGTAGGAGGGACGACATCGGTGGTGGGGGTGTTTAGATCAGGAGCTTGGGGGGGTAGGAAGGCTGTATAAAATGGGTGTGATGGGGGATGTATAAAATGGGTGTGGAGGGTAGGGAGGCTGTATATAATGGGTGTGAGGGGGGGAGGTTGTATAAAATGGGTGTGGGGGAGAGGCTGAATAAAATGGGTGTGAGGGGGGAGGGAGGCTGTATAAAATGGGTGTGGGGGTAGGGAGGTGTATAAAATGGGTGTGAGGGGGAGGCTGTATAAAATGGGTGTGAGGGGGTAGGGAGGCTGTATAAAATGGGTGTGAGGGGGTAGGGAGGCTGTATAAAATGGGTGTGGGGGGAGGCTGTGTAAAATGGGTGTGGGGGGAAGGCTGTATAAAATGGGTGTGGGGGGAGGCTGTATGAAATTGGTGTGAGGGGGGAGGGAGGCTGTATGAAATGGGTGTGGGGAGGAAGGCCGTATAAAATGGGTGTGGGGGGAGGCTGTATAAAATGGGTGTGAGGGGGGAGGGAGGCTGTATGAAATGGGTGTGGGGGGAAGGCTGTATGAAATGGGTGTGGGGGGAAGGCTGTGTAAAATGGGTGTGAGGGGGGAGGCAGGCTGTATAAAATGGGTGTGGGGGGGAGGCTGTATAAAATGGGTGTGAGACGGGAGGGATGCTGTATAAAATGGGTATGGGGTAGGGAGGCTGTATAAAATGGGTGTGAGGCGGGAGGGATGCAGTATAAAATGGGTATGGGGTAGGGAGGCTGTATAAAATGGGTGTGAGGGAGGAGGAAGGCTGTATAATATATTTGTGAGGGGAGTGGGCAATATGAGGTGTGGTGGTGGGGCAGTGCGGGGGTAAGACTGTGAAGATGGGTATTGTAATGTGACCAGAATGCGTGGGACGATAATTAATGAAAAAACAAAAACTTTTAACAACAAAAGCAACACACAAGACCACACTCATATACTTTGTTTTTCACGTATAGGTAAAAAGGGGTCAGGAGCCTTTGTGACGCCCGCTCTTCCCCTATACGTTAGAAAAAATGTCATATCGGATCACAAGAAAATGAAATATGGTAAAAGGTTTGGTAAATCCTGTGGCTGTGGTGGAGCTGGTGGGAGGAAGGGGTTAAGCTGTATCACGGTAACACAGGCAACACAGGGTTAAACTGAACACAGTGACCACCAAGCCACACGGAACCCGCCTACTGACCCTAACTCAGGCCAACCATATTACGGGATACACTTGAGGCAAATGGTGCCATACGCTGATATACCGTAAACACCTCCAGGCAGACAACACCAGGCCAGGGAAAATGTACACACACACACACACACACACACACACACACACACACACAGTATCATCTCCTCAGTGGTGGCATGGTGCTCTACACACACACACACACACACACACACACACACACACACACACACACAGTATCATCTCCTCAGTGGTGGCATGGTGCTCTACACACACACACACACACACACACACACACACACACACACACACACACAGTATCATCTCCTCAGTGGTGGCATGGTGCTCTGCACACACACACACACACACACACACACACACACACACACACACACACAGTATCATCTCCTCAGTGGTGGCATGCCGCTCCACTTCCACATTTCTTTTATATTGCAGTGTTGTTTTCACGCCGGTGTATAAAAATAAACCCCCTGGTGTAGGATGGCGTCAAAGTTTTGACAAGGAGAAATGCGTAGGAGTGCGTGTGGGTTGATGGCAAGTAACAATGGAGGATTTAGAAAGAGCACCAAATGTTTTTCCTTCCCTGGCACAAAGGCTTAAAGCAGAGGCTGGACGGCCCGGCCACGAGATGTGATCCGGTGCTGTCAGTTTTGTGCTGCACACTAATGGTTGGACAGGGGGGAAGGGTATCAGTTAAATGTGTTCATCAACTAAGCTGCTCTTTGTACAGAAGTATGTTGGGAGAGAGAGAATATGAATAACACTGGATTTAGATGCTGAGGACAAGGAAGTTATAACTCGGGCAGTGGAACAGTAAGTCGAGATAGGAACTAATACATCGATGTGAAATATAAACTTAACAGACGACCATGTTTACGAGCTACAAGGTAGATGGTTCATCCCTTTGGCTTTTGGGTTCCTGTAAACTGAACTGAATTATCTAGTGTTACCTGTAAGATTATACAAAGGTGGCATATTCCAAATAAATGACAAAAAAAAAAAAAAAAAAAATCATGTAGGCAAACTTGGATCGTGTGTAGAAAGATACGTAAGAGTTGTATCAGTGGGAATGAATGAAAATTGAAAGGTGAGCACAATACTTGGTGGAGAAGGAGCTGTGTGTGTGTGTGTGTGTGTGTGTGTGTGTGTGTGTGTGTGTGTGTGTTAGCCTTTAATAATGTTTTTACTGCCAGCCAACAAGTACCATAATTAATCCAATCTACCCAACCATCAGTTTAACAAAGTAGTACTCGCTCCAATCCCGAAATTTTGCATACACCTAAAAACATACTGACGTTTTCCGTTTGTGTAGTATTTACAAGTGATTTCACATTCATACCTCGTGATATAGGTAACCCTGGTGTGTATGTTTCTCGTCATCTGTATTTGAATGATAATTGTTCTTCACCTGCGACATCAGCTTCTCTAAGGTTAGTTGAGCTGAACCGCCTCCATGTTTTCTTACTCCCATCAGGTTGCTGACTCTCCACAAAGACTCTCCCCACTGTATGCAATTCACCTCCCATGTGTGGCTAAGTTCATCTCTGCTTCTTTGAGCACGGTGGATTCAGGTTTCTCATCTACTCAACTCGCCTTCCACTCACTATCTTCAGTCTCTCACTGCCGCGGTACTGAATCTCTGTTTTCTATTGCTACTATTTTCGTCAATGCTCTTTGGAACTCTCTGCTTCCCTTCATTCCCCATTACTGTACAGTGGACACACAACTCTTACTCCTGTTCTGATAGACTCTTATGCACGAGATGACCGGTGCTCTCGCTTTTGCTTGTACACAACTGGTCAGCACAAGAATGGTTTTCCTCAGTCGGCATTTCCCATGGCTTATATGATCTCCAGCCTTTTAAATGCGTGTGCCCAACATATCTAAATGTTCAAATCATGCTTCTGCTTCTTTCAATATTAGCTGAAAGAATACTTTTCAGGTTCTTAGTCTTTTGGCTTTTTATATTAGTAAACAGTATCTGCCTACGTAGGTTATCTGTAAACCACTCAGTCCATCAACAGAAGCGTAGGGACCCGAGAAGTTATTTAGTCCAAACATTTTTAGTTCAGTGGTCAGTGGCATATCCCTCACTGGTATTATGTGAGAACTAAAACCCAACCATTACTCGGATGTAAACCCTTATGGGCCACGTCCGGTAGGAGTGTTTACCCATTAGACCACCAGGCCTCTAACTGGTTCTGTGAACACTTCTCTGAACTGTTAATGGTTTTCTGGGCAACAACTTGGCTTGTCATTCAGTAAGAGGAAGGTTACGTATCCCAAGGAATTAAAAAAATACATAAATAAATAAATAAACGTATTCAAATAGGAAGTAGCCAAATAAAAGAAAATGTACAGGTACGTTCCACTGTATGAAAAAAAAGAAAAAAAAAAACACGTATAGTATATTCCTACTGAGTAAGAAACAGGGAGGCCAGACACACAAAATAATGATGATGTCTAGAATTAATGGCGCTGAACAAAGTCATCTGCAGGAAGCAACAATATAACAAAAATAGTCATCATAGTGAGAGACTGGGACAACAGAGAAGGGAACTACTGATGGCTGTAATAAAGTGGGTGATACACTACCCTGCCTTGGCTAATATCATCCTATATCATCCTAATGTGAGTCATTACTACTGGCATATTACCGGCATCATCATAGGATTAGTTTGGCCCGTGAGTAGCCTATGTGTAAACACACACGATATTGTGTGTGTGTGTGTGTGTGTGTGTGTGTGTGTGTGTGTGAGAGTGAGAGAGAGAGAGAGAGAGAGAGAGAGAGAGAGAGAGAGAGAGAGAGAGAGAGAGAGAGAGAGAGTCGAACAAAAGTTACTGGGTGATGGAAGGAAGACCAGCCTAGGAAAGAAACCATCTGCTAAATAAAAATCAAGTACTACTGTCTATAGCAAATATTACCGTAAAATAAAGCACACCATCCAGCCGAACCGAACCCGCCGAACCAAACGAACTGTGTGATGGCAGGAGGGAAGAGAAGGGAAATTGGTGCAACCGTGCAACACCTGGGCTGCAGGTGTCACCCTGACAGCCTCACAAACGAGGGGGTAACTGGATGCGCCGCCCATCAAACAGAAATGTTGACTATGGCGGCTGAGTCAGGAAGAGCAGGAACGATGACCACTATACCCATTTTACTCTAACTTGGCATCAAACTGCCATCGCTTCACGATGAATGGTGAGATGTAAGATCTGGCACTAAAAGAAGCTGCTAGTCATGAAGAAGTGCTGGGGAAAGGATGAAGAAGCACAGTATTGTCTTATTCTGCCACTGAGTTACTGTACATGAGATACTTTGCAACAGGACGAAAATCCTGGCCAAGAAGAAGTAAAGTGAGTATAAACAAGACTCTCAGGGCCACTGAGGCAATTAACGCTTTGGATCTTTTGACGCCTTTTTACTTGACACCACAACAGGATTTGTATCTATCTTATGCCGGGTTAAATACAGCCTTAATTAACCCCTTCATTACCACACACCCTTCATACACTGACTAAAATCGTCCGGTGGCACCAAGAATAAAATACAAAATACGTCACTGTACTGAGAGGATTAACACTGACAACGTGAAGGTGTGGACAACGTTGTAAAATAATAAATCAATGCAATAAGTAAACTAAAAAGGAAATATGGAAAAAAAAAAAAATAGAGGAGGAAATACTTGAACCAGATAATTGCAAAGGTTGTCCGACCTTTGTGTCTGGTTGTTATGTACACTGTAACGTGTGATACAGGCTGATAACAAACACTTACAGGTGTTGTGTACACTGTAACGTGTGATACAGGCTGATAACAAACACTTACAGGTGTTGTGTACACTGTAACGTGTGATACAGGCTGATAACAAACACTTACAGGTGTTGTGTACACTGTAACGTGTGATACAGGCTGATAACAAACACTTACAGGTGTTGTGTACACTGTAACGTGTGATACAGGCTGATAACAAACACTTACAGGTGTTGTGTACACTGTAACGTGTGATACAGGCTGATAACAAACACTTACAGGTGTTGTGTACACTGTAACGTGTGATACAGGCTGATAACAAACACTTACAGGTGTTGTGTACACTGTAACTTGTGATACAGGCTGATAACAAACACTTGCAGGTGCTGTGTACACTGTAATGTATGATACAAGCTGATAACAAACAAACACAGATGTTCCGTAAATGACCGTCAAGAACTGGGGGCTTCCTTACACCTTCCCACACTCGGTTAATAATAAACACGTTTACTCTCAAGCTTTTTTATTCACCATCTTCCACTCATCTTTAACTCCGTCAGATTGAGGACGTCTTTTATATTTTACTCATAATGTCTTTCGATGTCCCTTGGGCTTTGAAAACATTTTCAGAAAGGGAAGGCACATATATAGCTTTCAATATTCCTTTCAGATGTTTTTCCTACACTGAATAAAATCGTCTGGAACAAACTCAGTGAAATACAGACGACTTCCTCGTAACCAAAGGGTCAAGTCACACTCTTGCACCCCTTACTCCTACATTTTTAGCTCTGACTTTTGATCATCTTATTTTAGCCCACACTCTTCCATACTCTTACATTTTTAGTCCACACTCTTTCACCTCTTACTCATACTTTTGGTTCACAATCTTGAACCATTTTCTCTCGCATTTTTAGTGAGCAGTATTGTACCCCCTACTCTTACCTAATCTACTCTTGCACACTCTTACTCTCACACTTTAAATCCACACTTTTGTAACTCTAACTCTTACTTACTTTCTCCCAGACTCTTCCACACTCTTATATTTTTTATTCTCATTCTTACACATCTTATTCTCACACTTTTACCCAACACTTGAGCGCCTCCTACTTTTAATTAAAGCCCACATTCTATCACGCTCTGACTCTCCCATTGTTAGTCTACACTCTTGCACCTCATACTTTCACTGTATAATATCTCTAATTAAAATCATGATCATCCTTCACAATTCATCACGAGGACGTCTTTCCTAAAATATTTTTGTTACCTCCACACAATTTTATTCCAATCAGAAAGGCTTAAGGCGTTAATGGGGTTATGATCTGCCATATCCAGCTCATCCACTTCCCAACATTACCTGAAATCTGAGTAAAATCGTCAGGAGGAAACAAGAATAAAACAAACTAGAACATCGTAAAACTGTCGAAGGACAATTCTGATAAAATTTCCCACAGCCACTGCCCACTAGAAGCCATGCTATAAAGCAAGGGCGAGCAACCTCCGGCCCGCGAAGGTCTAGTGTCCCGCCCGCCAACCTGCTCGGCATAAGCATAGCAATCCGGCCCGCGAAACCCCTGCCAAAACAGATTAAATTCTGACAAATAGCATGTGCCCGGCAACAATCTGGCAACTCGGCACTCCCCTCACCCCGCGCGATACAATCTTTCCGCCATCCTGCCAGAGTCGCCAGACGCCGGTGTCCGTAGGACTTCCTCATTGAGAAGAGGTATGTGTCACTCTTAAGGCGGGTACACACTTGCTGTGTACCCATGTATGTATGTAGTACTTTTCAAGTTCAGAGATATTTTGAGATCTTAACCCGTGAGCTCAAACACATTCCACCCTTTCAAGTGTGGAAGTCTGTATCCTGATATAGATTTAATTTGCATGTTATCCAATAAAATTCTTGTATATAGTCACTTTTGCATTCTCATTTGTCACTCCGGCCAGCGGGCTGCTCCCGAAAGTCTCATCTAGCCCTTGCTCTGAAAAGGTTGCCCGCCCCTGAAGGGACCTTGAGGTCAAGGTAATCGATGTTGTGCATGTCACCATAGGTCATCACAGTCTATAAGTTCCCCAAGTTTCGAGTCTCTAGCTTTAATGCTTCATGGAAAATTAGGTGACATCCAGAATACTCGAAGAAGTTTCATTTTTTTTTTACTCCAGGCGAGGTTAAGGTCACTGATGTTGTGCATGTCACCTTAATTCATAACAGTCTACATGTTCACCAAGTTTGGTGGCTCTAGCAATATTCTTTCAAGGAAAATTAGGTGACATCCGGAATAACCGGGAAAATGCCAATATTTGACCCTTGGCGATCTCAGACGATATTTACCCGAATAAGATCATACTCCTTTCAGATGTGTTCCCTGGCAAGAGGCATATGCTATAAAAGTTTCAGCTTTCTAGCTTAAGTGGTTTTTGAGACAGTGTCAACAATTTGGTTTTCTGTTCTGGATAATATCCACCATATTCCGGACAATATCCGGAGATCCGGTTAAACGATTTCCAACCAATTTTGCCAGATGACGGCCAGCCGGGAGACTCAGCTGACAAAGTTTGATGGCTTGAGGCTAAATAGCCTCTGAGTAATGGCCATTTATCTTTTAACAAGAAAGAATAATATAAAACGAGTAAGTACAAAAACAATTACTCTTCCCCCAGGGATGTGGGAAGTTTTAACAAGACATCGCCGTAAGAAAGGGGTTAAAGGGGTGTGTAGTGCGAGTATACTTCTTTCACCTTAACCTGGCCCAGATTTTCTTTTGTAGATTGCTTCACTACCTCACTGTGAGAATAAGACAATGCACTAACTTCACATCCTTTCCTTGGTACTTCTTCATGGCTATCACCAATTTCTATTGATAACATACTGCAAAACTCAGCACTCATGAAGAAAAGTTGACTATTGTAGGCCAATTCAGAGTAAAAGGGGTACAGAATATCTGTAGATTTTTATTCCTTAAAGTGAGCGGTAAAGTGGATGTTACTACCGGATGCAGTTAGGTATATGTGGCTGAAAGTGTATAAAGTGTCCTAAGCTTAGGCAACTGCAGTATGTACAAGTGTGTAGGAAGCGTTAGGAGAAACACATTGAGGTGGTTTGGCCATGTGGAGTAAGAGACTAACGAGGAGAGTGTATGTAAGTAAGGTGGAGGGGGAGAGGGGGAAGGGGAGGCAAAGGATGAGATGGAGGGATGGATTGGAGAGGTATATGAGAGAGGGGTGTGTGAGTTGGAAGCAGGGCAGTGAAATGGTGGGGGACAGGGCGACGTGGAGACGATTTGTTTGTGGCCACCCCGTATGGAATTAAGGCGTCTAGCAATATATAGATAGATAAGTGTGTACTGATGTGTGTGTGCTTGAAGATCTCTGTGAAAGCGTGTGGTGAGTGTGCTGTCTTTGCAGTGCGTGAATGAGAGAGAGAGAGAGAGAGAGAGAGAGAGAGAGAGAGAGAGAGAGAGAGAGAGAGTGTGTGTGTGTGTGTGTGTGTGTGTGTGTGTGTGTGTGTGTGTGTGTGTGTGTGTGTGTGTGTTTGTGTGTGTGTGTTTAACCGGCTTGTAAGCTGCAGTGAAGGAATAAGTGGAGTGATGGAGTGAACAGAGTGGTATGGAGGAGCAGGAGGGGTGAGTGACAGTGTTGTAGTATGGAAGAGAAAAAGTTGGGAGGCATCACAAAATGGAAAAAAGAAGTGGACCATGAAAGGAAAAAGTGTGGATCATGGGAGAATGAATGGTGGAGCGAATGATTTTGAATATGCAACCAGCATGGTAGAGTAGGAGCGGGCAAGGATAAAAGATTCAGGAGTGAGCATGGAAGAGTTAGAAGGGAGCATGAAAGAGTTAGGAAGGAACATGTAAGAGTTTGGAGGGAGCATGGAAGAACTAGGACGGAGCATGTAAATGACAGGAGAAGCATGGAAGAGACAGGATGGAGCATGTCAGCACTGGAGGAGGAAAATTAAAGAGTGTGATGGAGCATGGAGGAGTGTATGTGTGCGGATGGACATGGAAAATGAAGGAGAAAGCATGAAACATACAGTACAAAGCAGAGCATGGAAGAGTAAAGGATTAAGTATGAAGGAGTAAGGAAGGAGCATGGACGATTAAGAAGGGTTTCCAAAAAAAAATAAATAAAAGGAAAGCAAAAGAAAAAAATGGATGGTGGAGCAAGAAAATGTAATGGAAGGAGCATGCAAGAGTAAGAGGAGCAAACTTGGCGTAGCGTGTAAGGCAGCAAGGAGAGGTAACAGAGACCATGGAAGATTGTAAAGCATCAACCAGAAAAAGAAGAGCATTGAAGAATATGGAATTAGAATATCGTAGACGAAGGAAGGAAAATGACAGATTAAAGAGGGTGCATGAAAAAAGAAAACAGACAAGACGAAGAGTGGTGGAAAAATAAAATCAAAGAAGTATTGGATTCTGTGAAGAAGTGCAGAAGAGTTAGGAAGAAGCATGAACGATCAACGACACAGCGTAGAAAAATAACGGAGTGCGTGCGGGCACACACGAACACTCTCTCTCTCTCTCTCTCTCTCCAAATCCATTCTCTCTCTCTCTCTCTCTCTCTCTCTCTCTCTCTCTCTTTCGGGCTGGAACAACACAACAAATTCATCTCTCTCTCTCTCTCTCTTTCTCTCTCTCTCTCTCTCTCTCTCTCTCAGGATGGAATAACGCAAACAAAACTATGACGGAATGACACAAAAAAGAGCGAAGGCCAAGAAAGGTAGACAGACAAGTCACCTCTAATTATGCACATGTATGGATTTCAGAGAAGGACAGACAGCCACGAAGATAAAGGGAAAATTTATTACATTAATCTATAGTAATGATGATAATGGTAATAATAACAATAATTATGATTTTCTGCACACCATTCTCGTTCAGTCTTTTTACTTCATCTTCCCGCATTTTTTTCTTCTACTCCCTCTGAAAGCATACTAATACACCGGTTTACATTCCTCTAACTCTGCCTTCTCCTACTCTTACGGAGAAGGAAAAAGTGCCAGCCATTTACTCCTTTACTCCTCCCCGTCCCTCCATCTCTAACACTGAACAAAGCCCAAGTAACAAATCATTATCATATTCTAGTTCTTCCACTCCTTTGTCCTTCCTCCTTTCAGAGCTGGTGAGATTTGAAATATTTATCATTACATTCCTTAACTCTCCTTTTTGTTCTCCCCGACGTGGCAGAGAGAGAGAGAGAGAGAGAGAGAGAGAGAGAGAGAGAGAGAGAGAGAGAGACTAATAAAATATTTTTGTTTGTTTCTCTACCATTTTACTTCTGTCTTTTTTTCTGGATTTCAGCGGAAGAAAGACCGGAATAAGACAAATCAGGGTAAAAAGCGAGGGAAAGGGGCACATACCTGTTCAAGCATATTTTCCTCTTTCCTTCTCGTTTGCTTTTCCTCGTGAATTAGAGCCATAGAGAATGAAAGAGAAAATGAAGGACAAATAAATTAATATTCATATAGAAAGAAATATAGCACTACATACATATTTTCTTTCTTCGTTCCCATTTAGCTATTCTTTTTTTATATACATTATAACATAAGTAAGAAAGGAAGAAGTATTTACCGAAAGGACAGCAGTAACTCATTAAGCATTACTAATTCTCTCTCTCTGTCTCTCCCTCTACACTACAGCGACAGAAGAAAGAAAGGAATATAAGAAATATATAACGGGAAAAAAGGCCACTGCACTATCATCTTCACTTTCTTCCTCTCTCACTTCTTGTTCTTCTCCCCAGAGACATGTGAAATACAAGTAGAACATGATGCACGGAGAAACACACCTCACTGTAGCTTTTCATTTTTACAGGCATGTGGTACGACTGAAAAAAAAATAGGCTAAAGCATTCATCTACCATCCCCCACCCTCTCTCTCTCTCTCTCTCTTCCACTCCACCAGCATCGAACAAGACAAAGACATCACAAAACTTTAAAATAAAAGAGTGGGCATCAGAATCATGTCATTGATTACATCAGTAAATTACAAAAATCTGAACGTCTTTAAGCATCTGCAGACTCATGGGATCAGGCGACTCAAGACTCAGCCAAAGAAAATTTTTGTGCTTACAAATTTTGAAAGAACTTGGGGCGGCGAATGAAAGGCGCTGAGACCGTTCGCGAAAGAGAGAAAAATACAGTTCTATTGAGGGGTGCTGGAAGAAATGGCTTTGAAAAGTTGGCGGCAAATTCCTCTCTTGGTTCTCTGCCAAGACACACTGTGAGGCACTATACTGTTTTCAGCTTTTCCTAAAATTTCAGTCTCTCCATCTTTAATGCTGAGTTGTAACAGATTAACACCAGAACATAAAGAAAGTCTCCAGAGAGTGCTATGAATATAATGAACAGCCGCCGAATTGCCATTTTCTGCCAATGAGTTATGTTCAATAAGCTGCAACAGGACGAAATTCTGTGCCAAGCTAAGGTGAAAGAACCATAGCGGCGTGTCACTCTATCACCAACTAAGTTGGCGAATGGGCAGGTTGGACTGAGGGCTTTGGATAGTATTTTTTGAACCTCATGGACCTTGTAATGACGGTGTTCACACCTCTGTACTCACCTGGGCAGCTGACAGTACTATCAGCAGCTAAGTGTCCAGCTACAACAGGAAGCTGACAACCTTGGAATTTATGAAACTGTGACCATCTCCTTAAGCCTGCTAAAGACTGAAGGAGCAATTCCGATACTAAACGCCATAACAATACACTGAAAAACATCAAGTAACTTTTATACCCTAGCGATGTGGAACATTTCCTCATCTCACATCTGCCACTTTTACATATACCGTATTACTGTCATTTTTTTTATGCTAGGAAGAAGGAACCAAAGGCTACGAGCCCGCAAACTGTTCCCTTCAAGAGAAAACCAGAATACAAGAGAGAGCCAAATTCACGACCCAATCATTTCGAGATGCCTGGACACACTGCGTTTGAAAGACTGGAGATCATTGCTAGCAGGAAATACAGACAGAGGGAGACAGTTCCACAGCTGACCTGTTGCATAAATGAAGGACTGGGAGACAGGGCATGTCCAGTTCTAATTTTTTAGGGGACTAAGTCAAGCTTCCAGTTGTTGTGGTTGGTATTTAAAAACCTGGTTCCCAGTACTGAAATTAACCCATACCTAACTGACTACCACCTTCAGTAGCTTCACGATCACTACGCCAAAACAACTGCTAAAAGGACGAGCCGTTCTTTGATTCCTCGTCCCCACAGTCTTCCATAAGGCAAGCGATTGTGTTTCCGAGGTAAGAGTCCCCAAGGCACGATATAACAGCACCCACATGAGATAAAGGACAGCACAGTAAAGAAGATACAAATGATTATTATGGAGGAGAAATGAATATCCCTCTGATCTGGTCACCCTCGCCAGGTTGCTGATATGTTTGTGTTGGTGGGGTGACAGGGAAGGGAGGGCGCCACCAGCCCTTGCGGATATAAATGCATCAGAGAGGTGTGGCGCTGGTTTTATTTTCTGTTTCGTCTTGGGATCGTACCAGTTATATTCCACTTTACTTCACATTTATTAATCCAGCTAAAAGCTTATGTTTTGGCTCGGTTTGTCTGTCTGTTATTAGCAACACTTTTTTTTTTTTCCTGACAGATTTTCACCAAGTCTGGAATAATGACTAGGAGTTATTGGAGAAATAAATTGCCAAAAGGGAGGTAGTGCTGCCTTGGTGGAGGTTTGCGCTCTGTGAGTGCCCTTGTCTGCATTTATCTCTCTCAAGATCATGGAAGCAGGACATAAACCCATCTGTGTACAAAGTTTTTTTTATTCATGTTCATCGAGTACTTCTGCAAAACGGCAGTCATTTCATTCTTCTATCATTATCTGTAATCATATTAAGTGTCATTTATCATCAGCCTTAATTATCACTACTCAGTCTCAGTTCATTACGAATTCCGTTATTCATCACCAGTTACCTTACACAATACTTCGGTCTATTAATGACCTCATCCATTGAATCAATGCAAATCACGTTAATCACCTTCATCCAAATATCAGTGTACAACACTATCAACCACAGCCTAAATTACGGCACCCTAACCCAGCCAACAGGTAACTCCGTTCACACAACTGTCTTGTCTGTCAATTATACAGCTGGCATCACTCAACCCAATACCTTGCCTAACTCAACCGACTAACTAACCTAACACAACCCAGTATCTAGCCTAACTCAACCCAAGATCTAGCCTAACTCAACCCAATATCTAACCTAACTCAACCCAAGATCTAACCTAACTCAACCCAATATCTAACCTAATTCAACCCAATATCTAACCTAACACAACCCAACATCTAACCTAACTCAACCCAGTATCTAACCTAACTCAACCCAATATCGAACCTAACTCAACCCAATATCTAACCTACCTCAACCCAATATCTAACCTAACTCAACCCAATATCTAACCTAACTCAACCCAATATCTAACCTAACTCAACCCAGTATCTAACCTACCTCAACCCAATATCTAACCTAACTCAACCCAATATCTAACCTACCTCAACCCAATATCTAACCTAACTCAACCCAATATCTAACCTAACTCAACCCAATATCTGACCTAACTCAGTCCAGTATCTAGCCTAACTCAACCCAATATCTAGCCTAACTCAACCCAGTATGTAACCTACGCGAGTTTCACACATCAATCTCGTCTACTGTTCAGCTGGCAACCTGCAGTGAGAATCCAGTCCGGTCTGTTTCAATAATCTACAGTATTTCATCAACATTCCAAGAACGACTCATTCCAGCTGAATAATTTACTGTCATTTCCTTACCATAAGTCAGGGAAGTATTCCAAATGTCACATTTTTTCTATACAACTGGTGGTGTAAGCAGGGGAAACAACAAAGCATTATTTCAAATATTAATTAAACTTCAACATATAACTAATTTTTGTGTTAGTGACTAAGGATCTGGTACCATTAAGCAACGTCACTCTGTTTTCAATTACAGTTATACTCTACAGTCCAATCCAGTCAACCCACAATCACTGCCTTCTCCACAATCAACTCAAATCCATACCCATCCAAGGTCAGTCTTTCATAAACTCGCCTCCCCACAACCTTACTCTGTCCACAGCCACAGCTACTTCCTACAATCCACTTGAAATTACCATCAACCAAAGCCAATCAGACCAGAATCAGTCACACTGTAAAATCCACTACAATCTATTCAAAATCAACCATATACTCCTCAATACTCATTAATCTATCCACAATCACAGTCACACTTCATCACATCACCCAATGCCATCCATCCACACCCCCAACCAGCCAATCCATAATCAGTCATACTTCACAACACACTCCAATTTTCGCCATCCATCGCTAGTCTTTCGATATGAAGCCCATCAACAATACCGCCAATAATCACAATCACACGCCACAATCCCCTACTAACATCCACAATCACACTCCATCAGCCACATCCATCCATCTATCCCCATCCATCTTCAGTCCATCCATCACATACTCACACTTAATTACCCACATCCATCCATCTATCCCCATCCACCATCAGTTTATCCATCACGCACTCGCCAGTTACAATCACACACGTCAATCCCTTACAGTCATTACACATTCCATCCATCCATCTATCCCCATCCACCATCAGTCTATCCATCACACACTTGTCAGTACGCAGCAATGATATATTACTCAGACGGCGCCTGTAAAATAAGCATGGACGGGAGACTCTGGCTCATCTCACACATTTACACGATTTTGTATTCACATCAGTACCAACGCCCTCCCTCGTACTACATCACCCACTTCTCTCGCCTTCTCAGTCTGCTTTATGCATTTTTTCCTTACTTTACGGCCTCCTCACTCCTCTCATCTCTCCCTTCCTCCCTACTACAGACCTTCCTACCGCTTTCCTCCACAATTCCAATCTTATCGCCTCCCTCTTCTCTCGCCTCCCTCCTCGCCACTCTCCTTTCCTCCCTACCTACCGACCTACCTTCCCACCGCTTTCCTCCACAGTTGTAATCTTTTCACCTTCCTTCTTCCCCTCTTTCTAATTCTGCAACCTCTTCCTCCTTCCCGAGTCTTCCTCCACACACGCACTGCATTAAACTCTCATGTCCTAGCCACTCTTGACTATCTCACTCTCTCTTCTTTTCCATGCCTACACCGCTCCTCCTACCTATTCGCCTCCTGCTCTCACTATCTCGTTCGCTTCCCTCTCCTCATCTTCCATTCTCTTACTGCACAACATTTATCCCTACACTATATGTCTATTCTCTTATCGCAGTCCTTCCTCCCCTCCTTCCCCTCTTTCTCACTCTTTTCCCTTTACTTCCTACCTACCTCTTTCCAAACATCCCTACCTTCTTCATTCTCTTCTTCTCCGCTATCTATTTCCACCACCATCACCACCACCTTTTCCTCCTCCTCCTCCTTCTCTTATCTTCTTCTTCTTCTTCCTCCTCCGCAATACCCTGTCTGACCCAGTAATTACATCGGGCCATCGCGTCTTGTCTCACTACTTCCTGCACACGTCGTTTTATGCATGGTGTTCTGGTAGCCTGGTAACTCTCGTGTGTGGGTGGTCTGGGGAAAGTGGTGTGCGTGCAATTAGCAGTGTTGGTGAGTCACTTTATGTGTTACTGCGTGAGTGAGCCTGACTGTGTGTACGTATACAAATGAATGGTCGTACATGTCACCCTGTTAATGTTGCAATGTGTCTATTGCTATGTGTGTGTGTGTGTGTGTGTGTGTGTCAGAGAGAGAGAGAGAGAGAGAGAGAGAGAGAGAGAGAGAGAGAGCAGCCACTGTAAATACAAGCTAAAACGCAGTGTTTACCCTCAGCACAACCCTGCCACACACCGCAGCTCGTTCGGGGCAGACAGTCTTAGAAATTCCACTGATGTTGGAACAAAGAACATGGTGACGAGGAAACAAAAAAAGGAACTAAAAGACGAAGAAATACGAGGCTGAGAGAAGGGAAATATTTCTGGGAGGAACCAACGATGAGAAATTGTAAAAAGAAATGAAAAAGAACAATAGGGATATATGGAAGTGGGATGGGAAAGTAAAGAAAACAGTAAAATATGGAAATTAAAAGGACAAGGAATCAGGAAAGATTGCGTTAGAAAACACATGTGGGACAGAGCAACATGGAGGCTCTTCCAATATACACAAAAACGTCCGGATGTAACGAGGATAAAATATAAATATACATTCTGTGGTTAGCAGCAGTAGTAGCAGAGTTGCAACCCCAGGCCCATAAGAAACGTGAACCCAGTGGACTGCAGACTTATGCTAATCTTGTCCTGCAGTTCACCATCCTCCTTTTGGGAGATAGTGAGGTTGTTAGGTTTGCATAACCAGGCAGTTGACGGACCTGCTTACATGTATATCGGCGCCACCACATGAAGGCGTCCCTCTCTATCACCACATTCACGGGCTGGAGAGGTTCATCGCCTTCAACCCTTTCCCAAGTCTATTCCACCTCACAGTTTTCCGGTGCTGCGGTGAACACGTGACAGGAATATCATTTTTTCCCCTGGGTCCGCACTGACCCCACTGGATGAAACAAAACCCAAGCCTTCGTCAGCTGCTGAAACAGTGAGCAATGGCGAGCTTTTACTTATTTATTTATTTTTTAAGCCGCTTGAATTAGTGGAGCAACAAATGGAACTGCGCCACACACAGCTTATGTCATGATAGCATGAAATGAAACACAGAGAAACAGACGGCACCAAGAGGTTCCGCTGTTCATAAGTAAGCGTGTATGCGTGTGTAACTTGCGCGCGCGCGCACACGCACGCACACACACACACACACACACACACACACACACACACAGTTAAAAAAAAAAAACAGTGTATTTGAGGGGGTCATCACATTCTCTTGTAAAATCTGCATCCACGAGATTGGGTGTGCTAAGCCGACTCCGTGCCTTCTTTACCCCTGCACAGCTATTGAATTTCTACACGGGTTTAATAATTCGTCCCTGTGTAGTGTACAACTTCCATGTGTGGGGAGGCTCCCCACATACAGTTCTTCTCAACAAGATGGAGTTAAAGATTTTTCGTTTCATTAACTCTCCTGCTCTAACTGGCTCCCTTCAATCTCTGTCTCTTCGCCGCACTGTTTCATCTTTATCTCTTTTCTATTGCTACTTCAATTGTCACTGTTCCTCTGAACTGTCTGCTTGCATCCCTCCACCGCTATGGCAGGAGTATAGCACCCGTCTTGCAACAAACTCTAATCCCTTTTCTGTCTAACACCTTAATGCAAGAGTTAACCATTGCTTCCAGTCCTCCATGAATGCAGCAAGTCAACTCTGGAACTGTCTCCTTCTGTATGTATTTCCTGCTGTCTATTATCTCCAGTCTTTCAATCGCAGTGTGTCCAGGCATCTTGAGATGAACGGATCTTGAATTTGGCTCTGTTATCTTGTTTTTATTTTTTTCTTGGAAGGAACAATTTGCAGGTTCCTGACCTTTGGTTCCTTCTTCCTTGCTGAAGGGGAAAAAAAAAGAAAACAGTGACGGCCTTCCAAGCTGGTTCAGGAGGTGAACGGAGAGACCCTTACGCGGTGGGGTGCTGTAAGCCCGCTCCAGTAAATATTTTTGAAATCAGGCCAGTATGTGGCCATATGCAGTGGAGAATTGATACCAGAACGCAAGTCAAAGGTTCAGGATACAGTATTCCCAATACCATTTACATATCTTCAAACAAGATAATTATGTAGGATGTGTGTCATCTTCAGAGTTTCCCCTGAATCACGAAGTCTGGAGAAACACGTTTCCAAATTATTTTGCGAATGAGATGAAGAAATGCGTTTTAATAAGTCTGCAAATTCGCAACGTTTCCATATAGTAAAACCATACCAAAGCAGCTTTATCACGGTTTCACAGATTAATATTTTCAACCTCTGCGACACTGCTCTGTGGCACACCACTCCAGATACCTCACACTACTTCTTCCATCCTACCTTGATCCTCTCATCAACCTCCTCCTCACAACCACCATTTTCTGTTATCATCCATCACAGGTATAGACACTTTACCACCTGTTTCATTTCCTTGACACTTGCATCTCTAACCTGTGTTCCATCACCGCACTGAACGGGTTAACTTAACGTGAACAAGAAATTATGGATGGTTCATATAGTAACTCTCTTTTAATAATATCCCATATTGGGAAATTAAGATGAATTTTAAGTAAATACGTGGACTACATAACTTTCAAACTTATAAAGGGGATCTGAAATACTAAGTGAATGAAGATATTAATGTTTGAATAAGACAACAAAAATATCGTGTGGATAATGTTAGTACTTACATACGGAGACCAGACACTACACACCAGGTACTACACAACTATTTACCTAAAACCAAAGAAAAAAATCACATTAGATACCATTACAGAGTTACACAGATATTGTACGAGTAGGCTACTGTATATCAGTACATAAGGGAAATTTCGGATGAGAAGCAACTTGGAAG
>NC_137037.1:3174771-3428332 GCF_032717465.1 Coenobita brevimanus
TATCTCCATACCCAACCCTCTTCTGCATGACTTCATCAAAACCCGCTCTGCAAGACCGCACAACGATCCTCTCTGCATGACTCCATCCCAACCTCCTCTGCATGACTTCACTCTCACCCAGCCTGTATGATCCCATCCATATCCCCTCTGCATAACTCCACCCAAACTTTCTCTGCATGACACCACACCCAATCACCTTGCATGACACTAACCTCCCTACAAATTATGATCATATCCCCCTCCCCCTGCACTGCCTCACACAACCACTTGCATGTCCCTACACCTGCATGGCCTTATCCCTTTCTCCTCTGCATGACCTTATATGCGTGCTATATAATAATAATTAACAATACTGATGTGTTATGAACACTTAATGAACAAGTGGTGCCAGTCACAACAAACCTCGCCTGACAACGGTTATTTTACTGCTGTTAAATACCGTACTGACTCCTTTCTGCCATTTGGCGTCAGTCCACAATGAACCCATTTGCGCCCAGCGTCAATTTTGGATGGCACTGGGCATTTTCGAAAGTTAATAATTTAAGGAACCCCAAGGTACGAACCTATGAGCTTCGCGACTATGAGCCGATAGGCGGAGGACAGTGCGCTCAGTACCCTTCCAGCAAAATCCCTCACACAAGAACCCTGGGAGTTAATGGTTAAAATCTAAGGTAATGGCGCAAATGTTTTCAAGTTACGCCCTCTGCAAACCCGTGGTCTTGCGTTTGATCTTTCCAGGTCACTCAGAGTTAAAGGTCATGGTGCCAAATGAAAGTCCATATAAGACTTCCTATATCTTCGTAACAGTAAACCTATCTTCAACCAGTTTCGAGTTATAGCCCCCTGAATATCAGTGACCCTGAGTTTTACCTTTCAAGGCAATTCATGATCAAAGATCTTGGTGCCAAATGAAAGCCCGTATTACGAATTCCTGTATATTCCTAACAGTCAATATATCTTTAACAGTTTTCAAGCTATAGCCCTCTGAATATCCGTGACCTTGATTTTGAACTTTCAAGATCACTCGATTACCTCCAAAATTTAATCACTTTCTTTGGGGACCGGTGCCCACATATCCTGAAAGTTTCATGTAACTTCATTCACCCGTTTTTCCGTAATGTTCCTAACAAGCAAAAACAAACAAACAAGCAAACTCAATCAAAAACAATACCTCATCAGACTCCGTCCGGGCGACGTAATATCTTGAATAACTGAGAACAGTCTCTCTATAATTAACCCTAAAACATGGAGACAAATTATTTATTCTGCTCTGGATAACACCTGACGATTTTAACTGACTTTTTCCTCCCGATGTCTAAGTGTTAAAAGGCTGCTGATGGCTTACGACTGACTTTTATTTTACTCAGGCTGAAGGCAGACGATTTTAATCACCACAGGGAAACCTCTCGTCGTCCAAGGGTTGATAAATGTGACAGCTGGATATTCTAAATCAGACATGATCATAAAGGTATACAGCCCACTGAAGAATAGCAGAGAACATTCTCACTTGACGTGTGATAATGAATGATCACCTGAAGCTAAAAGCAGTTTAATCATTGATGAACAGGAATAATATAATTAATTGCTGCTTGAATATTAATAGACCCGATAATGTTTTAAGCATACAAGGAAATACTGGCCAGTGCTAACCCTTATGTATGATGTATTGTATTGTATTCCTGTTGCTGCCTGATAGGTTAATTACCTTAGGCTTAACGACACACTTACGACATGGGGTCAGAAACTCTTCATTAACCCCTTCAAGACGATGACCTCTTGATTCACTGTTGCTTAACCCCTTCAAGACGATGACCTCTTGATTCACTGTTGCTTAACCCCTTCAAGACGATGACCTCTTGATTCACTGTTGCAATCATCAAACATACATTTGCAGCGTGCATAAGAGATCTTTCG
The DNA here is from genome assembly GCF_032717465.1 of Coenobita brevimanus. Classification (NCBI taxonomy): domain Eukaryota; kingdom Metazoa; phylum Arthropoda; class Malacostraca; order Decapoda; family Coenobitidae; genus Coenobita; species Coenobita brevimanus. The sequence goes on from NC_137037.1 coordinate 3,176,686, forward strand.
CAGCCACGGAGAAAACGCGGAAGCTGATAACAATCACCGCTGAGGTAACTGTAAAAACAGTATACTATAAAACAAAAAAAATCGAACTAAAGCTATATACCAGTCTACCTCAGCTAAAACGTTTACTACTGCAAGGTATGACAAACTCTTTAAAAAAAATACATGATCTACCACCAGTCTACCCATACTAATGCAACAACCAATACCCGGTAATATAACACTTTTCATAGTATCACCCTGACACACACAGTATTCTGAATTACATTACTCTTAGTACTCTCAGGCAAATTTACTCTACCTGGCAGTGGCCTCTCCATTATAAAAAAAAAATAATAATCACCTCAACATACAGTATACCATACTCACAACTGTATCCACGAACTGAAGAAAAACTGCGAGATCGCGTGCATGCTTGAATGAGAGAGAGAGAGAGAGAGAGAGAGAGAGAGAGAGAGAGAGAGAGAGAGAGAGAGAGAGAGAGAGAGAGTCCAAACTTCACACCTCCACTAAAACACCACCAGTTATAATTTTCCAACAACACCAAAATGGAGATGGCGATTGAATTACAGTTTCTCTGCTGTATGTACTTTTAGATGTTGTGGACATGTGTAGGTTATATTATTTTGGTTAGCGACGGACGATATTCTTCAACTGATGGAAATTTTCCAATAGCGGAATTAAAAACAGTTCCCAGCAAACTTTCCGACGCAATGATCGTGCTTATTATTTATGCAGGTAACCAAAAATAAAAAGTACATTACACTGTTTATGGTAGGCTGCAGTCTCTCATTTTTGCTTCCATCACACAATGCTGTTCAAGTGAGGGGAAACTTTGTCCTCTACAGTTTAAGCCTTGGTTGACAAGAGCTCATCCCAATCTCTCAGAGGGCAGGATCTAATTTTGTATTAAATTTTAGTTAACATGGATCGAGTTCACTCTGGTGAGGAACAATTCTGCCATCCATGGTTAGACTCAGGGTAACCCACGCTGTCAAACTCTCACGGGCAATCCCTTTCCCTACGCTGGGATATTATTTATGCTAACACCAAGCAGCTTCCTTCAGGTGAAAGAACTGCAAGCAGTGAACAGTTTAATAATTCAGTCACCCCTTAAGCTCTCCAACACCACCATCACCACCACCAGGCCTGCCCTAAGCTTTTGTACTACTGGCCACTACGCTGCAATTCATTAATTATTCCACTGAATTATGGTATTGGAATTAAATATATTTTTTAACTACCAGTTTAGCGGGGAGGATAAGCGACAATACCGCCCATCAAAAAAAAAAAAAAAAAAAAAAAAAAAAAACTCCGTGTAAAATACTACCAGCCTCCCACCCCACCCCTCGTGCCGCTGTTTCTTTACACCTTAATTGCATAATTACATTAATGTGGGCTAAGTATACATGTAAAGTTTTCCGTGGTCCAAAAAAAATTGTAACGAGGATTATGGGGCTTGATGGGCATTGTATTACATTACCACAGGCCTGCCATGCCACTGGACACTACTGGGACACTGAGGACACAACTGGCTGACAGCGGAATTACTGGTAGCGCTGGACAACACTGGATAACAACAAATATGAACAGGTTGCAATGGACTAAACTGGATAACAACAGACACAACTGGGTGGTGGTGGACATAAATAACAATGGACAAAACAAAGTGACTCAGGACAAAACTGTCTAACAATGGACACAACTAAGTGGTAATGAACTAAACTGTCTAATGAAGGCTACAACTGGATGGCATGAGACCGAGCCGATTAGCACTGAAGCAAAATGTATAGAACTGGGAGTCACTAGTCTGAGCTGAGTGACACTGGACATTATTTGATGGCAATGGACACAACATAATAACACAAAACAATGGCTAACTAGGCGATAATGGACAAAAACTAGGTATCAGTCAACTGGGGAAATTTTGCTGCTCAACCTCGATCTGCCTGGCCGAGCAGACCCGTCGACCACAGGTAGATAACTGTCCCTATGGGGTCGTCCCATAGGTTCCCTAAACCATGGATGTTTTGTCTGCATCTTAGTGTGGCGTGTGCTGTGCGGTGCTCTGTTGTGTGTGTCATGTTGTGTGAGTCTGTTCTACAAGTGGGGCACGAGTCGTCTGTGACTCGGCCTAACCCGAACCTAAGCTGGTAAATGACGAGGGCCGTATGATGTCCTGATGTAGGCCAAGCGAGGTGAGCTCGATCAGCTCTGTTTTGCTGGAGGTAATAAAAAAAATGGATGGCATGGCTAATGACAAGACAGAGTGACAGATAATGATCCCCTGCATACACAGTGTCACAGAGGCACGGTGTTTATTGATGCAGTGGTGCAGTGTGCTGTACAGACGCGCCCATGGGACCACGCAGGAGGGATAGGGGGTGGGAAGGGGCGGCTGTAAAGAAATGATACCTGTATTCTTAAACATTTCCTTCCCTTGTAGAGGTATGGAAAGGAAATACATTGCTGAACTGTTTTTTTTTTTTTTTAATTTCTTACCCTCGTGACCTGCTCGAAGGGAAAGATTTTTCTTAGAGCAGCTGATATTACTGGAGCCTGATAGAATTATTTAGCCCGTTACTTCATCTTCTACATTAAGGACAGGGTTACATGAGTTTTTTTTTTTTTTTTTTTCCACATTTCGTTTAGTAATTTGCTACGCGCCCGTCGTAAAGGTGGAGGAATGCATGCAGACAGTTCAGAGGAACAGTAACCATTGAAGTAACGATAGAAAAGAGATAAAGATGCAACAATGCGGCGAAGAGACAGAGGTTGGAGTCAGTAAGAGGGGGAGAGTTAATGAGACGAAAAGCCCTTGACTCCACCCTATTGAGAAAAGCTGTATGTGGGGAGCCTCCCCATACATGAGAGTTGTTCTCCATGCAGGGGCGGATAAAACTCCTGTATAGAGTCAACGATTGTGCAGGGGTAAAGAAAGAGCGGAGTCGGCTTAGCACACCCAATCTCTTGGAAGCAGATTTTACAAGAGATGTAATATGATCTTTCCAAGATAAATCCCGAGAAAATGAAACCCCAAGCATGTTCAAGGATGATGCAGGATTAAGCTGAATATTATTAAATATTAGTGGGTATACCTGTGGAAGATTTTGTCGGGTTGATAAGTGCAAAAACTGAGTCTATGATGCATTAAAAACAACCAGATTATTTTTACCCAAGTCAGAGGTACGAGCGAAGTCAGACATTCGGTGTGCCATAGCCTCATCCCTTGTTTGTTGAAGTAACTGCTGAGATGGACGTTGTGGGAATCGAATGGAAAGGTGAAGGGTGGAGTCATCAGCATATGAGTGGATAGGGTTAGATGTGCAGCTTAGAAGGTCACTGATGAATAAATGGAAGAGAGTTGGTGATAGGACAGAGCCCTGAGGAACACCACTGTTAATATATCTTGGAGAAGAACGATGGCCGTCTACAACAGCGGCTATAGAACGTCCAGAAAGGAAGCTAGAGACGAGGGCACAGATGGAAGGATAGAAACCGTAAGAGGGGAGTTTGGAAATTAAAGATTTATGCCAGACTCGATCGAAAGCCTTTGAGATGTCAAGTGCAATGGCAAAGCTTTCGCCAAAGTCCCGAAAGGAGGATGACCAGGAGTCTGAAAGGTAGGTGAGAAGATCGCCAGTGGAGCATCCCTGACGGAACCCATACTGACGATCAGAAAGAAGGTTGTGATAGGAAAGATGCTTTAAAAATTTTTTTATTAAGAATAGACTCGAAAACTTTTGAGATACAGGATGTTAAAGCAATTGGGCGATAGTTAGAGGGTTGAGAATGGTCACCCTTTTTTGGAACTGGCTGAATGAGAGCAAACTTCCAGCAAGAAGGAAAGGTACAAGTTGATAGACAAAGGCGAAAGAGTTTGCCTAGGCAGGGTGTAAGCACAGAAGCACAGTTCTTGAGAACAACAGGAGGAACTCCATCAGGCCCATATGCCTTATTAGTATTGAGGCCTGTGATGGCAGAAAATACATCAGCTGAAGAAATTTTTATGTTAGCCATGAGGAAGTCAGAGAGGGGAAGTGATGGAGGAACGGCACCGGAATCGTCTAAGGTGAAATTGGAGGAGAAAGTCTGAGCAAAGAGATCTGCTTTATCAGTAGAAGAAATAGCTACAGAGCCATCAGAGTAGAAAAGAGGAGGGAAGGATGATGAGGTTAAGTTGTTAGAAAGGTTTTTGGCAAGGTGCCAGAAGGAGCAGGAAGAATTCGAGTTAGAGAGTTGAGAGCATTTTGTACGGATAAAATTATTTTTAGCAGAGCGAAGAACAGACTTAGCACGATTCCGGGCAGAAATGTATAATAAAAGATGTGATTCAGGGGTGGGTTGGCTCTGATACCTTTAGCCCTCTCCTTGTTGCAGACAGCATTAGAACAAGCGTGATTAAACCAAGGCTTTCGTGCATTAGTCAAAGGATTTGAGAAAGGAATGTATGCTTCCATGACCGAGAGAATAACCTCCGTAATGCGCAAAGCACACCCAGATGGCTCCCGGCCATGGAAGCAATAATCATTCCAGGGAAAATCAAAGAAGTACTGCCTGAGGGCCTCCCAATCCGCAGCTCCAATGTGCCACAGACGACGTTTCTTTGAAGGGTCCGCAGGCCGTACCGGAGCGATAGGACAGGTTAAGGTGATAAGGTTGTGATTGGAGGAGCCCAACGGAGAGAAAAGATTAACAGTGTAAGCAGAAGGATTAGTTGTAAGGAAGAGGTCAAGTATGTTGGAGCTCTCTCCAAGGAGGTCAGGGATACGGGTAGGGTGCTGTACAAGCTGCTCTAGGTCATATCCCATCCAGACCCCAAGCATCTTTATTATTTTATTCTTTGTACCGGCAAACGACAATATTCAGCTGCAAAAAACTCCTAAACGATTTACAGCCTGTCTCACTTCAGGCTACATTATTTACAGCACAAGAATCTTCATTTTCTTTTTGTTTCTTGCCGTGGATGTAATCGTCTGGCGGTATCAATAATAAATAAAAGAGACGTCAAGGTAGTGAGATGATTAATGAAGACTGTTACTAGTGCTTTCAACCCGAGAGAGGTCTTTCCAAAGTCTGATTAAGTCCTCTGACGGTAGAAAGAATAATTGACGGTAGAAAGAATAATATACACCAGCGCATTCGTCAACCGTGTACCTATGTCATGCCGACAAAACCATCGGCCAGCGGTGACATCAGCATAATGACATTATTTTATTGCATGGCGTAACTAGGAACATCTTTTATGCATGGTCTAACTGGCAATAAATAAATCCAGTGGTCCGTGTCAACACCCTCAGCTCCTTTCAGGCCTCTCATACCCTTTCTGGTCTAATTAGGTCACTTCAGGTGCTTCCTTTTGATTCCAGTTACCTAATTATATCCATATTGTAGGTACCTTTGCATCCAAATCTGTAACTCCAGGTTTTATTCTAACTTGAGATCAGTTATGTAAATTCGTATCCAATTAGGTTCCTTCGAGTCGCTTTAAATCCATCCAGGCCACATAAGATCAATCCAAGCTCCGCACCTTCAAATAACCCTATAGGAATCAGTTCACACTCATTCAAAATCAATCAGGCGATTTAGATCAGTCAAGGCACTTTACATCCATTAAGGCGGTGGCGCCCATTATTCACTCACCTGATGTAGTGCTGCCGTCTCTTTCCTTAGGTGATTACACTGAGTGACAAGCCTAATGTATTCCTGTAACCCAGGATGCCATTTACAACACTTGGTGGCAACAACAGAACCAAATAACGGGATGATGTGGAGTCCGAGCACAGGCTAATCAGACTCTGGACTTGCTGGCCATGGTGACGGCATCGCGTTTGTTCTAATCTGAAGATTTTAATCCACATCAGCGGAGCTGAGGGTCAAGTGTAGTCACGATGGATTGATCTGACAGGTAAAAAGGAGGCCCATTCTTACCTCACAGGCATAAATAAGACTCAACGATTGTCATGCATCAAGGACTTAGTATTGTAGTTGAGGGCAGGTCACAATTACGGAAGGTGAAAGTAAAACAGTCACTGTCCCTTGTGTGTCGTTAGGAGAGAAATAACCAATCCTTTGTTGACTAAGCACTGATGATCTGCATCCTGTTGGGGCGCCTTGATCTACTGCACCACTAGGCATTTATTTGTCAGTGATATGGTTACCAGCCAACGTAGTAAATTTCTGGATTATATGAAACTGCTGGGGTTGTCACACTGTGCCGAAATACCATACGGTAGCTGTACATCGAGTGAGTGAAAGGTCTCTTACGACAAACGCAAACAGCAACAGCACACATTGTGAAAACGATCAGCAGATACTTATTGGGACACGTGTAGTTTAAAGGATCCAAGAATAATATTCAACTGGTATTTATAATTTTTAGCTTTAACACAAGGTTAGAATTTTGAATGGCGAGGGAAGTGTGGCTCACTGAATTGGGCAAACTTGCGTAAGAATCTCATTTCTTTTTTTTTTTTCCTGGCTCTCTGGACCCTAGCCCACCCCACTTTGGGATGGGAAAGGAGGTCTGGATGATGATGGATAATGTAGCCAACCGGATCCACGAATAATACTTATAAAAGTTTAGCTCACAGGCTCTAATGAAAATACTCAAATGTTTTATGATTTAATCTTAACAATACACTCAAAATTACCGACAAAAATAAACTTTGATTCTTGTCGAAAATGGCAGAAGTAATTCTTAAAAAAAAAAAAAAAAAAAAAAAAAAAAAAAACGCCCGAAATTACTAATTTTTTATCATTTAAATACTAAGCTGAAAAATCACGTACTATGCTCTTCTCATACTTGTGGAATACGAAAGGAAAAAATCTTTCAATAACGTGAACTTAACCCAAGAATAACATGTTTTCTGTTAATATCATCTGAGCTCAAAACCGCAATCTGCCCCCCCCCCACCCAAGATACTTACAACATACCGACATACTTACCTACCTATTTATCTATTACCTATGTACCAACTTACTCGCCTACCAACTTACCTCCCACCTGGCTCTTTATTGATCTACCTACCTGCCTAACAAAACAGCAAAATTACCTACCGTACTACCTACTGACAATGATTCAATACCTACCGAATAATTAACCTGTCAACCTACTTACCTACCCAAGTACTTAGCTACAGACCTACCTAGCAAGCTGCCTACCTACCTACGTACCCACATTCCTACCTTCTATCATACTAATCCATCAACGCACTTCTCTCCTTCCTTTGTATACCTACTTGCTTATCAGCCTAAACAACAAAATTACTTACCTAATTACCAACCTACCTACTTATATGCCAACCAAATCAATAAATTTTCCTAACTACCTACCACACCAAAGAAATACCTACCTACTGACTTTCACACTGATATATTTACCCACCTACTTATCTACCCACCTGCACAGCTAAATTACTACCATTTAAGAATAATCTTGTAAAAGTTACAAAAAGTACAAACGTAATCCGGGAATACGTATACAACTCGATATCAAACAGCACCGTGAGTACGATGTCTACTTTTTTCCCTTACTGCTACGAAATTATTTTGTTCAGTTTATGGAAAACTTGTCAAAGTACAATATTTCTGTCTTGTTCTTGCTGGAGTGAGGCAACTTTTATTCAGCTTAGGAGGCCTTTGGTACCGAAGGATTTCTATGTCATTCCTGCTAGTCACGCAGTAAAGATTTTTTTTTTTCCGATGTTTTCAGTCTCTTTCTTATTTCTTTGCATTAAAGAAGAACTTCACAACACTAACACATTACCTACCACCTTCCACGACGACTTATTTTTGCTACAGTCACGAATTGGTTCACCTCTTGGATGACTTCTCGTTGTAAAGGCGTTACAAACGTCCCCTTCAACCTAATGATGGATAAGTAATTTTGTTTTATTATTGCTCGTTTCATACGCCTCTATTCAGCTTGGGAGACTGCCACAGTACCGGAAGGGTTAATGAAGGCTGAGTGTTACCCCTCCAGTTCCAAAAGTCTCTCCTAAGATTGATAATATGTTCCGAAGGAAGGAAGAACAATGCAATGATAAATAGTACGTCGCCGGACAGAAGATGTTAACCGCTATGACAGCCAATCTTGTGTGTCTTGTTGCCCTCAGACGATGTTGCTCAGCACAGGAACACCTCTCGTAGTAACAGCATCAGAAAACATCACACACTATTGGCCTCTACACTAGTATCCCTAACACGAAGTTTCCCTTTTATTCTGTCTACCATCAGTCGCTTTATTAAGCTTAGTTGAAAACCTGCCGTATGTTATAACAACCTCATATTTTTATATGTTATGTTTATTCTATATATTTCTTGCTACGGTCAGACGACTTTATTTAGCTCATTGGAGTCCTTTCATTCAGCACCAAAGGGAGAAGGGAAAAAATGATATGAAAAGTAATATTTCTTCTTGCTAGAAAAAAAAAAAAACTCTGAAAAGTACTGTTTATTCCTGCTATCGTTAAACTACTTCATTCAGCCCAAGGAAGACATTTTGTACGAACGGGATTACAAATAACCTCCTCGTAGCTAATATATTTTTGTTTGTTTGTTTTCCTACCATCAGCCACTTTTATCCATGTTTGGACAAAAGTGCTAAAGCGAAAACTCTCAGCTCTTTTTGCACCTTATGTATACAAAGTCGACATTTAGACTATTCTTTTCCGCCTATTTCTCCGATACAAATGTCAACCAGTATTCTCATTTCTGGCATGCAACTTGTCTTCTCTGGCATCAACTTTGTCTTGCTCACTGCTTACAATTACCAGTCTCCTAAAAGCAACGTGTCCAGGCCTCTCGATATTAACGACTCTTGAATATGGTTTTTATTTTTGCTCAATGTTAACTGACAAGAGCAAGTTTTACAGACTAAGCCTTTGGTTCTTTCTTTAAATGATTATCCCCGTCAGCCTGGGAACATCTATTTATTTTACTCTTACTACCTATTAAGAATACAATATATTTAGGAGAGACGTACCGAACTGGAGGATTAAATTAAAGCAATATCGAACACTAATTCGATACATTCGATACAGTTTCGCTCAGGCTGAATAACATCGTATGGATACACCAAATGTGGGAAAGATTTCATCACGGCGGCAGGAAATAATACTAAGCCGAAAAAATCTATTTACTGTGGAGGAAAATTATAAAAATATAAATGAAATAAGTTCTTCGGTTACGCAACCCTGAAATAACACTCAAACTGTTCACTGCAGTTTTAAAGTCAAAACTACCCCACGGTTATAAAACTCCTGTGCTCGCATAAAAATTGAATCATTCGTTAACAAGTAAATAACCCAAAGATATAAAAGAACACTATCAATTAAACACAATCCGTAAAACAAGCGCAACGTACCTAGTAGTGTATTTTTTGTGAACGAGGTAAATCCACAAGCATAATAACTATGCTATAGCGCCAGGGCCTCATGCATAAAAATTACCCAATTACCCGATATTTGGGTACTAAAGTTACTTTACGACTGATATCATTCTTTATACATTTACATTAATATACCACAGTAACGCATACGAGTTTCTTAGCTACAATAGTTAACAATTATTAACTCCATCAGTACAATGACGCCTTCTTCAGCAGACAATTTTACTAAGCTCTAGACACTTTTCGAACTGTGAGGGTTAGATAAACCCTTCAATGACGAAATATATAACGGGGCACTCACCAAGAAGAATAAAATCTACTATACTCCGTTTTTTTTTTTTAATAAGGCGAAGATGCACTTGACAGGTTGGTGATGATTAGCTGAATGCAACATGTCCTAAAAATATTTACTAACCCAAATTTCCCCCTCAGATATTTGTTGTCAGTTAATAATGCTAGATTATGAAGTAATGTTGCATTCAGCTGCAGCTGTCACATACACAATTGACACATCCATTAATAAATATTTATTTTTGCCACACACCCATCCCTAGCACATCCACGGCATCTCTGCTAGATAACATCATCAATACAGTCATCATCGTCGTCGCTATCAACAGCATCACCATCACTAACGTCAGCACCACCAGCACAACCACAATCATCATCATCATCATTCTCTCTCTCTCTCTCTGTCTGTCTGTCTGTCTGTCTGTCTCTCTCTCTCTCTCTCTCTCACACACACACACACACACACACACACACACATACACACACAGCAAATCCACAGAACCATAAAACAGTGTTCTCCTGACTAACAGAACCCAACCCTGGCCAAGTAATCAAAGGAACACAGGATGGGCTGTGAACCCTGATCCTACACAGACTTATGATGGACTGTATTCAGACTAATCCAAGACGATTTGTTTTCGGTTGAGTGAAATACTATACCTCATACCAATTAATCTGGCCAGGCATGTATGGCAACACTGTTCCTGCCGAGATTCTGATTGACTGGAGGTGTTTGTTCGATTTCGTTGTTTCTTAAACCGATACTTCCTTTATTATCAGAAGTGATACTGGGTTTGTGGACAATACAATTGTCAAAAGCAATAAGAAATCCGTTATGATACTTAACAACAATTAAATTTGCGTTTGAAGATAGAGATATGAGTCAACAAAGTTTTATAACAGTCCAAGTCAAGGTCATCATTCGAACAATTCCTTTATATCTCCGACACTCGATAATATAACAGAAAATTAAGGAAACCTGCTTAATCTAAGCATTGGTATAACATATTTAAATTTCAAGATCAGTCCGTACTGTGATAATAGAGGAGATATAATGAAATAGTTTTCCTTTTAGCCTACTATGATTTTCGTGATTTTTTCAAACCTTCCTCCCCGGAGAACTCGTCTTTTCATTAGAATTTTAAATTATTCAGAGTTGTGGCACGATTTAAGGATGCGGATTGATCTTATAATTTAAATGTGTGTTATACCAATGCTTAGATTAACCAGGTTTCCTTAATTTTCTTTTATATTAAGGAGTGTCGGAGATCTGAAGGAACTGTTCGAATGCTGACCTTGACTTGGACTGTTAAATTACTTTGTTGACTCATATCTCCATCTTCAAACGAAAATATCATTGTTGTTAAGTATATAACGGATTTCTTATTGCTTTTGACGATTGTATGGTAGACAAACTCAGTATCACATATGGTAATAAAGAGAGTATCAGTTTTAGTAACAGCGAAATCGACCAAACACCTCCAGCCAACCAGAATCTCGGCAGGAACAGTGTTGCCATACATGCCTGGCCAGATTAATTGGTATGAGGAGCAGGCAAAAGGTTGTTCTTCTTGGTGGCTTCCTATATTTACTTTCGCTGGGCTAACACTCTCAGTTTTGTTCGGCTAAAGAGTTTAATGAGTCAGCAAGGGTTGTAAATTACCTCGTTCAATTCTTTTGCTGCTATGAAACGACTTACGTGATTAATTCAGGCTAATATTGTACTATGTTGTGCGGCTGAGAGAAATCGATGTTTTGAAAAGATATCAAATTCTCATGAACTAAGTGCAATCCAAGACCTATTTCATGTAGGCTGAAAAGACAAGTACAAGCATTCTGTCTATCTATCTATTGTATATTTATTTATCTATCTATCTATCTATCTCCATCTATCTATCTACTGTATACCTAGATGCCTTAAGCAAGGCTGGCCAAAAACGACTTCCATGTCCCAGTATCCTCCACCATCAGGCTGCCCTTTCTCCAACTCACACCACCCACACTCATTTACTCACCACCGCATCCCTCCATCTCATTCTCGGTCTCCGCATCCCATTCTCCTCCCTCTGCCTCACTCATACACACCGTCCCAATACAAGCACAAGGGTAAAGACCATATTGGAAATGTAGTGTCTAGGATCTATTCTGTTGATGCTAATATCAGGCATTTGTTCCGACGCGAGAAACAGACATAAAAAGGTACACATACACAGTGCTCTGCGTGTGTGTGTGTGTGTGTGTGTGTGTGTGTGTGTGTGTGTGTGTGAAGGGGGAAATTACAAAAGGCAGAATGTATGAGCAGAGAGGCAGGTAAGGTTAGAAAGGTAAGAGGAGTTAGAAAGGAGGAGAGGAGAGGGGGCAGAAAATAAAAGGGAAGGGGGAATGGAAGCAGAATGGAAGATGGGAAGTGGTGAAGGCAGGTGAAAGGAGGGTAGGCAGAGGGGGAGTAAAAAGAAGGTAGGAAGCAGAAAATTATATACCAAGGGGAAGGACGGAAATCTGCGGGAAGGGAGGTGAAAAAATATATACGGGTTGTAAAGAGGCAAAGGGAGAGCTGGGCAGGGAGCAGAAGTGCATCCACACGCATGAACGGGTAAGGGAAAGCAACCTGATCCAGCCAACCTACGGGGAAACGCTGGCGGAAGTCAACACCAACTCTTAAAACTTCGTAATTACCGCTTCAGAGTAAAGTTGGTAAAAGGCAGTGGTAGAGTGTAGGGGGTGAGGGGGGGGTTGGGTAAGTGTGGTGGTGGTGGTGGTGAGAGGGGGGGAGGGGACCAAATATAGTTAATAGGTGCCTCAAAGAAATGCTTGTGGCTCTGTGGTTCAGTAGTAGTAGGTCATTTAATATAATTTTAGAGAGTAATTATGTTATGGAAAAGTGGTGTCTGACCTTTAGGGACAGGATAACTAAAAATAAAGTGGGAAAGTGTAGGAAGAAATATATATTGGAAGTGCGGTGGTGTGGTATGCAACGTTTGTGGTGTGTGTCTGGTTTGCGTTTTTGTGCCAGCTGGTGGTGTGCCATCAGTTGGGATAAATTTTGTGTTTAATAAAATACCAGTAGTGTGGAATATTTGGAGAAGATTGGTGGTGTGTGTTGCATGTGGCGTTGCCTGTTCTGGGTTGGTGGTGTGTGTTGCATGTGGAGTTGCCTGTTCTGGGTTGGTGGTGTGTGTTGCATGTGGAGTTGCCTGTTCTGGGTTGGTGGTGTGTGTTGCATGTGGAGTTGCCTGTTCTGGGTTGGTGGTGTGTGTTGCATGTGGCGTTCCCTGTTCTGGGTTAGTGGTGTGTGTTGCATGTGGAGTTGCCTGTTCTGGGTTAGTGGTGTGTGTTGCATGTGAAGTTGCCTGTTCTGGGTTGGTGGTGTGTGTTCTGGGTTGGTGGTGTGTGTTGCATGTGGAGTTCCCTGTTCTGGGTTGGTGGTGTGTATTGCATGTGATGTTGCCTGTTCTGGGTTGGTGGTGTGTGTTGCATGTGGAGTTGCCTGTTCTATGTTGGTGGCGTGGCATTACATGGGATGGTTTTGGAGTAAGTGATGGGAGTGCTGGTATGATGGGTGGTGTGGGATGCTTGTCTGGCTTGAGTTTTAGTGGCACAGTCGGTTTGTTTTTATCTGACTACGATCCGTAACCTTTGTCCGATCAGTTGATGGCCAACTGTAGCCAGACTGGATGAATGACCTGACTAGTAACCAAGGAGACTCATTCCTACCTTACTGTAAACTACGGCTCTTAGAATTTGATACAAAGACTTAATAGTCATGTTGTGAATGACCCAGTCCGTCAGATGAAAACACACCAATTATATTTGGTCGTATGGAATTACTTCGGACAACTTAGCTATTTGTGTTATTGATAACTGCTTAAGGGTATCATAACTGGAGATTAATGGTGTAGGTTGCATGTGGAATGGGCAATCTGGTCTTGGGATGCTTGAGTTGGTGTGTGGGATTATTTGGAATGGTTCTAGAAAACAGTTGATGGCTGTTGGTTATGGCTGTGGAAAAATATGGAGGGAAATGACAAACCTACTGATATACGGTGGGGTTCGTGTGCCAGACAGATGTGTGTGTAGGTGGGTGGCTGTGGAAAAGTGTCTGGATTATTGTTTGATGCTTGGTGGTGTTAGATAAGATCCGTGTACTATGCGGATGTGTGTGCTGGTAGTGTGGGATAGTTGTGGGAATTACTACTTGAAGTTTGGGGTGACACACTGTGTGGTAGACTGGTAGGCTTAGTGGTGCTGTAGTGAATGATGATGGTCTGGCAGATATTGTGACATATAATGAACGTTCTGTGATAGCTATGCGTGATGTGGCCTTAATTGTTATACATACAGTGGCACTGATGGGTAGAATGACATAAGCAGACAGAAATCCCCAAATCAAATGTGTGTTTTTCATTAGAAAAATGGTAGTAAAAATTCTCTGCAAGGACAACAGCGATGAGTGAGAAGGTAGTGTGTGACAAACAGACGGAAAGACAGAAAGAGACAGGCACACAGACAGACATACTGGGATATATGGACAAAGATAATGACTGACAGATGGAACAGACTGATGGACAGATAAACAGGGAGGGAGGAAGATGAGTTCATTCTTGAACCCTGTGATTCTTTCTATTCCTGTCCTCCTTTCCTCCTACGGTACGCTACGTTTCTAATCCTAATCCTTCCTTCCTCCCTCTCTTCCTTCATTGCATCTTTTTCCTCCTCCCAACCGGTATTCTCTCCCATGCCTCTCTTCTCATCCTGTCATTTTCTGTCAATTCTTATCCTCTTCTATTCCCCTTTGTCTACACTTTCAGTCCCAGCTTTACCTCCCTCTCTCCCTCCCTCCCCCTCCTCCACTTAAATGTTAACTCTCCCTTCCTTCCTCCTTTCTATTATTTTTCTCTCTCCCTGTCTCTCTCTCTCTCTCTCTACTTTCCTCTCCGACCTAACCTCTCTCCCCCTCCTTCCAAACCTCCTCTTTCTCAACTCTGTTTTCCTCTCCAACCACCAATACACCCACCCACCCCCGTCCCCTTATACACCTTCACCTTGTCCTCCCCTCCCCTCCCCCTACTTTAACCCTTACCCCAACACACCTGCCCCCTGTAATTAACCTGCTGCCCCTGATACTATTCACTCTAATTTTGTCCCGTCGACAACCCACAAGTTCAGGCATTCACTGTTTTTATATGAAAATGTGCATCATTAAACTACTGGGCTCGAAGGACTAAATTCTGCCTGGTCGTGTGAAGCTTATATCAGTGAATTTGGTCGGATACAATAAATTACGACTTTACTGAATATAAAAGAAAATTAAAATCCACATGTTCTATTCTGACAACCATGAGACAATTATATAAATTTCAGGAAGAAGCGCTAGTAGTTATGACGATGGATAGACGAACCTGAAGATATACACATGGCGTGAATGAGACGTGGTGTGGAATAGTGCCAGAGGTGGGGACGTTTGGTGGAAAATTAAACTAAGTTAATACACTTTACGTACGTCCCTGAAGCATAAGAGAGAGAGAGAGAGAGAGAGAGAGAGAGAGAGAGAAACTGTTGTCGTCTGTATGCACTCCGAACCTCAGTATCGTAAATGTTTTATACTTCATTCCGCCCGACGATTACATTCACCTGTATGACAACACCGACATGAACATACTCTGGCGGTACCAGGAATAACGAAGAAAATCAAGGTACAGTAGTGAAAGGGTTAATATAAACTGCTTCCAACCCGTTCAACCTGACAGAGGTCTTCCCTGAGTTTGATAAAATGGTTTGGGGTAGAAAGACTACTAAAGACAAGAGGGACAATATCAGGAACATGAGGAAACGACGAGGAAAGAAGAAAGAACAATAAAGTGGAAGGCAGGAGGTAATGGACAGTAAAAGGGGAAACAAAATGACGCAAAAAGATGATAAGAGAGAAAATACGACAAAGGAGATAAAAGTAAAAGGTGTGTCAACGTGGAAGTGAAGCGATTCCTTTTTCTTGGTTTTACTGCATTTCGCAGAAGATTGCAAGAATATAATGAAGGGAACTAAACAAAAGAGAACAGACAAGAAAGAGGTGGTTAGAGAGATTCGAAATGAAGAAGGGAGAGAGGAAGAAGCAGGAAAGAAAGAGACCATCAAATAAAAGGAAAGAGCAGGGGGGAAATTGAGGAAGGGAAATGTGGAAGTCAAGAAGATAAGTAGAGGCGCGAGGAAGAGGAGGAATGATAAATGGGAAATAGGGAGAAGGAGTGGGTGGAATGAAATGGGTAATCAAGGAGAAAGGAAGGGATATACAGAAAAAATGAGGAGACAAGACGAAAGGATGATTCAAAAAGCTAATATATAAATGGGTTGGCCAGGTAAGTTGTCTAGTACATTTTTAGTTTCTGTATTATATTTTGCTAAGCAGTATGAAAAGAAAAAACGTGAAAAACACGAAGTTGGAAAAGGAACACAACAGGGGTTTGGGGAAGTACTATACAAGAGGTAAACAAGGAAAAAAAATATGGGAACACAGAAGGCAACAGAGTTCAAAGACAGAGGGTAGTGCAGGGACTGAAAGAGTGATTCCTTATCGTGGTTAAATATTATTCCTGTGAGGCAACAAAAAGGTAATAGTAGTGGGACAAAAAAGAAAGCCAACATACATAAAGTTGTTAGTAAAAGGGGGGCATACGGCAGAAAAGAAAGAGAGGAAAAGAGTGGGGAAAGGGTAGGAAAAAGGAAAGACATGAGATAAGGGACACTCGAAAAGCTCAAAGGTGAATGAAGGGTCAAGACGAGTGATTCATTTTTCATGGTTGTGCTATGTTTCCTGGGAGCCAGAGATAGAGATAGGAAAAGGATAACATGGGAAGATAGAAAACAGAAGAAAATGAGATATGCAGATGTTACTTCCGTGCTTACAAAGGCTGGGTGGGGTGGGGCGAAATGACATAAAAGGAAGCGAGAAAAAAAGCGAGGAGAAAGGAGAAAGAAGGGGAGAGAAGAAAAAGACAACCTGAGATGAAGATACTGAAGAGGAAGAGGGAAAAGAGGTGAGACAGATGCTACGAGGTAAAAAAAAAAAAAAAAAAAAAAAAAAAAAAAAAAGGCAAAAAGGCAGCTGGAGGCATAAGACGAGATACTGCCCTCTGGCGTTTGTTTTATATTTCTTGTGTGCGTGTGGTGCCCTCAGGTGGCCGCCAGGTAGGGCTAACAACGATACCTGATGAGGGAGTCAGACGCGGCAGGGAAGGGGATGAGGGGAGAATAAGGAATAGGAAAGAAGGGGAGATGAGAGGAAGAGAAGAAAAGGTGATGGAATGAGAAGAGGAGGTGGGGGAGAAGGTGAATGAATAGGGGGAAAGGTTAGATGGGAGGAAGAAAAGGTGAAGTTGGGGAAGCAGGGGTAGTGTGGGGTAAAGGTGAAGGAAGAGAGAGATGGAGAGATGAGGGGAAATGGTAAAGGAATGGAGAGAGGAGGAGATATCGAGAAAGGCAAGGGCTTGGAGATAAAGAGAAGACGAGAAATGGGTTAGAGAGGGGTGCGGTTTGAGAAGGAAAGGTAGGAAGGCCGGAGAAGGGATAAGGATATTTACATCATAGATACTCGTGTATGTATTATTGTGTCTTCACTTCAGAGGCCGTTCCTTAGCAGTTTAAAACAAAGTAATAAAAAAGTATACACCAGTATATACAGTTAGGCTACACCTTTAGGCATTAGGGTTTTAGTACAATCCATTGTAATCTTAATTCTCTGACCTTTATGTAACACATATGCTTTGTATATAAGAAGGGAGGGGGCGGGGCAAAGACTGAAGGGTGAGAGGAAAATAAAGGGTAGATGAGAGCAAGAAATGAAGAAGGAATGGAGGGAGAAAAGGAGAAGGTGTCCCGAAAGAACATAATGAGAGAGAGAGAGAGAGAGAGAGAGAGAGAGAGAGAACATGGCTGACATTAGATATTATACAAAACTTGCGGAATGAAGGGAAGACTGATAGAAGGATGCAGGATAGATGTGTGATGGTCAAATATGTAAGAAAGCATGAAGAATGAAGTGGTATTATGGAAGAGGAAGGCAGAGTGGAAGGGAGGATGTGAGGTATTACGGCTTTAACAAGATATTAAAGAGACCGATATTGGGAGGAAGAAGGAATAGAGAAATGAGTTGGAGAAAAGATTAGGGAAAACGAAAGTAAATGAAAACAAAAATAGGAAAAGTAATGGGTGAGGAAGGGGTGGGATGGAAAAGAACATGCGTTGAAGAACGAGAGACAAAGGGAAGGTAAAAATGGGAGAGCAGGGGATATGAGTGTCACTGCGGAGACAGGGGAGACGGATCGAGAAGAGGGAAAGAGGAGACAGTGAAGTGAAGGCGGAAGAGAAGAGAAACCAGGAGAGAAGAGAAAGGGGGAGAAATAGGGAAGGCAGAAGAGGAAGAAAAAAGAAAAAGGAGGAGGAGGAAGGAAGCACGAAAGTGGAAAGGATGAGGGAAGAGAGGAGGGGAGGAGGAGAGCGAAGGGTAGAAGGAAAGCGAAACAGGGAAGGAGGAGGAGAAAGTAAGATGGGATAAAAGGACGTGAGAATGGAAAACGGAGGAACAGGGAAGGGGGCTAAGGAGAGAGGAGAGAATGAAGATAGGAGAGGAGGAAAGATAAAGTCATGAAAGATGGAAATGGGGAGACGAGGAAGAGAGGAAAGGCGAGAGGAAAAAGGAAGGAGAATGCAAAGGGGAAGGGAAGCAGGGAGAAAACTAACTTATTGGGAGAGGGAGATAAAAATGCGGAGAGTGGGAGGGAGAGGAAGTTAAGAGAAAGGCAGATAGACAGAACGGATGCCACCTTCCAAAAAATATGAGAAGTGGGCGAAGGGTTCATTTGTGTGAGTGTGTGTGTGTGTGTGTGTGTGTGTGTGTGTGTGTGTGTGTGTGTGTGTGTGTGTGTGTGTGTGTGTGTGTGTGTGTGTGTGTGTGTGTGTGTGTGTGTGTGTAAAAGAGTCTGCAGGATGAAATCATTACCTGCGGCAGTGGAAACTAATCTTTCAGCCAATGGTGAGACTAAGAGATCTAAAGTTAATCAACCGCAAGATATTTATTCCGGGATCCTGTGAATGGTATACTCTTCAGCCTGGGGTGGGGCCTGCACACACGTGGCACATGGCGGCAGGTCTACATACTATACACGTCCAAACTGTATTATACGGGTCCTGAAGGCCAACTGATCGACAGGGCCAAGTAACACCACTTTCTGTCAACGAAACAGTCACTCGCTGCCACCCAGTGCTTGGCGTACGGGTGGAGAGCTTTTTAATGAAGCTTCAGAAATGCAGCGAAAAACTAGAATAACCGTGTTTATGAGTGAAAAGTCTGTGTTGTCACCGGGGAGAAAAAGTTAAAACTGATTTTACCATGTAATCTTTACCTCTGACCTACTGTTCTCAAAAGTGAGGTCAATCCCTTAGCTGATCCTAAACCCAAACTGTCGGGTTATTTTGTTAACACACACACACACACACACACACACACACACACACACACACACACACACACACGCACACACACACGTGTGCTCTCACCAGGCAAACCAATACAGCAACAACACAACTGTGCACCAGGGGTGTAAATATATATATGAGAGAGAGAGAGAGAGAGAGACTATTTCATACTTTCGCGATACAGTAAAAAAATTTGAAAGGTAAAAGCAAGCCCGAGAAAAGGAAAGAAAAATTGAAATTTGATCAAACTCTGCCAAACTGAGGGAGCAATAACGGGCGAGAGCGATATCGTGTGGTGTGGCGTGTCACAAGTTATCGCTCAGGCTGCCAGATTCTGGAGTAAGGAAGTGAGGCACAAAGGTGTCATAATTCATGGTATGGGGAACAACAACATGAGATGTTTAGTGAGAGGGGTGGGGAGGTTTCGTTCTCTCTCTCTCTCTCTCTCTCTCTCTCTCTCCAACTCAGAAACTACTCGTATGTAAGCTACATAAAACTAGCTGGAGTTAGTGACAATATACAATAAGTCATTGCACTGAAGAAGTTGAAGTTAGTCGTCCACCTAAATGGCGGTGTAATAGTGCCATTAAAAATAAAAATGCTCTACTGAGAGAGAGAGAGAGAGAGAGAGAGAGAGAGAGAGAGAAATTACTAAACCCCAAGCTTGAAAAGGTCAAGGATCAATAATCACACACACACACACACACACACACACACACACACACCGCCATTACTGTCTCAGTCAGCGGGTTCGTTCTCTCCCCCTCGTGCTCATCACCTTTGCCATTATCGTCCAAAGCTTCCACCGTCACCACCTCACGGCCATCTCTCTCTCCCTATCCACACATTCCATTATCTTATCCAATTTTCAGGCACTTCAGAGTCGTAATTTGCTTCCCTTTATCTTTTTTCATCCCTCGCTTGTGCCTTTAAGCGATGACACTTTCATCTCTTGGGTGTTATCTCCACCTCTTATTTATTCTCTCTCTCTCTCTCTCTCTCTCTCTCTCTCTCTCTCCCTCCTACCTCTGCACTTTGCTCTTTTATTGCACCCCTTTTCAGTATTCCCACATCTATTTTTCATAACCTTTCTACATCTCTTTCCACATTCTCTCTCCCTTCACCTCGCCTCTCTATTCCTACATCAGTCACTCATCTCTACTCTCCTCAACTACGCTGTCTCCTCTACCCGCTATTTTCCTTCCTTACCAACCCCATACTCTCCTTCACACTCCCTCTCCTCATGTCCTTCATTGCTCTTCTCTCCTTCCATCTCATATTCTCTCTCGCCGAATTCTCATCTTCTCCTTCCACGCCTCACTCTCCTCTCTTCTTCTTTGCTGTCTTGATATCATAAACTTTCTCCTTTCCTTTTCATTTTGGAGTTGGACAGTTCACAGCATAGCTAACTTTTTCTTGCCAGCTTCGGCTGGAGGGACTGATGGACTGGGGGAGCCTTGCTATCCCTCTCTTGAACATATAAATATAAACCACAGTCATCGTCTCTTCTGAAATAAACAGCCTTGAAAAGAACAATAGTCTAAAACTAAAGGTTTTTCTTTATACTCTTGTTCCTTTGTACTCCCTCTCCTCCTCCCCTTTTCATTCCTCCCTCCTTCTGGCTTTCTCTCTCTCCCCCTCCCCACACGTCCAAACGAATAATCTTTTCTCTCCCCGCACAATCTTTTTCCCTATTCTAAAGTGTCGCTCTCTACGTCCACTCCTTCCCATTCACTCTACTTTCATTTCTTATCAACTTCTAGACTCCTATTCCCCAACCCACCCACTCACTCTCTCTCTCTCTCTCTCTCTCTCTCTCCCATCCACTTCTTTACTATGCCGACCCACTCTACCCACACACTTCCCTCCCATTCCTCACCCACTGCCCACCCACCTCACACTCAGTCTTCCCACAAACTCTCCACCCAATCCACCCGCATGCTTTCCTCCTCTCCCCACCCACTCCCTCATCTTCTTACTTCTTCCCACTCACTTTCTTACTCACTCTCTTCTCCCCGCCCACTCCGTCCTCCCACAATCAACCTAGCCCCCCTCACCCCCATCCAACGGCCGCCTTATGAGCCCCGCCACTGCTGTTAATGAGAAAAGATGGGAAAACTGTTCTCCAATTACTGAAGTCTTTGTTGCGCTCTTTACCCCAAGTCCTGCCTCCAAAACTTTACTGCCTCTCTGGCTGTCAGTGTTTGATTTTTTTTCTCTCTCTCTCAGTTCATTATCATTATATCTTTGTCTAGCTGTCTACCTAAGTCATATCACTCGTCACTTTTCACTTCGCCGCAATGGTTACCTCTTTCAAACGCCACTCATCTGTGTACCTCTGTCTCCTGCACCTCATTTCTCACCGTGATGCCTCGCCTTTTCACCTCCCTGTCATGAACTGTCACCATCCTTACCAGACACAGACCACGTACATGGACAAGAACAGATGCGGAATCAGGGAAAGGAAAGCACAAAGACACGAGAGCTATCAACAGCGTATCCAGTAAAAGGTGTCATGCATCCAAATCACTCCTAGTTCAAACATATGAAAAAGCGAATCGTGGAAGTTACTGAAGTAAAACATTGAAATATAAATGTATGAAGTATGTATGGGCCTGCATATAACAATGGCATCACAACTACCGTATCTTAACTTGCTGGACTCCATCCCTCGGACATTATGAAGCTTATCTTTGAATAGATCATTTCACCTGTGAAATTCTCGGTTGTGCTTCACAGGTGAAATGATCTATTCAAAGATAAGCTTCATAATGTCCGAGGGATGGAGTCCAGCAAGTTAAGATACGGTAGTTGTGATGCCATTGTTATATGCAGGCCCATACATACTTCATACATTTATATTTCAATGTTTTACTTCAGTAACTTCCACGATTCGCTTTTTCATATGTTAACTCCTCAGTTCCAGCCACATTCATATTAGACATCCACGCCTCATCCTACACCTAAACACACTCATACGCGCCCCTTTCACCATCCAGTGCATATCCATTCATTGTGACATACCATTTAAGCAAATTCTCATCTACCCTTTGAACAACCCAGCTACTTACTTCACTTGTTTTACGAATCATGATTTTTTTCTTTTCTTACCCAACACTGGAATCCACATGTACTTCTAAACATTCTCATTTTTATTGCTCTCACTGTCATACCATAACGTTAATGTGGATACTAATACATCAACTAGCCTACATGCAGTACTCTTGCAGCCACTGTGCTCAGTCCCTTGCTCTGTACCAAGGCCTTCGTAGCACCACCCTCTCTACTTCTTAAGCCACTCTACTCCCAGATTTATTTTTACCGTACATTAGCTTCCCTTCTACATCACTGCATCGAGGAAATTAAAATTTTCCATCACTTCAAGTCTTTATTCACCAATGCACTGCACTGGAAGTCATCCTCTTCTATAACCCTGACTTACTACATGTCCCATTAACTTTCAGACTTCGTCACTCGTTCACAAAACTCTGAATCAGTCTGAGGAATCTCGTTCACTGTTAGCAAGGCAGCAACATCTGCATGAATCAGATCTGAAATATTCCATCATTCGGCATTCATGATCTTCATTCCCGCCACCAAAACTTCTGCTTTCCTTTCCCTTGTAACTCCATCACAAATCCTTGTTTCTCTAATACTGACAATGAACTGCTCATTCAAAACACCTTCCACACAAACACATACTTCACTACCATTAATATATATATATATATATATATATATATATATATATATATATATATATATATATATATATATATATATATATATATACCTGTAGAGAGAGAGAGAGAGAGAGAGAGAGAGAAATTAACCCTCCACATCCTACATGCAGTGCATGACATGTTTCCTAATACCATACTGTTCATTCTGGCTTACATTTTTCTGGAACAGTAAATGCTGTTTTTTTTTTTTTTTTTTTTTTTTTTCATAATTATCATTCTTTCGCTACAATATGTGCCACTGCTAAGTGCAGTATTATGAACAAAGGCAACTTCGGCTATCAAAATTCCAAATCGCAGTGTCTTCCATAATCAGTAGTACTAACAAGGATCTTTTTCTGCTATGTGTGCAACAGACCTAATTGCATGGGTCATTTTATATATATATATATATATATATATATATATATATATATATATATATATATATATATATATATGTGGTAGGTGGGGGCGCTCATCATCCACTCACTCGATGTAGTGCTGCCCTCGGGTGTCTGCCTTTTCCTTTCCTCCATCCTTCTCTCCTTCCTTCGTCTCCTGTCTTCTTTCCTTCATTCTTTCACCGTCCTTCTGCCTACGGGTGACTTTACACTCCCCCTTCTGTCTTTCTGTCCTATATTCTTTCCTTGTCCTTCTGGCTACGGGTGACTTTACACTCCCCCTTCTGTCTTTCTTTCCTTCATTCTTTCCTCTTCCTTCTGCCTGTGGGTGACTTTACAATAAGTGACAAGTCAAATGTTTTCCTGTACCATTTCCTGTACACCAGGAAACCATTTACTACGCTTGTTGGTAACCATACAACCAAATTTTGGCGCCTGGTGGTTTACTGGGTAATTACGGCGCTCCAATCGGACTGAAGGTTTATATCCAAGGGATGGTTGGGGTTTATTGCTCACGTAATGCCACTCAGGGATGAGTGAGGCTGGTCACTCTCATCTTAAATGTCAGGGCCAACTTGCCAAGCCTCGGGCTTCCTACGTTCCTCATGGAGCAGCGCAGGATTTGATTATATATATATATATATATATATATATATATATATATATATATATATATATATATATATATATATATATATACCGTAATCACTAAACACTCCAGTCATGAACCTGGCTTTTCTACTCACCTGATCAGAAGGCTCCCATGTCACTCCCTCCTGGTGTGGACCCGTACCTGCCGGGATACAAAACAACAATTGGGCTATATTTATTATTACCCAGATATATTAAAAACAACAAACATCTGATTCCTTCATATCTGCTGACGCTTAAGTTTTTGGACCCAGACATTAATGACACGGCAGGATACCTTCTCCTTTCATGCATAAAAGTGACTTACTCTCACACAATAATCAAAGAAATATAATGTCCTTTTTCATGTAGCAGCGACCTTACATCCTAGGAGTATCACTGATTAACTTATATCAAAATGATTCCCTTCCTGTAAGAAGCAAAAACTATGTTGACCAAAAATATACATTGGGCAGGGTTGTTTTGGTTTAAATCATTTGATTTAAATCGATTTATGTAAGAGCGAAAAAAAATCATGATTTAAAACAAAATATTTTTTTTTATAAATACAGTAAAAAGGAAGAAGACAACGAATGTGATCAATGTGTATTGTGTAGATACATCAAGTCTGGTTGTCCTGTACTCTTCTTGTATTGATCCTGCATTAAGTCAGGCACCAGTGAATCATTGCCTTCTGTTACAAGGCAAATATTCAAACGTTAAACACAGGAGAGAAGGCTCTTTTGTTGATAACAATAAAAGTGATTATGTTCAGTGATGATATATGAGCTCAACTCTTCTTTGAATACACAGTAACAGATTCAGTCTAATGATTATGAGCCACATTTGACAATATAAAAGACAAGTTGGCAACTATCATCAGTATGTGACACACAGTGATGCCGCAGCATGAGTAACCTTCCCCATACCAAGGAGTGCTGGCCTGTGGTGCATTGGTTTACTCCCACTTCCCATTCACATTATTTTATAAGTTTGTTTATTTGAACTTTGATATATAATCATGCCTAATGGACGCACTGCAGCAAGTGGGAGGAAAAAAGACCCAGCATGGTATTCTTTTAATAGAATTCCCAAAATAGATGTCAAAATGTGGTTTCATTAACACTGGCAAAGGTATTCCCAAAATTGATGTCAAAATGAGGTTTCATTAACACTGGCAAAGGTATTCCCAAAATTGATGTCAAAATGAGGTTTCATTAACACTGGCAAAGGTATTCCCAAAATTGATGTCAAAATGAGGTTTCATTAACACTGGCAAAGGTATTCCCAAAATTGATGTCAAAATGTGGTTTCATTAACACTGGCAAAGGTTTAGTACAAGATAATGTCTTCATATAAGTGAAAAAAAAAATTATTTAAATCATAAAAATCATATTTAAATATACAAAAATCGTTTTTTTTTTTTTTCCTAAAAAAAATTCAGCTATTTTTTTTTTTTTCAATCCTTCATATAGGCAACAACAAAATGTTCTAATCAACGGACAGGCAAGAGTGTTGCCTGTCTGGGTGTGGGACTATAAATCTATATAAACAATTAACAAGTAACAAAGCCTCTCTTTCACGAAGGCTGTGTGGGAGCTAAAACCTTTGAAAACAGAAGCAGGACAGAGAGCGGCAGTTTCAGAGAACGAAATAAAAACTGGACGAACTGACAAAGATTACACAGGCAAGAAAAAATCGACCCCGTCCTCCCCTTCCCACCCACCTCTACTATCTTTTTTCCTTTTTTGAGAGAGAGAGAGAGAGATGCTTGGAATGAAAGCCACTGAGTTAAAACCTTACAGGGGCCATGATAACTCACTCGGTCATCAGACCAAGTTACAGAAGGTGGGCACAGGTATGACAGAGTGACGGAGGACTGAGAAAAGAGTAAAAGGAAAGAGAGAGATGGAAGATGGAGAAAAGAGAGAACAAGGAAAAGAGCTGCAAGGAGGGGAAGAGGGGTAGAGTGGAGGGTAAAGGAAAGAGAGTAAGGGAAAGAGAGGCATGTGGAGACAAGACGAAAGGAAGACAAAATGAGGGAGGGAAGGTGGGGAAGAGGAACAAGAGAGGAAAAGAGGTAAGGAGAAAAGAGGGAAAACAGAGTAGAATGGGTAAAGATGGTAGGAGTGAAAATGGGGAAGGGATGAATGGAAAGTGGAGAGAAAGAAGGGGTAGAGGAAGGCCAGGAAGGAAATTTTAGAAGAGGAGGGCTAAAGGAAGGGCGAGGAAGGAAATGAGGAAGAACAGAAGAGAGTCGTGGTGTCAAGGGAGTTAGGGAGAGGTAAGGAATGGGAAAATGGAAAACAGGGAAAGTGAGATGGAAAACACTATGTGAAGAAAAGGGAGAAGGAAGCTCGGTGGCCGAAAAAAGGGAGTGGAGGAAAAGTGGAAAAAAACATCAGGGTAACTGAGTGAAGACTAAAGGAAAAAGGGGAAAAGAGGGACGGAGATGTAAGAAAAAGAAGGAACGAGAGGGAATGATGGGTAAAAAGTGCAGTGGAAGACAACACTAGTGAATAATGGCTACTGAGAAGACTGAAGAAGAACGACACAGCAAAACTGTGGGAAGAGATGAAGGAGTGCCAAAGCGGGGGAAAGGCAAGAATAGAAGATGTGGGAAACTGAGGAGAATGAGAAGAAAAACTGGAATACTTGTAACGTTGAGGGTACAGAGGAGATGAGGCGAAGAAACTAAGAAAAAAGGTAAAGAATGAGACAATGGTGACGGAAAAAAGGGTGTAAAGGGAGGAAGGAGAGGAAAAGACAGGCACTTCTATCGAAAGTAAAGAAATATATACAGGATAACTGCACAGGGAAAAGGAACCAACAAATAAGGGGAAAAGTAAATAAAGTATGGAGAAAATTATTCAGTCCGATGACGTATTTTCTAATTGTTGTTGCGTCCAGATGATTCTGGTCAGCTTAGGAGAGACATTTCCAACTGAAGGGGTTAGATGCAGCATTTAGTAACTTCACTGTCTTGACCTATATCCCAGTTCAGTAAAATCGTCTCGAAATAGCAAGAATAAGATAAAAGTACATCGTCGGATGGTTAAAACAAAAACAGAAAACATAAAGAACTAGAATGACACTCAGTAGAGCGCATACCTCCGTCAATGCCCAACATGCAGTTCGTTTTATTCAAGTCCTATTTGTTACTTTACGGCAGCTGGAAAAAGGCTACCCCCCCCCCCATAAAAGCATACTTGAATCCGCTAGATCCATAATATTACATGGATCCGCGCCAAACTGCACACATTCGTAGATACCAGCATCCTAAATATCTGATTTTTTTTTCATCAAGATCCATGCAATATTCACTAAAAAAATTACGAAAATGTCGAAAAACGCCCTATCTCGCAATGTTAAAGAAAATGAAAAAAAAAAAAAAAAAATCTTGGATCCGCACGTTTCTCCGGATCCGCACCAAACTTTAACGGAGTCTATTCTGGGCCAAGGCCCATTCTTCTACCAAGTTTCGTGGAAATCCGTCCAGTAGTTTTTGTGTAATCGTGCCCACAAACCAACCAACCAACAAACAAACAAACGGACAGAGGTGAAAACAAAACCTCCTTGGCCGAGGTAATTACAGTGCACTGTATGAATACTGTACTGCATATGCAGCGGTCGACATGCACACGCCTGACATGGGTGGGCAGACCTACTATCCAGGTTCATGTTTTACGGGGCCTAAATGGCAATGGATCCGTAGAGCCGAGAAACACCACTGTCACTGGGGAAGTAAACAGCCCCCACCCAATGCTTCACGCACGGCAACAGGTATAGAAGGCTTAGGAAATGTGGAGTGAGGACTGAATGTGGATGTGTGTCAGAGTGGCTGTGTTTGTGAGTGAGGGAATCGGTGTATCTCGTGAAAGGGATATAAAGGAGAGGCCTGAAGGGATAAAAAATGACAGGTACAGCAGATGGTAACTGCAGGAGTCTTTACACTGAGTAAACGAAGGTACAGACCCATGATTTTTTATGGTCAATTTTAAAACTCTTGCGAGGATAAGTAGCTGGTTACTGGACTGCATCCCACTTTACACAACACAGCCACCTACGAAACAATGAAGTAAAAGTTTTGTTCTTCAAAATGTGTGTCAATTCCGATATCAGAGCTGGATATTTGTGTCCCTCCTTTACGACTTCAGGTTTAATACTACGGGAATACGACTTTACAATGATGCAGGCAGACTGCAAAGAGTAAATTCTATACAGATGGCCGAGAGGATAAGCTATCTATTGTATATATCTATTTACTGCCAAGCCTTAGTTCTATTAGGGGTGGCCGCAAACAAATCGCCTCCATGTCGCCTAGTCCACAGCCATTTGGCTGCACTCCCTCCACCTCACACATCCCACACTCATTTAGAGCTCCACTCCATTTATCCATCTCATCCTTGTCTTCCCCTTCTCCTCCTCCCCCTCCACTTCACACACATACACTCTTCTAGTCAGTCTCTCAAACATAAATAGCTGCTGTACTGATGGTCAGAAATAGGCACTGCAGTGTTAGTGAAGCCTGTACCTGACCCCTTCAGTACGACAAATCTCTAAGACGAATAAAATCGTCCAAACCGAGCATGATTAACCGAAAACATTTTCGAAGTGAAAGGGATGAAGGCTGAATGGCTGGTCAGGAGCAGGCAGGTTCGGCAGATATGAGGAGACATAAAAGGGAAGTAAGTACCATAAACCAGAATCAGTAAGACAGAATATGACTGAATAACAATAAATGTGATACGGTACATAAAAACAAGAGAGAAAGACAAACACACTGATTAACGACCAACACAACTGAGATGTAGGGAAGAGAATCGAGTCAGGGGGAGTATGAATAACAGCCGAAAAACCACGACAAATAAAGCAAATGGAAATTGGATCTGAGATGGGGAAGTTGTTTTGAGCATTGGAGGAGAACGGCAGATGTTATGAGAAGGGTGGTTGAAAGGAGAGAATAGAAGAGGGAATTGATACGACCTGAGAGAAAAGGAGAGGTGAGATGGAGGGGTGAAGGAAGGAGGGGTGAGGGATGAAGAGGTGAGGAAAAGAAAGAGATGGAGAGGAGGGGAATGGAAAGGTGGGGGGGAAGGGGAGGTGAGGGATGGATAGGTGAGATGGAGAGGTGAGGGATGGAGAGGAGAGCGATTGAGAGGTAAGGGATTGAGAGGTGACGGATCGAGAGGTGAGAGATGGAGAAGTGGGGGATGGAGAAGTAAGAGATGGAGAGGTGAGGGATGGAGAGGTGAGGAATGGAGAAGTAAGAGATGGAGAGGTGAGGGATGGAGAGGTGAGGGATGGAGAAGTGGGGGATGGAGAAGTAAGAGATGGAGAGGTGAGGGATGGAGAGGTGAGGGATGGAGAAGTGAGGGGTGGAGAAGTAAGAGATGGAGAGGTGAGGGATGGAGAAGTGAGGGATGGCGAAGTGAGGGATGGAGAAGTGAGGGATGGAGAAGTGGGGGATGGCGAAGTGAGGGATGGAGAGGTGAGGGATTGAGAGGTGAGGGATTGAGATGTGAGGGTAGGAGAGGTGCGGGATGATGCGGTGAGGGATGGAGAGGAGAGAGGAGAGGTGAGGGAGAAAGTACAAAGGAAAGCAAACAGCAGCTGATCTACTGGTCCTTTCGTGGCTGTTTGTTATAGGACTTGTAATTAACTTGCAACAAAGCAAGAAAGTGAGGTGAGGGAGGGAGAATAAGTGTGTGAATGAGAGAGATGTGAGAGAAGGAGAAACAGGCGAGGGAGTGGGAAATAAGAGGAAGAGATGCGGGACGTAGAGATGAAGAAAGCAGCGAGGGAGGAGAGACAAGAATAGGAGGAAGGAAGAGACAAGAGAGGTAATGAGACCGAAAGAGAAAGGAAGAAAGGAGATATTAATTTAAGATACGCTAAATAAGGGGAGTGAGGGAGAGGGACGGGGGAATGGATAA
Source organism: Coenobita brevimanus (assembly GCF_032717465.1). Lineage (NCBI taxonomy): Eukaryota > Metazoa > Arthropoda > Malacostraca > Decapoda > Coenobitidae > Coenobita > Coenobita brevimanus. The sequence goes on from NC_137037.1 coordinate 3,206,522, forward strand.
CGGAAGGTGAGGATGGGGGATGAGGTGAGGTGAGAGAGGGGGTGAGGGAGCGGGTGAGAGTGGGGATGTGGGGGCGGGTGTGAGAGGGGTTAAGGTGAGAGGGTGAGAGAGAGGTAAGGATACGGGATAAGACTGGAGTGGGGGGAGGGACTGTTATGCTCCTCACGTGCTGGGTATCGACACTCGATATTTACCTTCATCTGACCCCACTTCTATTACCATACCTTCCCTCCTACTACCGAACAGCAGAGCGTTTATGAGTAAATTTATATAATTATTATTATATTATAGTTCATTCACACTCAGACATCCACTTACAGTCTAATATTTCTACCTCTCAACTCAGTACAGCCATCTCCATAAATCAAGATCTATATACAATCAGTGAATGGGGACAAAACAACCTTGTCTCTTTTAATGCTAGTAAAACTAAATATATACAGTATACTAACAGACAGATATTGCCAGATTCGTACATTACCTTCAGTGCTACCAATATTCCCATCTCCAAAAGTATTGAAATTCTTGGTGTCTCACTTAACAGTGCCCTCAGCTGGACCTCTCATGTCAGATCACTTGCTAAAACCGCCTCAAAGAAACTTGGATTATTGTACAGAGTCCGTAACTTCTTCGCCGATAGCAGTTAGCTATAATTTATAAGAGTCATGTGCGCTCTCAGCCTGAATATTACTCACCCTTGTGGAATGGTTGTGGAGAGGTTGCATTAAGACAACTAGACAAAATTCAGAATAAAGCTGTTAGAATCATGACCAACCCTGTCATTACATATAAACTACCTCCCTTGCAAGTAAGAAGGAATGTTGCCTCCCTTGCATTATTTTACAGATAATTTTTTGGCAAATGCTCAGACGAAGTTGCGTCCATGGTGCCACCTCTCCATGCCTTCCCTCGTGCTACACGAGCATCTGGTAGGGCTCATGACTGGAGTGTCACTCAGCCATATTGCAGACCTTCTGCCTATCAGAATTCTTTCATTCCCCGAACTGCATCTCTCTGGAACTCGCTTCCCCACAGTTGTTATGGAAACACCCCGGCTAACACCATAACACCAGCTCTAAATGTGATATCCCTGGCGTATGACAGTACAGACGGTGGGTATTAGTGCACAAATGTCGGGTGACGTGTAGGCAATGCAAAGGATCCGCCATTTGTTGGAGTATCGTAGGTGACGTACTGGACCTCGGGAACGGGATTCCTAACCTATATGCAGAACCAGCGCATAAATACATATATTACATTGTGGCACAGAAAGACAGGTCCAGGACGAGGAAAGACTGAGTGAATGAAAACGGTAATGGGGTGAACGAGGACAGAACAGATGACAATGGATTTGGGAGGGAGAAGTTTGAGAATTCGACGGAGGGGAAAAGGTAAGAGGTCCCTGTCCACAGATCACACTTGCCCCTCCCCACCACTCTCGCCATCACCATCACCGTCTCTCTCTCTCATTTACAAAGTTTTAGTCCGACTATTAAGTTCACTTTTCGCTTGTCTTCTTGCCCACCCATTCTTTCTTTTTCTCCCTCTCACACTTACATTAACATCTCTCTCCTTTACACCACACACTTTCTTCCCTCTCTCAGTTCCTCCCCTCTTTCAAACTTGTTGTTTCCTTTCTTTCCCTCTTTTTTTCTTATTCTGACGATACACATTCATTCACCTTTAAAACTCAATCCTTTCCTTCCTACCCTCCTTCAAACTTATTCACTGACTCCTTCCTGGAATATTTTCCTTTCATTTACTAACTAACGTCTTTGCTTCCCTTCCCGAAATTACTGAACTTTTCTCCACTCTCCCAACTTCTTGTCCCTCCTGCGTCTTTTTGTCCGCAAGATCAGTTTCACCACTCCAATCAGACACTGGGAATCTCTCACAACTGACCATTTTGCTGCCACATACCTACTCTGCACTTTACTGCGGCTAATATCAGCAGGTTTTACAATAATTAAGAGAACTCTATAAGGCACTAAAAATGGTAAGACACTATCATGATTAATGTTTAGGTAAAACATAAAGAACATGTATTCCAGCTAAAGCCTGAAGACTTTTTTAAGCTAACATAAAATCGCCTTGGCCAAAGGGTTAATACACTTTCATACATTATCACTGTATCCCTTTCGTGTTTTCCATGACAAGGCCAATTACATTTTTTTTCCAGCAAAAAAAAAAAAAAAAAATCTAGTTTCAACTCTCACAATAATACATTTCATATGCTTCCCCAGTCAGCTTTCCGTGCTTTTTCATCATCTCCAACTTTTCCTTTCCTTTTCGTCGTCCCTCGAACAAGGACATTTTAATCTTTTCCAACCCCACCCCCGAACACACAAATCCCTTTGGTCTTTGATATCTCCCTTACATATCCACTTTCTCTTTTCTTCTCGATGACTTCTCACCCTTTCATCCATCACTCCAACTTCCTCTGTCTTTTCCCCTGCAAGGCCATAAACTTCTCTTCCTCTGTCTCTTCAGTAACATTTCTTTAATCCTCTTTTCCTCTCACAATACAAATCCAGCTTTATTCCCAACTTAACTATTCTTGCCCTCATTCCTTCTTGCCAACTTTCTGCCGTCTTCTCCCTGGCAAGAATACAAACTGTTATCGCTCTATTCCTTTACAAGACATTTGCCTCTCTCTCTCTCTCTCTCTCTCTCCCTTTAGTGCGCTTGGCATTTTCCAGCACAAAAGCTGCAATACTGTGGCTTGACATACTGGGTCTTTTTAAGAGGTTTTAAATATTTCGCAGCTCTCCCTTCTTAGTTATTTAATCTTCACATTACACCTCAGTATCTTTTGTGGACTGCTGATGTAAAACTGTGTCAATATTAAAACGAAAGCAATAACATACAAAGACAATGGCTAAAGTGTCATATACAAAACAAATCTGCAACCAAGTGGTTGCATGAAGCCAGCTATGTCACTTAGAATACGGCTGTCTCATTCATCCCGCCCCCAACCAACTCCTTTTCATCCATCCCCAGGCGCATTACATATCGCCTCTCCACCCCCAAACATTCATCACTGCTGCTCTTTCTCCCACCATTATAATTCTCTCTCTCTCTCTCTCTCTCTCTCTCTCTCTCTCTCTCTCTCTCTCTCTCAGCGAGGTATTGGTGCAGTAATGGGGTGGGGTAGGGATACATTGACAAGTGATCACCAGAACCACTGTAGGCTATTGGGAATCCACTTTTTTTTTTTTTTTATGCGAGGAAGAAGGAACCAAAGGCCATGAGCCCGCAGTAACAGTTCCCTCCAAGAGAAAAACAAAATACAATAGAGAGCCAAATTCAAGATCCGATCATTTTGAGATGCCTGGACACACTGCGTTTGAAAGACTGGAGATCATAGGCAGCAGGAAATACAGATAGAGGGAGACAGTTCCAGAGCTGACCTGTTGCATAAATGAAAGACTGGGAGTAACGGTTAACTCTTGCATTAGAGAGTTGGACAGAAAAGGGATGAGAGTTTGCTGCCAGACGGGTGCTACACGCCCGTCGTAGAGGTGGAGGAATGCAAGCAGACAGTTCAGAGGAGCAGTCACCATTAAAGTAGCGATAGAAAGGAGATAAAGATGCAACAGAGCGGCGAAGAGACAGAGGTTGAAGAGAGTCAGTAAGAGGAGGAGAGTTAATGAGCCTTTGACTCCACCCTATTGAGAAGAGCTGTATGTGGGGAGCCTCCCCACACATGAGAGTTGTACTCCACACAGGGGCGGATAAAACCCCTGTATAGAGTCAACAATTGTGCAGGGGTAAAGAAAGAGCGGAGTCGGCTTAGCACACCCAATCTCTTGGAAGCAGATTTTACAAGAGATGTAATATGATCTTTCCAAGATAAGTCCTGAGTAAATGAAACCCCAAGCATGTTCAAGGATGATGCAGGATTAAGCTGAATATTATTAAACATTAATGGGTATACCTGTGGAAGATTTTGTCGGGTTGATTGGTGTAAGAACTGAGTCTTAGATGCATTAAAGACAACCATATTATTTTTACCCCAGTCAGAGATACTAGCCAAGTCAGACATTAGGTGTGCCATAGCCTCATCCCTTGTTTCTTGAAGTAACTGTTGAGATGGGCGTTGTGGGAACCGAATGGAAAGGTGAAGGGTGGAGTCATCAGCGTATGAGTGGATAGGGTTAGATGTACAGCTTAGAAGATCATTGATGAATAAAAGGAAGAGAGTTGGTGATAGGACAGAGCCCTGAGGAACACCACTGTTGATAGATCGAGGAGAAGAACGATGGCCATCTACAACAGCGGCTATAGAACGACCAGAAAGGAAGCTAGCGATGAAGGCACAGATAGAAGGATAGAAACCGTAGGAGGGCAGTTTGGAAATTAAAGATTTATGCCAGACTCGATCGACAGCCTTTGAGATGTCAAGTGCAATGGCAAAGCTTTCGCCAAAGTCCCGAAAGGAGGATGACCAGGAGTCTGAAAGGTAGGTGAGAAGATCGCCTGTGGAGCGTCCCTGACGGAACCCATACTGACGATCGGAAAGAAGTTTGTGATAGGAAAGATGCCTTAAAATTTTTCTATTAAGAATTGACTCGAAAACTTTTGAAATACAGGACGTTAAAGCAATTGGACGATAGTTGGAGGGTTGGGAGTGGTCACCCTTCTTTGGGACTGGCTGAATGAGAGCAAACTTCCAGCAAGAAGGAAAGGTACAAGCTGACAGACAAAGGCGAAAGAGTTTGCCTAGGCAGGGTGTAAGCACAGAAGCACAGTTCTTGAGAACAACAGCAGGGACCCCATCAGGCCCATATGCCTTGTTAGTACTGAGGCCAGTGATGGCAGAAAATACATCAACTGAAGAAATCTTAATGTCAGCCATGAGGAAGTCAGAGGAGAGAAGTGATGGAGGAACAGCACCGGAATCGTCTAAGGTGGAATTGGAGGAGAAAGTCTATGCGAAGAGATCTGCTTTATCAGTAGAAGAAATAGCTACAGAACCATCAGAGTAGAAAAGAGGAGGGAAGGATGATGAGGTAAAGTTGTTAAAAAGATTTTTGGCAAGGTGCCAGAAGGAGCGGGAAGAATTCGAGTTGGAGAGTTGAGACCATTTAGTATGGATGAAATTATTTTTAGTAGAGCGAAGAACAGACTTAGCACGATTCCGGGCAGAAACGTAAAGATGATGTGATTCAGGGGTGGGTTGGCTCTGGTACCTTTTGTAGGCCTTCTCCTTGTTGCGGACAGCATTAGAACAAGCGTGATTAAACCAAGGCTTTCTTGCGTTAGTCAAAGGATATGAGAAAGGAATGTATGCTTCCATGCCCGAGAGAATAACCTCCGTAATGCGCAAGGCACACTCAGATGGCTCATGGCCATGGAAGCAATAATCATTCCAGGGAAAATCAAAGAAGTACTGCCTGAGGGCCTCCCAGTTCGCGGCTCCAAAATGCCACAGACGACGTTTCCCTGGAGGGTCCACAGGCCATACCGGAGTGATAGGACAGGTTAAGGTAATAAGGTTGTGATCGAAGGAGCCCAACGGAGAGAAAAGATTAACAGAGTAAGCAGAAGGATTAGTTGTGAGGAAGAGGTCAAGTATGTTGGAGCTCTCTCCAAGGCGGTCAGGGATATGGGTAGGGTGCTGTACAAGCTGCTCTAGGTCATTAAAACGTTGACCGCTTATCGGGCCATCGATGTACCGAGCAGAAGTTTCCCCCTCAGCGTATTGGTACATCCTTGACCCGAATGTCCTTTTTCAAAAGCTTTTGAAAACGTGAGTATATAATCAATATTTATTTCCATTTGCATTTATTAAAGCTACAGATGTGCTGCAATGGTATTATTTAATACAAAAATACTCATACATAGGTAAGTTATTGATTAATAATCAGCTAAAAATTTATTTGTTTTTCGTTCATCATTTTTTATACAAAATCAGTTTTCACACAATACAGTTAGCTCAAATGCATTATAATCAATATCATAGAAAGGCAGGTATCAAATATAACACTTTTTTGAATGCATTTCTTGTATAAAAAGTAAAAAATCAACACTTCGTTTTAAAAAAATTTAGATATTATTTCATAAAATAAAACATAGTTCCAAGATGCACAAGAAGCCTGGTAACAATTTATAAACAAAGTAAATGAATTACATAATGTAAGAGTAAGTAACTGTAAAGGAAAATACTGCTAAATTTAAAAAAAGTCTAAAAATTTAAATCTTATGATAAATGAAGGTTATATAAAACATACGAAAATAATTAACTATTACACTATATGACTCGTAATTTGCAAAACTGAATATCCAAATATCTAATTTTTGCCCTGTATTATATAAATGAAGCTGCATGCTTTTCATTGAAACATGAAATACAAAGGTGGGGTTGTCCATCACACCCAACACAGAAGGTTGATACTCTCCTTGGAGAGAGAGAGAGAGAGAGATGTGCAGCTTATTGAAATAATAAGACATATTTTATAGGTACTAACAGGTATATACATTAGAAAATACACATTTTTCTAAAGTAATGAAATGGTACATCAATGCACCAATTCGCAAAGCAACAAGATATCATCAGTAGGTCGCGTATTGGTACCCAGATGCACCGAGGCAACCTCGGTACATCGATGCACCAATACGCGAGGGGAGAAAAATATATTAGTGGTCGGCGATTCAGTATACATATGTACCACGACTTTTACTGCTCTAACCAATGCACCACCCTCTAAGAGTGAATCATACCTCCTCTCCCTCCGAAAGTCCAACGGACACTGGCAGGAGAGTGAAGTGAAGTTGACGCTGGGAGGGCGAGAGTGCAGGGTTGCCAAACGCGGCGAACGTGTTAAGGATAGAAAAGATGTAGGCTTGTTCACCAGGTGGATCCGTGAAAGGAGAGGAGAGCCAAAGGTGGTGGTGAACATTGAAATCTCCAAGAATGGAGATTTCAGAGAAAGGAGAAATGGACAGAATGTGTTCCATCGTAGAAGTAAGATAGTCGAAGAATTTTTGATAGTCAGTAGAATTAGGGGATAAGTAAACAGCACAGATATATTTAGTCAGAGAATGACAGGAAAGCCGAAGCCAGAGTGTGGAGAATTCAGAAGAATCAAGTTCAGGAACACGAGAGCAAGATAAGTCGTTGCGTATGTATACACAACAGCCACCTTTGGCTTTGAAATGAGTATAGAGAAAGTAGGAGGATACAGAAAAGGGTTTGCTGTCGGTTGCCTCAGACAGCTGAGTCTCCATCAGAAAAAGAAGGTGAGGTTTAGAGGAGGAGAGGTGGTGCTCAACAGAGCGAAAGTTAGATGAAAGGCCGCGAATGTTGCAGAAATGAAGAAGTCAGACAGTGGTTCCAGGCACCTCGAGTCATCACCGGGAGAGGGGCAGATGGCGGGGGCATTTATGGTCCCCCCCCCTGGGGACTCCGAGGCTTGATTAATCGACGCCATTTTTGTTGAATTTTGAATAGGAAGTGTAGTGTGTACTGTGCATGTAGTTTGGTGAAGATAGTTAGAGAAATTTGTACTGGAGAGCATGCTGGCCTACTCTCTGTGTAACTGAGACACTGAAAAAGTTCAGCAAAGGGGGATGGTCAGGAACTAGTCCTGAGGGCTGATGAAACGGGAGCTCCAGCACTCCCTGTCATCAGCTTTCCATCCACCTCGGGAGTACTGCCCTGCATGACTTAATACATTATACCACACTCCACTCCACTCCACTGTACGTCCCTCGCCAGACCACACCACAGCACACTATGCCACGCCACAGCACACCATGCCACGCCACACACATCACCACCCCACCCCACACCACACCGTCCCACATCACACCACACCACCACCCAACAACCACAGCACACCACGCTATACTACACCACACCAAACCACGCCACGCCACGCCACACAACACCACACCACACATCACACCACGCCACGCAACACCACGTCACACTACACACCACCCCACCACCCTACTCCATGGCACACCACGCTGCCGCAGCCGTTGTTCAGTACTGCGATAATTATGCCAGATGGGTCAATTTTCTGGCTGCGCCGAGGGAGATGAAATTACAGTATGATGCAGCAGCCGACAGACCCCCTCCCTCAGCTGCTGCCACCATTGACACCACTACCTTTAATTATGACACCACTACTTCCGCAATCCTGCCAACATCCTCAGTTCTGCCACACGACGTCCATAACCCTGCCAACATCCTCATTATTATCATCATTAAGGTACGTTCTCAGTCCTGCCAACATCCCCATTCAGTCCTGTCAACATCCTCAGTTCCGTCACTACTTCGTCCTCCTTCCTGCCAACACTACGTCCTCAATCCTGCTAACACCCTCAGTTCTGCCGCCTTCACGTCCTCATTCCTGCCAGTTCAGCACAAGTATGGGTCATGATCTCCTCAGATGACCATTTACGGTGCCCCTGTGTTTACGTTTTAATCGGCAGGTGTAACTTTTCGGCTCTGTTGGGGACAGAAACTAAGCGGCCCTTGACGCGCTTCGAACTCCAAACTCCAGCTTGGGCGACAAAAACGTGGGTAAATATTCGGACTGATTTAGGTAGCAAAAATACCTTACTGATTCTCCTCCTCTCCCAGTGCCTGATTCTCAAGCGTAATGGTGTACTTTCTAAAACGTACCCAAATCAACCGAAATATATTATTACAGCTGTACAAGTCAAACCTTACATGTAACCTATCCTTACCCAACCTAAACTAATTTAACCTAACAAAACGATATATCCTAACTTAACCTAACAAAATGTATACTAACGAAACCTATCCAAACCTAACGTAACCGTCCAACATTTCATTACCAAACACAACCTATCAAGTCACGCCGAAATGGGAAACCAAATTAATTTTGGTACAGTATCTTGGCAGTTGTGTGACTTTAAGCATGAGTCCGCCACTATGCCAAGGAAATAACATGCGTCGGGGAAACATGGGCTAACATAAAGGGAATTAAAATAGCCATGAAACATTCGTTTCCCATTTAAAACTAAATGTATGGAAAACTAAATGTATGCTCATACTAAACTATGCATTTCCCAAAATGCGCTAAAACAAGAGGCGAGACTGTCCGAAACTGAAGAAAAAACAAAAGTTTCCGGTACTCACCTTGTCAGACGCTGTACAACATGGTCTTAGTCCATTTCTGCTTTCCCTGGTATCATTTTGGCTCCAGGGAAGGTGAACGCCTTCACAGCTTATCGACAGGGTTTCGTTTAACAGGCGTCCAGTGATAAGACTGGTTATTATTATTACACAAACACCGAGTGCACAACACACCCCACCGTGGCTACCACAAAACTAACCCTGTGCCGTGCATGCGCAGTGGTGCTGCGCCTAGCTAATGAAGCAAAGTTAGCAAGTTAGCATGTTTTCCCCATGATGTTCCCTTCCATTTAATGGTTATTTTTTACGGATCTCTGACCTATATATATTTTTTTAAAATAAATTTAACCACTTTTTTCACGATTTTCGAGAGTTTTCTACTTGGCGATATTCTAACACTTTCAAAGGAAACTCGGGGAATATTTGGCTGCTCGCCAGTCATTGTGCTACTTACATCAAATTTGTTTTCAATTTACAATGTCGTTATTTACGATAAATGTTACATGCAGATTAGTAATTTTTTGTTTGATATTGTCCAGACAGCTTATATGCAATACATTATACTCTTTTTATCTTATTACAACTATATTGCTGGTGGGGGGGGGGAATAAAATAAATATATACTCTAAGTAACATCATTTGTCTTCTACAGCATCAATTATATTGGATACTTTTAAATATCTATTCATACTAAGCATACCTGATCCTCCCATATGTCAAGAAAACCAAAATTCAACTCGCTTGATGGTCGTAGAGCCATTCGATCTACTCCAGTTAATACAGTAATTCAGTACTGGCAGCAATGTACAGCATACAGCAGATGAATGCTACATGTTTATTTAGTTTCATCTCTGGGCAGACAGTGTTCACTTTCCTCTGATACTGGCCTGATGGCGGTGGTGTTATGGGGCCGGTAAAGAGTCACGTGTGCTGTGGGGGCCAACGTAATGCAAGCAGCATCATTTGATAGCAATCAATCAATTAATCAATCATTTCCTGTGGCACCCCACGGGATGCATAGGGCCTCGATGAACTCACTCCACCAATATTTGTCTCTTGCCATCTCCTTCAGGTCCCACCAACACTCCTCTCCTGCTTCTCTTTTCATTGTCCTTAACCAGGTTTCCCTCGGCCTGCCTCTACCTCTTCTTCCTCTAGCAGTCCACTCTGGCACATCCTGTATTAAACTGCCTTCTTTTCTGTATAAGTGCCCCAGCCACTTCCAGCGGGTCTCACATATTCATTAACTGGTTCCACTCTCGTAATATCCCCCACTCCCTCATTTGTAATTCCGTCCTGCCACTGAACCCCAAGAATCCTTCTCAGTATTTTATTCTCAAATCCTAATACTTTCTGATCTGTTGCAATTGTACTGTACCATGACTCATGCCCATAAATTAAAATTGGCCTAACCATGACCTGTAAATTTTCACTTTAGTATGTACCGAAAGCATATTATTATTCCAAACAGATTTCAACATTCCAACAGCTCGCCAAGCCTGTCAAGTCCTCTCCTCAATTTCATTGTTTAATGATCCATTAGATGATACAATCGTTCCCAGATATTTAAATTTTCTACATTCTTCACCACATTATTCCCAATTACACAATCTATTTGGTTCTCCATGTTCGTATTAATAATTTCAGTCTTTCCACAATTTATTACCAATCCCACTTTTTCTCCTTCCTCCACCAGACAATCAAGCACCCTCTGCATCTCGTAAATACTTCAGCAAATCAGTACAATATCATCAGCATAGTCCAAATCCATCAGCTTCTTACTTTTCTTTCCAGTTAATTCCTGCGCCTGTTCTCCTTACAACCTTTCTCATAACAGAATCCATAACCAAAACAAACAACAGTGGCGAAAAAACTCCTCCTAGAATCACTCCTGACCTAACTTCAAATGGATCACTCAAAGAACCACCCATCATTACCTTACAAAAAGTACCTTCATGCAGGCTTCTAATAATATTTACAAACTTTTCTGGTATACCACAGAATCTCATAATTTTCAACATAGCTCCACGTGAAACACTATCAAACGCCTTTTCAAAATCCACAAAACACATACTAAGTGGCATTTTCATCTTATTAGCTTGTTGTATTAGATGTCTTACAATAAAAATCTGATCATTACAATCTCGACCCTTTCTAAATCCCGCTTATTCTTTTCTTAAAATTTTGTCAATTACTGACTCAATTCTGTTCAACAAGATTTTGGAAAAGACTTTTGCAACTACAGGTGTCATAGCAAAATATATATATATATATATATATATATATATATATATATATATATATATATATATATATATATATATATATATAAAGTAAGGTGCTGTAAATATTAAAGAGAATCAGTTTTCATAAGGTAAAAAAGATAACACAAGGTCTTCCATATAATTACCGGTAATGATATAAAGACAAGTGGGATTTGGTAGGACTACAAAATATAAGAACTGAGGCGGGAGCAGGAAAACATTAATCACAAGGAAAGGAGAAGAGACGTATATGAGCTCGAACAGGCCAGGATTTGATAAGAACAAAAATATATGATGAAAGGTAGGCTTTGGTCTGACTGAAAATATGTATAATGATAACCAGGATGGGAGGAGGAAATGCAAAGCATAAGACAATTTTACATACAAAGGAGTAGGAATTACTACAACTATAATTATATAAGGACAACATGGGAATTAAGGAAGCTAGTGGTAAAAACAGAGTACTATAAAGATGCGAAATTATGATAGGAGGAAACGATAGAAATCGAATCCGAATTTGAAGGTGATGGTATTTGCTCTAACTGAAACTTTTAAAATAACACTTGAGAAAGGAGAAAGTCAGAGGGAATAAGCAAAATGAAGTGGGAAATTAGACCAGGAGAAATAACACCCACAGGACATCACCGGTGTTGCGTGCTGAGACTACAGCCGTGCTGTGATTACGTGGTGCTGTTTCAGCCCCTTCCTATTCGGATTACCTAATATTTTTTGACATTTCTACCTAATAAGTACATTAATATGTGCTACAACACCAAACTCACTGGGTGGAACGCCTGTCACGTGTTGCTGTTCTAATAAACACCGCGTTAGGGCACACGCAAGCATATTAATGTAATTAGGTAGAACTGTCACAACATAATAATATGGGGCCGAAACCCCACCACGTAATCTCAGCACGGCTGCAATCTCAGCACTGGACACCGGATTCAATGGGTCAGATGAAAGGGGAGGCCGAGGGATATAATTCAGACTAAAGGCAAGGGTAATAATTGATATTCAAGTCGAAGAGGATATATGAATAACACTGAACTGACTCCCTTGACTCCCTTCACATTTTATATATTCTACTCTTGATTCTGCCAGAGATTCTGTTTAACTTAGGAAAGAATTCAGCAGGAAAGTGGTTGATGATGCTGTATTTAACTCCTCCAGTTCCAAACGTCTGTCCTGAGCTGATTAATACTGTCCGAAGATAGGAGGACTAAGCTACCAAAATATATCATCGTGCTGAGGTGGTTCAATTGGACTAGATGGGAAAGGAGAAGCATGGATACACTTGAGACCAATGAAAAAGGAAATATGTCAGCTTGGGTGGAAACAACAATAAAATATTGAAGTGCCTGTGGGTGAAATATTGAGGTTATCTGTGCAGGGGAAATGGAAATAACTAAACCAGAGAAGAAAAGGATGAGGGATATAATTCAGACCAGAGGAAATTGCTGAGCTTAACGGGAGAGGAGAAGGGATAATATTTAGACCAAAGCAATAGGGATTAAGTCAGTCTGATGGGAGATATGAATAAGATATTGAAATGTGTTGTTGTGAATGTATTGAGGTTATCTGTGCAGGAGAAATGAATATATATTAATAAGACAGGAAGGGATCAAAGATGTAATTCACACACGAGGAAATAACTGGACGAGGGAGCAGGGAGGATACTCGTAAAATTCAGATTAAAGGACTAGAGAGCAGATCAAACTCAGGGTAGATAATAGTAGATTACTGATATGTATGGAGTATATTATTTAAGTGTTTGACGGTGAATGTACTGTGGTTATTTATGTGGGAGGATTCAGGAATACATTAAACACACGACAGAGCCAGAAAGACAAATCAGATTGAAAGGAAAATATCTAAGCTAAACAAGACAACAGAAGTGATTAAAAGGGGACGGAAAAAAAGGTCTCAGCTTCGGAGGACACAGCAGTCACGTAATGAAGTGTATGGCTGATAATATACTGAAGTTATCTGTGCGGGTGGAAACAGACGGCAGTGAAGGCGGCGAGGATGGAGGCGATCAGGGCGAGGCTCCACGCACACAGGTTCGAACCGCGCTGGTGGTTCCCCATGGAGGTGGTGGTGGTGATGATGGGGCAGGGGGGAAAGGACAGAGCGTGGTAGAAACAGACGTCATAAAGAAACTATCGGCGCTTGTTCATTTAGCAGTGGTATTACCGAGGGACGCGAGAGGACTTGTCGGCCATATAACATGTCTGAGGGTTGGGTCACTTTATTCCTTTAACCACTTTGGTAGGTTGACCATTTTTGTTATTACTGCTATCTCCAGTCGATTATAAGGAAAGACTACCACGAGGCTCTTCTATTATGAACAAAGTCGTCCAGTGGCAGCAAGAATAAGCTACAAAAGGACGTCTTTGCAGTCAAGGAGTTTACAGTTCATCGTGTAGGTGGCCGCCACACACTGCAATGACAGCAGACCAGTGTGATGGGTGAAGGGACGAGTTGTGAAAAAGATAATGTTGTGAGGGGAGGACACTAATAAAATACAAGAGAAAATGGAAAGGAGTGATGGGGATATATAGTGACGGACGGCTGATGGAAAGTGAGAGTGGAAATGAGTGTGAATGGAGAAGAATGGGAGATGGCGTAAGGAATGTGAGAGGAGAAATATGTGAAAACTGGGAAGAATTATAAGAGATGTTGGAAGGAATGTGAGAGAAGAAATGAGTGTATATGGAGAAGAATTATAAGCGATGGAAGGGAAGTGAGGGGGGAAATGAATATTAATGGAGATGAATGATAAAAGATGATGGAAGGAAAGTGAAAGGAGAAACGCATGTGAATGGAGAAGTGATGGAGATATACCGTACTCGTGCAGTGACAGATAGCGGAAGGAAAGCGATAGGAAAAAAAGTAAATGGAGAAGAGTAAGCGAAACATAGTAACAGATATTGTGAGAGGTAGAAAGAAAGTGATTAAAGAAAGAGGATGAAGCGAGATAGGGAGCGAATGAAGAATAAGCGTGAGGGACAAAGGTAAGAGTAATGGATTGTTTCAGAGAAGAACACAGTAACAAGAATTAAAGGTGAATGAGGAAGACTGAAGGCACAAGTACTGCCAAACAGTGAAAAAGAACCGAAGTAAATGAAATGTGAGAAATCTGAATAGAGACGGAAAGGACACTGTGAGTATACAGAAAGAAAATAAGTAGGATGAGAATAGGAAATAAGGAGTGAATGAAGAATTATCGGCAGACGGTTTACGGGAAGTACGTAAAGTAATGGGAGAAATAAGAGTAAAAGGAGGAAGGATATGAGTATCAGAATAAAGAACGGCAACGTGAGGAGAGAGAAGAAAATGGATATGGAAAATGAGACTAATCGGGGAGAGACGAATGGGTGCGTGGGAAGAAGTGTGATATATCAAAGGGGAAATAAAGGGAAAGAGAACTTAAGGTAAAAGGACGAATGCAATAGGAACAGAGACGGAGGATAAATAAAGGGCAAAGGGAACAGACCGTATGCGTGGAGAAAGCTAAATACACGAATGAACAAGGCAGAGGAAGAAAAAATAATAATAAAAAGAAGGAAAGGAAGAGGAAAAAGAATGAAGATGAAAGTTGGAACGCAACAGTAATAGCAGTCACAATACAAGAAAGAGGGAAGACGGGGAAAACAAGACTGAGGATAAAGCACGCCAGGGAAAAAATACTGTTCTTAACCGCAACAGCTCAAAACCGTCTCATTCAGGCAGAATAAATTCGTCTGTCGTCAGCCTGAAAAGACAGACCGGGCTGGTGGGAGTTAAGAGAATGAAAAGGAAAGGAAAACAAAATGAGATGAAGGTAGTATGAGGAGAGGATACGAAGAGATAACGTGAAGGGAGGATATAAACAGAAAGGAGAGAATATAAACAGGTGTGAGGAGAAGGCATAAACAGAAAGTGAGAGGAGAGGATATAAACAGGTGCGAGGAGAAAGTATAAACAGAAGGAGTGAGGAAAGGATGTAAACAGAAGGCGTGAGGAAAGGATGCAAACATGTGTGAGGAAAGAATGTCAACATGTGTGAGGAAAGGATGCAAACATGTGTGAGGAAAGAATGTAAACAGGTGTGAGGAAAGGATGTAAACAGGTGTGAGGAAAGGATGTAAACATGCGTGAGGAAAGAATGTAAATATGGGTGAGGAAAGGATGTAAACATGTGTGAGGAAAGGATGTAAACATGTGTGAGGAAAGGATGTAGACATGTGTAAGGAAAGGATGTAAACATGTGTGAGGAAAGGATGTAAATATGTGAGGAAAGGATGTAAATGTGTGTGAGGAAAGGATGTAAACATGTGTGAGGAAAGGATGTAAACATGTGTGAGGAAAGGATGTAAACATGTGTGAGGAATGGATGTGAACATGTGTGAAGGATGTAAATAGAAGGTGTGAGGAAAATATGTAAACAGATGTGAGAAAAGTAAATAAAAATGTGTGAGGAAAGGCTGTAAACATGAGTGAGGAAAGGATGTGAAAATGCACTGTGTAAGGAAAGGATGTAAACAGGTGTAAGTGGAAGATATAAACAGAGTATGTGAAGAGATTATTCAAACAGGTCTGAAGATATTATATAAACAGAAAGTGTGAAGAGATTATACAAACAACTATAAAGGTTTAAAGAAATTATATAAACAAAGGGTGTGTGGAAAGTATACAAACAGAAGGTATAAAGAGGTAAGTGCGAACAAGTGTGAGGAGAGTATATTAATAAAAGGCGTGATAAGAAGATATAAACAGGAGGTGTGATGAAAGGATGTATAAAAAGAAGTATGAGAGAGAGAGAGCACAGAGTTAATTAGCTTTTCGACTGCGTAATGATTCTCGAGGGGATATGAGGGGAGGTGAGAGGGGTGAAGGTGTTGGTGAGGCGCTTGGGAAGAAGGACATGAAGAGGGAGATGGATAAGGGATTACAACATTGAAAAACCACACAGTCATCGAGGAAAATAAGGGCAAGTGAGGGGAGTGTTGATAGATGGTGAGCCAGTGGGGTTCGGTGGACAGGTAGCAAGAGATGAGAGGATGGAGTTAAAATAATAAGGGTAGTGTGCCCGAGTGAAGGAGTGAGATGAAGGGGAAAGGGTATGAGCAAGAAATTATAGAAGAACGGGAAAGTGAGGCAGTAAGCCGTGGGGAATAGGTTGAGAAATATGAGGGAAAAGTGGGACAGTGAGGACGTAAGGTGAGGGAGAGGAGAAACAGGTGAAACAGAAGATGAAGTGAAGAAATACTGTCGTCATCCACTTTAAACTCTTCCACGGTTTGGGTATCAATATCTAGACACCGGGCACACGCACCACATGGGAGGAGGAAGAGGAGGTTCATCGGAAATGTGAACCTAGTGAACTTACAGGCATAAACTGCCCTTCTGCCCTCCTCCACCCTACTTTCGGAGGATAGGAAAGTAGAGGGATATTTGTATAACCTTGCAGTGGAGCAGGCCAGTTAAATCGGTTCCACCACGTGAAGGCTTCCCTCTCCAGCACCTCACCGAGCGTAAACTTACTGATCCTCTGCCCTACGACAGGTGTTCCCTCAGATGCTTTAATATTGCTGGGCGGCAGAAAAAATAAATTATGACGTCACCGTACTGAAGGGCAGGACTGAGTGTGGGTTGACTTCCCTCTGTATGAAAAGATCCGAGACCTAGCAACGTATTCTGAAGATGGATTCACACTGGGCAGAAAACGGCTAACAGATTAGCGTTTTTGCGAGCCGAATAAGTAGAGTCAGCGAGATTCACTTTGTTAGGAAGTTTGATGCTGCAATGAATGATACGGTGAACAAAATATCGATTCTTCAATATTTTTCCTTTTATCGTTGAACAAAATGCTCCATTAAAGCACGAAGTAAAATATAATTAAGAATGGCTCGCAATAACGGCAAACATGTTAGCCGTTATTGTTCCCTGAGAATCCACCTTAAGTGGCTTTAGAGACTTCTCAACGCCTCATCCTTAGCGATTTGTTCTGCACATTACACCTCAATATCCTCCTCTGTGTTACTGGCACGAACTATGTCGGCGTTAAACGATATAAACAGCATAAACGACAAGACTAAATTATAACATGCAGAATAAATCGCTTAGGAAGAGATGCTACGAAATCTTCTATGCCACCTATAATACGGTCCTTACTAACTTTCATGTTCCATTTCCCTACCCGCAAAATAAATCTGCTCCGGGGACGTTACGCTCTCTCACCTCGCCACCACAAGAGACACAGGCGGTAACAGCTTACACACACGAACAGGTGGAGAAACGGAGACGACCGGAGGGACGGACCGACAAAGATATGCTGGGGCAGAGGGAGGGAGGGACGAAATAACAGAGAATTTTTTTTTTTTTTTTTTTTTTTTTTTTTTTTTTTTTTTACGTGTCCGACTCTGGGCAAAGGCTTCAGGGCCTAATTCTTGGGGGGCAGTGACCTATCCCAAGGCCCAGTAGTCCTCCTACACCTCCACATGTCACCACTTCGGCGCTAACACCCACCATCCATACTGAATACATGCTAGGGCTGTCTCATACAGAACTGGTGTACTGGTATTAGCGGGGGTATTTTTACGACATGTCGGCGGGTCATGTGGTAGATCAGGAAAGTCTGCTTTTAGGAAATTCAAATCCTTAAACTGTTCCCTGCCCCAGCCGGGATTCGATCCTGGGTCCATTAGGACTGCAGGCCACCTCTCTACCGATTCAGCCACCGCCTGTGGAGTGACGGAGAGAAACTGAGAAGAGTCGGAGGGAATTCAGAGATGGACTGAGGGAGATATGGAGGATGGCAGAGACAGAGAGACTGAGGGACACACAGACGGAAGGGAGAGACAGAGGTAATTGAGAGATGACAATTGAAAGACAGAAAGATGGAGGAGTGGCCAGACGGAGAGATGAACAGATGGTCAGACAAGCTATCTCTATCTATCTATATACCTAGGCTGCTTCCCCCAAGGAAAGGGAGGTAGCCGAGACAGGACGACACACTCCCCATTTACTCATCCATTCAAACACATTCATTCGCATCTTAGCCCCAAAGAGGACAAGCAGACAGGAAAAACTGATAAACGATGAATGGACAGTCAGGTGGACATAAACGAAAAGAGACAGACAGGAGGGGGAACTAAAGACACATAGAAATAGGTGTACATCAGTTAAAAAAAAAAAAAAAAAAAAAAAAAAAAACAGATAAATAGATGGTCAGATAAAACGTCGAAGATGGACAGACCGACAGAAAGACAGACCGACAGACAGTCATAAAAATATTCCCAGGCCTTTAGCTTACTCGAGGTTTTAATTAAAATACTTGAGTCGGCTTCAGACTAACTTGGTAAGTTTACAACGAGAGGAAAAGGAGGCAACTTACTCCACAGGAAAGAACTTTAAGTATCTAATTAAGGACCGGAAATGTGTCTCCTGTAACACCACTCAAGAAAATGTTTATAAAGTTTTCACATACGTAAAACAGTGAAGTAATAGAAGTAAAAGTTTTTTTTATTCACTATCACATCACCCTCCCACGCGACCAAAACACCCTACCACACTGCCCTGTCACAGTACCACACCAACCTACCACACCACCACACCGTCCAACAAGACTGCCATAACATCCTACCCAACTACTTCACTATCCTACCAGACTGCCACACCGACCAGACACTACCACACTTTCTTCACACACCATTACAACCAGCACACACACACCACCACATACATACTACCACAACTCTTAACACACTACCACATCACTTAACACACTACCACATCACTTAACACACTACCACAGCACCTAACACACTACGTTAGTTTTGGCGGTGTACTAGAAAGATCAGAAAGCGTTCATTCCGGAGAGCGCATTGCATAAGTGTGTGTGTGTGTGTGTGTGTGTGTGTGTGTGTGTGTTATATACACCTGCTGCAAAAAGACGAACTGACAAGCTCTCCTTGATAAATATTTAATACGATGTATCGTAAAGCCTATATTTGTCAATCCTTTTTCACTGTGGGAATACAGAGGTAATATGTGATCACAAATACTGTAACAAAACCACAACTGCTTGATAGATGGATGGATGGATGGAATATATATATATATATATATATATATATATATATATATATATATATATATATATATATATATATATATATATATATATATATATATATATATATATTCTAAAATTCATTACTTTTACGTTGCATTATTATATTATTGTGTGTGTGTGTGTGTGTGTGTGTGTGTGTGTGTGTGTGTGTGTGTGTGTGTGTGTGTGTGTGTGTGTGTGTTTGAAATGGGGACTTAAGTGTGTATGTGTCAACAGCTACGAAGATGTGGAGGGGAGAGAGAGAGAGAGAGAGAGAGAGAGAGAGAGAGAGAGAGAGAGAGAGAGAATACAAGCGTGTATCCATTTTTTGCGTATCCGCGTATTATATCATCGTTGCGTATCAGTGTGCACGGGCAAACGTTGCACCGTTGCATGTCAAAATGTGATACAAAGATACGCAACGGGCTCGATCGGCCATTTGTCGGTTTTTCGCCTGACATCAGAGGGATGGTACGACACTCACTGAGTCAGCGTGGTACGGCTATGCAGTGATGCTACGGGGGAGTAATTAGGACATGGATATGCAGTGATGCTACGGGGCAGTAATTAGGACATGGATATGCAGTGATGCTACGGGGCAGTAATTAGGACATGGATATGCAGTGATGCTACGGGGCAGTAATTAGGACATGGATATGCAGTGATGCTACGGGGCAGTAATTAGGACATGGATATGCAGTGATGATACGGGGCAGTAATTAGGACATGGATATGCAGTGATGCTACGGGGCAGTAATTAGGACATGGATTAGCAGTGATGCTACGGGGGAGTAATTAGGACATGGATATGCAGTGATGCTACGGGGGAGTAATTAGGACATGGATATGCAGTGATGCTACGGGGCAGTAATTAGGACATGGATATGCAGTGATGCTACGGGGCAGTAATTAGGACATGGATATGCAGTGATGCTACGGGGCAGTAATTAGGACACTGTTGCAACGTATCGTATCACTGGCTGATACGCAACGATGATACGATACGCGGATACGCAACAAGTGGATACCCACCTTCAGGCGTTTTGGGCAGCATATGAGACTGCGTACTCGTTTTCAATGCTTATACTAGTTGTGTGTGTACATGAAGTCGTGTTTGGTTTACGTGTACATGAGTGCCAAAAGTTGTCAGTAAACACACACACACACACACACACACACACACACACACACACACACACACACACACACACACACACTCCAAGGCATACACTGTTAATGTACACCTATTTCTTTTTATTTTTTTCCTGTGTCGTACTTTTCCTCTCTCTCTCTGAATCAATTTTGCGCCAGTCTTATACTACGCAAAGTTCTGGTGGCTGGAAAACTTTTATATCCCCAAATTTGAATACGACAATTGCTTTAGGTATATTGGGAAACTTCTTTTCTTTTACGAGAGAGAGAGAGAGAGAGAGAGAGAGAGAGAGAGAGAGAGAGAGCTATAGTCCATTAACTGAATTTTACAACTAAAATACTGGTATTTCAATCCTTGCAGCCTCTCTCACACCCTGCTTCACCCACACCTATTTTTTTAAGCAAGGAACAAGGAACCAAAGGCCAGGAGCCCGCAAACCGTTCCTTCTAAGAACCGTTCATTTCGAGATGCCTGGACACACTGCGTTTGAAAGACCGGAGATCATAAGAAGTAGGAAATACAGAGAGGGAGACAGTTCCAGAGTTGACTTGTTACATAAATGAAAGACTGGGAGTAACGGTTAACTCTTGCATTAGAGAGTTGGACAGAAAAGGGATGAGAGTTTGTTGCTATGGTCGTACCATTCTAAAGTGGCGGTTTGGGTGGGGCACGAACCTCTGTACAGTGTTGCCACGTTTTCCATACTTACGATCTCTCTCTCTCTCCTTGGGGGATATGCATCACCCTAGGGAATTTTGTTTCTTTTATGTCTTATAAACTTGTGCTTTCATTTCTTTATTTTGTTTTTTATTATATTATTGTTTTACATATGACGCCAGATGACCTCGGTGTTACGGAGCCTTTTCATTCAATCATTCTCGCCCTCCTTCCTCCCCTCCCTTCATCTTTCCCTCAGCTTGACAATGCACTCAACACTGCCCCTTGCCTGCCTTCTCTCTCTCTCTCTCTCTCTCTCTCTCTCTCTCCTTGAGGAGATGTGCTTCACCCTTGGGAATTTTGTTTCTTTTATGAGTGACTTATAAACTTGTGCTTTCATTTCTTTATTTTGTTTTTATTATATCTAATTATGTTTAAAAATATTACTGTTTTACATATGGCGCCAGATGACCTCACTATTGTGGCGACATGACTAAATTGTTTTCATTCAGTCACCCTCTCCCTCCTTCCTTCCCTCCCTTCCTCCATCTCTCACTCAGCTGCACTCAACACTGACCCTGGTCTGCCTCCCCCCTCTCTCTCTCTCTCTCTCTCTCTCGTCTGTGGTATTTTAGGATACATTTTGGTTATTTTCTTTTACGTTATAATGTACATATTGTAAATTTCACTTTATTTCCACACCACCCAGGAGGTTAAAGCCTTGGCGCGTTTTTATTAAGAGGTGTCCCCAAACAGGCCTATTCCTCTATCCCTCGCAGATGACCAGGTGGGATAGGGTGTGTGTGTGTTGCCGCTCACGAGGGTTTAATGTATATATTTTTTTTACTAAGAAACTGGCATATTTTTGCTTATATTCCTGCACATTATCTTATAATCATAATTGTGACATTATTACCAACCCCAGAAATACGGTAACAGCCAATAAAAGTGACTACTTTTTTTTAAGCAACACTGTAAAATAATTATGCCACGTTTCTGTATTGCCGTATAAATATTTTACGCATAATCAGTTTACTGTTCTTTCATATATTATAATACACACGTTACCATTATATTCTTATGTGTTTATCTTATTGTGATGCCTATTACATATATCAGAGCCGTTCACATAGCGGGTATGGAACACGTGGCAACACTGTACAGAGGTTCGTGCCCCACCCAAACCGCCACTTAAGATTGGTACCACCATAGACGGGTGCTACGCGCCCGTCGTAGAGGTGGAGGACTGCAAGCAGACACCCTACCTCACTAACACCCTGCTTTCACCCTTTCACCATGCCACACCCTGTCTCACCCACACCCTGCCTCTACCCTTTCCCCCTGCCACCCTACACGTCCCTGCTCCAGCGTTTCAGCTCAAGGATATCACATACTCGTATCAGAACGGTAACTTGGTGTCAACTCCAGACGCCAATATTAAACCCAGCATCACCCCTCGTAGAGAAGGTGTTGACCAATGCAGTTCAGTTAAATAATATCCTAAGCTAAATAAGTTAGTTCGTAGATAGCAAGACTAAAATCAAAAGTGTCCTTGTGCTTCTGAAAGGGTTAAACTCTCTCTCTCTCTCTCTCTCTCTCTGTTTATTTGATCATCCATTCCTGTGCAGTCCTTGTTTCTGTTTCCCCTACATTCTTTCTTCTTTTCTATGACCCTTTCCTTCTCCGCTCAACACCTATTCTCCGCCCTCCTTCCTCCTCTCCCCCCATTTCTCTCCGGCTCTCCTTCCCTCCATCACTCCGATCCCTCACCCACCCAGCCATGAGCAACACATCACACTCGCTGTCTCAAACATTCCTTCCCTTCCTACTATAGTCTCTCATTCCCTTCGTAATTTCCCTCCTTCCCTCTTTCCTCCATTCTCTCCCACCTTAGATCGCCGGCGAAGAGAAACACTGTGATGAGGGGAGAAGGGGGAAGGAAGGAGGAGGAGGAAAGGAGGGAAACGTGGGGGAAGGAAGGAGAACTGGGTGAGATGGGAGGAAAGGAGGATTGGGGTGAGGATACGGAGAAAATTATGATTATGAATGACAGGAAATACGCGGCGTGAGAGAGGGGAGAATGAAGGGAGGAGGATGACGGAGAAGAGAGGGGTAAAAGAAAGGTATATAGCGATGGGAGGGATTAGTTGGAGGGGGGGGGGGTGAAGTGATGACTCGGATGGAGAGAGAGAGAGAGAGAGAGAGAGGGGAGTGGGGTTAACTAGGTAGGAAGGAGGGTGTCGCAGAGGAAGGGATAAAATGGCTAAGTAGGGAAGGACCAACACGCCAGTCCTGTATGAGACAGCTAAAGCACATACTGAATACGGACGGTGGAGGTTTGCGTCGAACTGGTGACACGTGGGGGGTGTATGGGTCGTAAGAAGATTGCCGGGCCTCAGGGAACGGGCTGTTACGCATATGCTGTGTCGAACACAAAAATAGATCAGCACAAGAACGTATAATCCGGTTTCATCGCTAGACGTTTTATCTAGTTTAGGAGAGACCTTGCAGGGTGAAAGGGATGAGAGGGGAGTATGATGACTGCAAGGGAGCGAGAGGAAGACATAGAAGCGGCGGTGGTGAAGAGATAAGAGGAAGGCTGAGAGAGATATGAGAGAGTAGGCTCAGCATGGGAAAGATATGTGACTCACTTAGCAGAAGGAATAAGAACAACTGCATGTTAGGACTGAGACACAGTAGGAGAGAGGGCCCTAGAGGAAAAGAACGAATTTATGGAATCAGATTTCACAAAAACGTAAACAGAATTGTGCGGTAAGGGTGACAGTTGTATGCAGTAAGGGTGACAGTCGTGTGCAGTAAGGGTGACAGCTGTGTGCAGCAAGGGTGACAGTCGTGTGCAGTAAGGGTAATAGTTTTGTGCAGTAAGGGAGACAGTTGTGTGCAGTAAGGGTGACAGCTGTGTGCATTAAGGGAGACAGCTGTGTACAGTAAGGGAGACAGTTGTGTGCAGTAAGGGAGACAGTTGTGTGCAGTAAGGGAGACAGCTGTGTGCAGTAAGGGAGACAGCTGTGTGCAGTATGGGTAATAGTTTTGTGCAGTAAGGGTGACAGTTAGGCGCGATAAGGGTGACAGTTGTATGCAGTAAGGGAGACAGCTGTGTGCAGTAAGGGTAACAGCTGTGTGCAGTAAAGGTGTTAGCTGTGTGCAGTAAGGGAGACAGCTGTGTGCAGTAAGGGAGACAGCTGTGTGCAGTAAGGGTAACAGTTGTGTGCAGTAAAGGTGTCAGCTGTGTGCAGCATGGGTGACAGCCGTGTGCAGCAAGGGTGACAGTTTGCGCGGTAAGGGTGGCAGTTGTATGCAATAAAGGTGACAGTTATGTGCAGTAAAGGTGGCGGTTGTGTAGTAAGGGTGAGAGTTATGCACAATAAGGGTGACAATTGTGTGCAGTAAGGGTGACAATTGTGTACAGTAAGGGTGACAATTGTGTGCAGTAAGGGTGACAATTGTGTGCAGTAAGGGTGACAATTGTGTGCAGTAAGGGTGACAATTGTGTGCAGTAAGGGTGAGAGTTGTGTGCAGTAAGGATGACAGCTGTATGCAGTGCAGTAAGGGTGACAGCTGTGTGCAGTAAGGGTGAGAGTTGTGTGCAGTATGGGTTTGTTATATGTAGTAAGGTTGACAATTGTGTGCAGTAACGGTGAGAGTTGTGTGCAGTAAGGGTGGTGGTTGTGTGTAGTGAGGGTGAGAGTTGTGTGTAATATGGGTGACATTTATATGCAGTAAGGATGACAACTGTGTGCAGTAAGGGTGAGAGTTGTGCAGTAAGGGTAGTGGTTGTGTGTAGTAAGGGTGAGAGTTCTATGCAGTAGGGATGGGCGTTGTGTGTAGTAAGGGTGAGAGTTGTGTGCAGTAAGGGTGGTGGCTGTGTGTAGTAAGGGTGAGAGTTATGCATAGTAAGGGTGACAATTGTGTTTAGTAAGGGTGAGAGTTATGCACAGATAAGGTGACGATTATATGCAGTAAGGGTGAGAGTTACGCACAGTCAGGGTGGAGGTGCCGTGTATGCTTATTCCTATGTCCTTTCTGCTCTGACCTAACCAAAAATTACCATCTCTTCATCTTGAATCTGAGTTATGGCAACTGATTAACGCTAGAAAATTATACACGTCACGAAGAAGTGCTATGGTTAGGACCTAGAACCGTAGCACTGCCTTTCTCTGTCGCTGAGCTACGTGACATAAACTACAAAATTATGAAAACCTGGACAAGTTAAGGTGGAAAAACTATAGGACTTACCCACCCTCTCTTCCATCACTAACTAACTTCACCAAGAGAGGAACGTCCCCTGAGTTAGGTCAATGATTCCACACTTTCCTCCCCTCTCCTCCGCCATTCGTCATTGTCCCAGGAGCCAAGTGAACGTGCCTGAACATGTTATTTATGAGCTAAATTCCGTTCAGGGATAACTACCACTCGCTTTAAACTCGTAAGTGCAGCGAAGAGAGGACAGCAGAATTCACGAACGATGAGGAGAATAATAATTATAAGTGATAATAATAAAGGTAACAGGATGTATCTGTATGTGTATTAGTCCATGAAAGTTCACTTACCCTTCCTCATGCTGGACAAGGTGTGTAAAAGGTGCAAGAAGTATATATGAAAACTGATATACAGTATGACAATGGCTGTGTCTGGGGTTGCCAGTATTATATCCTCTTATATGCTGTTCATCCAAATTACAACATCAAACCTTTAGTCACCGGCATCCTCCATAAAGGATGGTGCTGGGAGTTTTCGAGAGTTAATTAACGGAGGATTCGTAAGTCCGGACCTACAAGCTAAAACATCTGCAACCCGGTAGGTAAAGGGTTGTACGTTATACACTATACACAAAAATCATGCACAGTATCCTCAGGCAGTAACGGATAAAAATAACATGCAAGAAAACTGAAGGTGTAAATTGTATTACATACCTCTTACGAAAACGTATTCGGGAATATAAACTCGTAGAATACATCCCTACATACCACCCTGCTCAGCTTGTTTACGTGCCCCTAACATAATGTGTCTGTGATGTTATCTGACTCAGACGCGGGCCTTACCAACACGGACGCAGCCACACCGACGCTCTTATCACCCCCTGGCGGCCGGGTAATTCCAGCGACAATGAGCCAACACAAGTGGCTGGGTAAATACTGAGGCACTTGACACAAAGACTTATTGGCAACAGAAACAAAGCTGCCCAGTTGATACATGACGGTCCAGAGTGTGGCAGGTTGGCTGCCGTCTTTTATTAAGTATAGGTGACTTGGTCCCTCCAGTGCATTTTATGTTTTCTGTTTCCTTCTGGTTGTAGTCTAATTAGTGACGCGCATGAATGGATTAACGAGATTCCCACTGTCCCTATCTATTGTCTAGCGGACCCTCGTCCAGGAGTGGCGGCTACCCTCTCAGCATGAGGACGACATTATTTAGATCAGGGGCTACGCAGGTCTCCAACCCTTACCTGTGTAATAGTCCCGTGGCCTGACATCGAACTCGTACATTTTGAGGGTAAACTACGAAAACGTACATTTTGGAGGTAAATATTAAAATGTTAGTGCAATAACATCATACATAAACCCAAGTATAACATTTATTGTATCTTGCATAAAACGTATGATATAATAAGGGATTTAAGGAAAATAGGTACAACTGAAGGATAAATTAAGTGGGAGGGTTCATGAAAACTGTGGTACAGAGGATGCTGGAAATATATATAAGCACTGCATTCAAGTGGTTCTGCCATGTGAAGCAAATAAAAAGCGTGAATCTATAGTTCGTTCACCTTAACTTGCTCCAGATTTTCGTCTTTTTGTAGTTTATTTAACAGAGGTCAGAGGCAGTAGTATATTGTACAACGGCTTTACATCCTTTCCATAACACCTCCCCGTGACTAACATCATATTCTAGTATTAGTCTTTTATTATAACTAGACATTCAAGATAGTGAGATGGCGGTTTGAGGCCAAATTAGAGTAAAATCAGTATAGTATAAAGGAGTTTATGACAGTGAAACCTTTTTTCCCAGTTTCCATTTAAGGACAGGGGATATACTGTGCCTTGTTATCACAGTGCCGTCGTTGTTGTTCATTTAGAAGAACTGTACCTACGTACTCTCATATACCTGTCCCACAACAATGATAAATATTACTTCCACTAACTGCATCCCACTTGACAATGAATGTTGTTTTTGTTGCTGTAGCCCCAGGTTCATGTGGGCGTGACCCAAGTGGACTTCTTGTTGAAGATGCCCATTTATTGTCCACCATCCTCCTTTCGCGGGGTTGGGAGTTAAGGGGCGTTTGTATAACTAGGTAGCTCTGCAGCCCGGTTATATCGGTGCCACCGCTGGAAGGCGCCTCTCTCTAGCATCCTGACAACCGTTAAGAGGAAATACCTGACAAGTGTAATTATTATTATCATGATTAATTCAGGGAGAAAAAAAAAATGTAAGGCATAATACTCACTTTATATGGGAACTACTTTCAGTAACAAAGGTGGTGGTGACTGACGCACAACCTGCCAACACACTGTGGGGGAGCAACTTTTATTAATAAAGGAGGTGGTTGCTGAACCACAACCTGCCAACACACTGTCGGGGAACTACTCATAGTAATAAAGGAGGTGGTGGCCGAAGCACAACCTGCCAACACACAATAAACACGGTATAGGGTTCTCGGGGGCACATTCTGACACTAATGATTCCTGGAAGAACAGTACAGAGGATGGCAGCGACACGTGTACCGACGCCTCTAATTCTAACAACACGGTAAGTTATGAAACAAACTCTGGGGAACTGTCAACACAGCCACGGGTAATAATGCTTCACACTTACCTCACAGGACGCCTCATGTGACGCACCACTGTTCAAATCCAAGAGGTGATCGGAAGCGTGAACGTGCTTGTGTGCATCAGTGTAGATGTGCACTTGTGTGAGCATCGTGTAGGTGTGTATGTGCGTGTGCGTCAGTGTGGGTGTGTACGTATGTGTGTGCGTCAGTGTAGGTGTGTACAGTACAATTTCTCCTCAGCCGTCTCCCAGCAGAGAGAAACTTTTGTGTCACCTGGGAGCATCATCGTACCCACCTGCGTCTGGCTTCATCTAGCTTCACCCAACACCACCTGGCTTCAAATGTCTCCACCAGACTCCAACTGGCTTTATCCAGCATCACCGGAGTTTACCTTAGCATCATCGTACCCACCTGCGTCTGGCTTCATCTAGCTTCACCCAACACCACCTGGCTTCAAATGTCTCCACCGGACTCCAACTGGCTTTATCCAGCATCACCGGGGTTCACCTTGCTTCATCTAGCTTCACCTGACACAAATGTGTTTCATCTAATTGCATGTGACTCAACCTTGCTTCATCTAGCTGCATGTGACTCAACCTTGCTTCCTCTACCTGAATCTGACTCAACCTTGCTTCATCTAGCTGCATGTGACTCAACCTTGCTTCCTCTAACTTCGCCGGACTCAACATTGCTTCACCTATCTTCACCTAATTCATCCAGTCTTCATCTACCTTCACCTGACTCAACCAGGATTGGTGTAGCTTCACCAGTCATTCTCAGTTCGTTTAACTTCATCCAGTTCAGACTTCAGCTACCTTCATCCGACTCAGCCTTCCCAGAAACTCGGAAAGATACCTGCTTCACTGACCGTACACTCACGGTCAAATAGTTTCTCCCAACTCCTATACAAGGCAAACGTTCAGACCAAAACTTAAATGAACTAATCATGGCTTTGCTTCCAGGTACTGTACACACAAGCCAGGTTAGATTAGGTTAGGTTAAACTAAATTAGGTTTGGCTTGGTTTCAACAGAGCTCCGAAACTGATCTTCCAGGAGGTTTTGATTTTTGGATGCATATGACCTTCATTTGTGTCATATATTAATAGTTTCTGAATTTGGTCCGAATGATGTCAAAAACTAGTTCTCTGTGACATAAATTAATGTCAACTTCATTCAAAAATTTAAATAGTTTTCTGTCAAAATGCGAGGTATGTCCATAACAATAATTTTAACCTGTACTGCGTCATGATTTCATAATGCCGTGAACTGTTCGAGTGGAAAAATTATGCTTACATACTGAAACTACATATTTTGAGAATACAGCTAACTCATCTTGGACATTTACCTGATCAGGGTCCAGGTGCGGTCAGTACTGCTGTATCATCACAATATACACATTTTAAGTATGTGGATATAAAACTAACATAAGCTATTGTATACTCATAATGTGTACAGTTTTAGTATGTGGATATATATCTGGCTTAACTAATGTATCTCCAAATGTACACAATATTAGTATGTGGGTTAATTTAGTCTGACACTATAGTCCATTGGTACATAACTGTCAAATGGGTTAATGAGGGGTGAGGCGCACATATGATTACTGGAAGTGAAAGGATGTTCCCAGTGACCTGGACACTGGCTCATTAACGCAGTCACCCCTCATTATGGTTGTCACACCACACACAGTCCACAGCCTAGGATATCAGTGCTCTCTCTCTCTCTCTCTCTCTCTCTCTCTCTCTCTGAAAATAACTTGAGAGTTTAATAACATTTAATAAAGACTGAAGAATACTCATATAACTCTCATTGTCTTTTGATTTTATTCTGATGACAAAGTGAAACTGAACCAGAATCATTAACCACAAATTCGACAAAGGAGCTATTAAACACAATAACATGCCAATTCAGTCATACCCTGTCAACTGAACCTTGCCACAAAAATGGTGACTTTTACACAAACCTGAGATAGTGTCAGCCTTGACCTAAGAATTATCATGGAAAATACCAGCGACCTTTAACAACCTGCATTATGGACAGCCAGTCACCGGTATTGATGGTGAGTGCTATTACCTTTAACACCTTGCATTATGGACAGCCAGTTACCGGTATTGATGGTGAGTGCTATTAAATTAAAACACCTTACATTATGGACAGCCAGTTACCGGTATTGATGGTGAGTGCTATTACCTTTAACACCTTACATTATGGACAGCCAGTTACCGGTATTGATGGTGAGTGCTATTACCTTTAACACCTTGCATTGTGGACAGCCATTTACCGGTACTGATGGTGAGTGCTATTACCTTTAACACCTTACATTACGGACAGCCAGTTACCGGTATTGATGGTGAGTGCTATTACCTTTAACACCTTACATTATGGACAGCCAGTTACCGGTATTGATGCTGAGTGCTATTACCTTTAACACCTTGCATTATGGACAGCCAGTCACCGGTATTGATGGTGAGTGCTATTCACCATCTCTCTGCACATTTACTCTGTTCCTAAGGTGGTGGTGTTGATATCACACGATTCTCAAAAACAACTTGAACAACCTACATGTTGGGTATGTGTGGTGATTGTGCATACAGGTAAAAATAATAATTTTGTGTTCCTAGCGTCCCATGGTTATGGAAATGAGTACATTTCTCAGACATGAACGCATTAAACCGATACCATATACCATCCTGTATCGTACCGTGTAATATCATTTCGTTCAACACTAAGAGCTACCAGGGGGAATATTTACACCCTATCACATGGCGACCCATAAAACACAATGCTTCAACTACTACTCTGAATGTCAAGTGGTGTAAGTGGCGCGATACTTTTTAGTGACAATGAAGGCATACCTACTTTGATTGACTCAGCTTCTGGTACAAGTGGAGCGATATTTTCAGTGACAATGAAGGCATAACTACTTTGATTGACTCAGTTACTGTTGCCAAAGTTTTTCATAAATGCCCGATCCGATTTAGATTAAAACAAGCTCATACGTTGTGTTTGGGTGTAGTAAGTAGTTACACTGTTTTGGTGCAGATAAAGCAAAAGTCATGGTCGCAGGTGAGACTCGAAGTCGTGGGTGGGTAAAGTATTTGCTGAGTTACACACATCCCATCCTCTGAAAGACTGTAACGAAAAAGAAATCAATAACAATATAGCCACAGGGGGAACAGGGGAACGCACATACGAACAGGAAAGAAAAGCTGAATAAAAGGAGTTTAAGGGAGAGAAAAATGTATCGACTACCGAGACTTCTCAGTCGCCTGATGGGTTTGAGCGTCCCGCTTGTGTTGTGCGATAAGATAGGCTTGGGTCAGACAAGGAAGGGGGGAGGATTCCACGAAAGGAGGTTTACGTGCTAGCTGAAGGCGCTCGTGGTGGACCCATCAGTGTTCCTCACAAACCTGACACTCTCTCATTTAAGTGCTCTACTAACAGCCAATTCCCCGGCCCTATTGGATGACACAAAAAAGGCTTAACGAGAGCACTCAAAATGTTGTGGGTTTGCCTCGATGTCGGACGGGAGGAAGGGGATAGGGAGAAGTATTAGATAACGAAGAAATTAATTTTAGGATAAGGAATTAAAGTCGGTACTTGACAAGCTCAGCATCAATTTGCGATCAGAGAACAATCATGCAAGTTATTATATGCGTGATGGACACAGAAAACACTCATTACACACTCTTAAGATTACGACATGGAACTGTCGATATTAGAGGTTGGATCCCTAGTTCAGTTATGGGTGAGGCGGGCTGGTGTGTGAAGAAAAGAGACACTTGTATTAGTCATGCGGATCTTTCAGTTCCAACCGTTTTGTGTTAACTGATGGAGTACTACGCCACATCATGACGTCTTTACCTGCCACTCCCAAACATCCACCCCTTCTCATTATCTCCCAGTCTCACCCAACCTCTGTCTCCCACCTCCTCCCTCCTTCCTCTTCCCTTCCATCCCACCACCTCCCTTCCACACCATCCATCCTGATTAACCTCTCCTTCATCAACAGTCTTTTCCCTCTCCCCGACCACCGCCAACGCACATACATCCTTCCTCACCCTAATCCCTCATCATCCATCTGCTAAACGTCTGTTGGGTCTGGTAATCGATAGTGGGTGAGGGATGGAGGAAAAGAAGAGGAAGGGAGAAAAAAGAGAAAGGGAGGGATGTAAATGATGGAGGGGGGTGGGGAGGAGGAAAAACGGGAGAGAAGGAAAGAGGAGTAGTGACGTGGAGGGAGGAAGAAAAGTGAGAGGACGTGAGAAAGAAGTGAAAACGGAATGGGGATGAGAGAAAGGAGAGGGTGAAGGAGGAGGGACTTCAAGAGAGGGAGGAGGGAAAAGGGAGGAGCAGGAAAATGAATGATAGCTTGGAAATGGGAGAGAAAGGAGGAGAGGAGGGAGCTTGCTCCTTCATCCGTGTCCCCCCCCCCCGTCCCTTACTCCCCCTTTCCCTTCTCACTATTCTCCCCCTGCCTAACCATCTCCCTTTCCCCCTTTTTTCTCACCCTCCTTTCTTCCCTCATTCTTTTCCACTTCTCTCTCTCTCTCTCTCGGTCATGATATCAGGGAGTGAACTGATACGAGTGTTTGTTTCCGCTGTAACTCGTGCCACTGGGATAGAGAGCTGGGCCAGTTGTGCCTATCGCCAGTTCCTGTTGGGCGGAATATAAGGGCCAAGCTGGTTGAACAGAGGGGCGATTATCCCTTCAAAATACCGTAATGAACCAGGTTAGACGCCTCCACCAGCCACCATTTACCGCCATACAGTATGATATTACGCTTGTTTATCTTAGTTCACCATAAAAACGTGGAAAACACGGTATACGTAACTAGAAAACAAACTGCCGGGATGATGTAGGGTTTATCGGATTTTTTTTTTTCTTTTTGCTCGACTGACAGTGACAAACAGAAGCAACTTGAATTAATATATTGCTAAAACTACACTGCCAGGGCAGGAAGTGTGTGTGTGTGTGTGTGTGTGTAACAGGGTAGGCATAATATATTTTACTGATGACATGACAGGCAGTGGGTGTGTGAAACTGGCATAACTGCATAGACAGCCGAAGATGTGGGACAGTAAAGGGAAAGACTGAACACAAAGATGATAACTGAGAACAAAGAGAGAAAAACATAGCAAAATGAGAAAAGTGTATGACAAGGAATGCAGAGTTAATAAAAAAGAGAAAATGGTGAATAATAATGAACGATAAAGGTGAACTGTGAAAAGAGGTAACAGGAAAAAGTTAACAGCCAAAAAATGTGAGAAAAAGAGGTGCTCCCACACCCTTCCATCACAGCAGCAGCCCAGCCAGATAAACAGGCGTCTGGGATAAAGGAAGTAAGCATAGAATTAAAAAAGAGAGAGTAAGCCATCAATGAATAATAATAAGAAGAGGAGACATGAGAGAGGAAGAAGGCACGCACACTAAAACAAAAAAAATGCAAAGGAAAGAAGTCCCTACTCTCAAACGACACTAGGAAGGGAAAAGCAGTGAACAAGGAGAGGTGACAGAAAAGGGAAAGAAATGACAGGGACATACAGAAAATAGCAAATATAAAAAGAGTACCCCCCTCCAAAAAGGATAAAAAGGTGAACAAAAAGTAGGAAACCGGTGAAAAGGGTGGGCAAAAATGGGAAAAGAAATAGGCGAAACAGATTGAACAAAAAGATATAAAAGAGACCCAAAAGAGAGGACGAGGATGAAATTAGAGGGAAAAAATGAAGATGGACGAAAGAGTGAGATGGAATAAATAGGTTAACGAAAACAGGAAGAAGATTAAACATATATATATATATATATATATATATATATATATATATATATATATATATATATATATATATATATATATATGGTACATAAGAAAATGCGTGAAGAAAGAGAAAACTGTATGACATGCAGGTAAATCAATGACATAAAACAGGTGAGCAAATGAGGTACAAGTGCGAGCAAGTAAGCGGCAATGCAAAAGGTGATGGGGTGAACAAAGAGAGAATATACGAACACAGTTGTTGACCGTACTTCTTTGATGTCAACAACCATGCAAGGTAAACCAACAGACGGGAAAAGCATCCAGGCCTTTCCAGCGCCAGTCCCTGAGAGCACATAAAGCCACCACCTACGTCTGCATTAAACCCCTCACCTCCCTTGTTTACACCACCACAGACGCAGAGAAAATAAACCTTCGTGAACGACAAGAGCATTAGCTCATTAATCCCTGAGGTCTTATATCCTAGACACTGCCAGGCAATTATATTTACCTGAACGAAACCTACAACAATCAAGAGTTAAACCATCCCTCAAATTACTGCTTAACCATCATCATCATCATCATGATCTCACGAACAATGAAGACAGGTTGTGTTTAAATACCGGTGTTTTATTCTGTCTACTGCGGGATTATTCTACTTAACTAAGGAAGCCCCAGCATTAACATTTATGATAGGAAATCCGAACGGTTGAGAAATTATTGGCTGAATAAAAAGTGAACTTAACTGTTGCGGTTGCAAGAGACGAAATTGAATAAATTACAAGATTAAGATCAAGCCTGCCTTCAGGTAACTCTACACTGAATGACAAGCCATATGGATTCCTGTAACTCAAGAAACCATTTACTACGCTGGGTATTAACCATATAACCATATGATGGCTGGTGGTGTAGTGGGTTAAACTGCTCCAACCGGATATGGACGGCATGATAAAACTTACTGACGTAGTTGAATCCAAGATAAAACTTACTGGCGTAGTTGAATCCAAGATAAAACTTACTGGCGTAGTTGAATCCAAGATAAAACTTACTGGCGTAGTTGAATCCAAGATAAAACTTACTGGCGTAGTTGAATCCAAGATAAAACTTATTGGCGTAGTTGAATCCAAGATAAAACTTATTGGCGTAGTTGAATCCAAGATAAAACTTATTGACGTAGTTGAATCCAAGATAAAACTTATTGGCGTAGTTGAATCCAAGATAAAACTTATTGATGTAGTTGAATCCAATATAAAACTTATTGACGTCGTTGAATCAAAGAGAAAACTTGTTGGCGTAGTTGAATCCAAGATAAAACTTACTGGCGTAGTTGAATCCAAGATAAAACTTATTGGCGTAGTTGAATCCAAGATAAAACTTACTGGCGTAGTTGAATCCAAGATAAACAGAGTCTCTCCGGAATACATTATACCCCAGCTGGTCTGAGGCGCCACGGCCAACCTTCCACAACTTTGACAACTCACTGCACCTTATTACCTTCCTTACTATACTCACTTCACATTAACTGGGCCACAGTTCTCATCCTTTTGCAGCTTATTTCATGTA
Source organism: Coenobita brevimanus (assembly GCF_032717465.1). Taxonomy (NCBI): domain Eukaryota; kingdom Metazoa; phylum Arthropoda; class Malacostraca; order Decapoda; family Coenobitidae; genus Coenobita; species Coenobita brevimanus. Next base: position 3,241,922 of record NC_137037.1, read on the forward strand.
CCTCAGTGGCAAGAAAAGACTCTGCTACACTGTATCATTTTCACAGCACTTCTTTGTGACTAGCAACATATTCTACTGAAGTTTCTCGTATTCTGGTGGTGCTGGAGAGGGTCGCCTTCATGTGGTGGCACCGACTTGACCGGGTGGTGAGCTGTCAAATTATACAAACGTCCCTCAGTTCCCTCCCTGTCCCCTGAAAGGAAGATAGTGGACTGAGGATGAAGGCTCGCTCTGGTTTGCCGTCCATCGGGTTCACATTCAGATTAACCTGGGGTGCATTTACTACTACTACTACTACTGCTACAACTACTACTACTACTGCTACAACTACAACAACAACTACTACTACTACTGCTACCACTACTACTACTACTACCACTTGCATTCTCGCTATAGCCATAGGTTTTTATTCAGCTGCAAACACAGTTAACAGCTGCTCACATACGCACAACGTTTACCATTATCGTCGCTATTATTGATCTCATTCCTTTTACTTTAACAAAAGACCAATTCTCAAGTCACCAGAATTCAATCGCTAACTTCTCAGACTTCAATGGGGTACTATTTGGGTACGGGCAGCCAAGCACAACAGCAGGGTTTGGAGGAGGGGAGAAGGGAGAGCAAGGAAAGGGAGGAAAGGAAGTTGGAAACAAGTGGAGGGAAGGAAGGAGGCAAGAGGAGGGTGGGAAGGTAGTGACAAGAGGAGGGAAGGAAGGAGGAGGCAAGAGGAGGGAAGGAAGAAGGAAGCAAGGGGAGGGAAGGAAGAAGGAGGCAAGGGGAGGGAAGGAAGATGGGGACAACAGGAGGGAAGGAAGGAGGCGATAGAGGAGTGAGAGAAAAAGGAGGCGATAGAAGAGTGAGAAGGAGAGGAAGAGAGAGCAAGAAAGATGATGAGAAAGGCAGAAGAGAGGGGGAGCATAAAAGAAGGAGACAGGAAGTTTCCGGGGAGGGAGGATGTAAGAGATGATGGAAAAGAAAATGGCAAGAAAGAAGAGGATAAAAGCATTAGAGGAGGAGAGGTGAAGGAAGCGAAGAAAGAAGAGAATAATGGAAAGGAGGGGGAGGGAAGAGGGACGGAGGTAGGGAGGAAGAAGAGCAAGAAGAGTAAAGCTAAGATTAGAGATGAAAGGAGGAAGAGGTGATATGAAGGAAAAAGTAATGATCAAGAAAGGAGGAAGGATATAGATAACTGCATGGGAGAGAGAGAGAGAGAGAGAGAGAGAGAGAGAGAGAGAGAGAGTGTGTGTGTGTGTGTGTGTGTGTGTGTGTGTGTGTGTGTGTGTGTGTGTGTGTGTGTGTGTGTGTGTGTGTGTGGAGTCAGATAAAATTATATCCAGAAGAACCAACAAGCACCAATTTCTGTCTGTCTGTCTGTCTGTCTCTCTCTCTCTCTCGTTACTACTCCTCCGAGCTTTCTGACTACATTTCTTCCCCATCACGACCGGCACGCAGCACCAGTCTATCCATACCCTTTTCGATCCAGCTCTCAAATGGAAGAATTTTTCTTAGTACAAATTATTACAGCTTTATATTTCTGGCCCCCCAGCGCCAAAGGGTATCAACCCCGACCCTCCACTACTGTCCTGTGAGTCACTTCTACTTCCTTTTCCACATCATCATCATCATCATCATCTTCTTCTTCTTCTTCTTCTTCCTCCTCCTCCTCCTCCTTTTCCTCTTTTTGTTCTATTCTTTTCTTCCTGAAGTCCGCAAATAAGTTGGTCTTTTCAGGAAAAATTACCTAAGGGGGTTACATTTTAAGATCCGTTCATTTCGCTGAGCTACGTGACATAAACTCAAATAAACTGTAGCAAGACTTGCCAACCTCCTACGTTGATCACAATACAGCCGTGGTTTGCTGTGTATAAACTTGATTTTGGTCCTCCTTTATTTAACATTCCTCCTCAAGTTTCCCAGAGACGTCTGTGCCTTATTGTTGATCTATGTTTATTTTTCCCTCTTTGTGGTAATTCCCATCCACTGTTTCTTTTACCCCCTTTCCTTCAATATCTTATATTCTATCTTTCCTCCTCCTTGCTCCTCGCAACTTCTTTCTTCTCCCCAATCTCCCCTCTTTCTTCTTTACTTCAACAATTTGTCTCCTCTTCCTCCTGCTCCTCCTTATCTCTTTCCTCTTTACGTCTCCTCCTCCTCTCCTTTCTCTTTACGTCTCCTCCTCCTCGTCCTTTACCTGAGTCACTAGACGCCAGGTAATACAAGCCACGTGAGCTTATCCTTTTCATTTTGAAGAAAAGTTTAGAAATAAATCTTTGTGCACACAAAACAATTATGCACTACCCATATTCAACGGATAGACTGTATAATTATGCTCATATTACCCATCCCCAACACAGCTCCAGCTCATCCTACCTATGTCTTTATCCCTACACCTGTTAATCTACCCACATCAGGCTTTAATTTTTTGGAGAGTAAAAAAAAATAACTTCAGTGCAGCCAAACCACGGATCTTATAACACCCACTTTCACAGGGCATACTCTCCTTCCCCATCCATACCACCCACCAAATTACAACTCCATCTCACCTACTCCTTTATCATCACACCCATCTCCACCACCACCACCACCACCACCACCACCACCACCACACTCCATGACGGTTTTCATGCTGTTCTCCATCGATATGCTTTCTATTCTTTTCCAGTGTCGCTCGTTATCATCTTCGTACAGTATTTTTTTTTTTTTTGCTACGTTGTGTTCTTCTTCCTCCTCCTCCTCCTCCAACAACAACAACAACAACAGTGTGTGTGTGTGTGTGTGTGTGTGTGTGTGTGTGTGTGTGTGTGTGTGTGTGTGTGTGTGTGTGTGTGTGTGTGTGAGAGAGAGAGAGAGAGAGAGAGAGAATGTTGCCCTGGTTGTATTACTACAATGCCATGTGGTACGACACCTTTGGAAAGGTTGGTGTTGTCTCCCTCTCTCCCATCCCGACAACAGCTTCTGCATACATACTCGTATATACCGGTCTTTGTACATCACAACCAGTTGTGTTGGTAAAACTAGGCAACACGTCACACTAAACTCCCTACCTCTCCCCGAAAAGCGTATGATATACTGCAGAAGAGGGGTGACTACAGCCTGTAGTCCACCGGGTTCACTTTAAGATGAGACTGAGCCACAAACACTACAGCAACAAACACCACTTCACGATGCGGGTATAATTCTTTTCATTGGACACTTCACTGTGAACTTAACACCCAAGTCACACCAGCACTGGCATACACCTCACCACGATGATGCCTTATATTTATACTGTCACACTGGGGTACAAGTCACACCAGCACTGGCATACACCTCACCACGATGATGCCTTATATTTATACTGTCACACTGGGGTACAAGTCACACCAGCACTGGCATACACCTCACCACGATGATGCCTTATATTTATACTGTCACACTGGGGTACAAGTCACACCAGCACTGGCATACACCTCACCACGATGATGCCTTGTATTTATACTGTCACACTGGGGTACAAGTCACACCAGCACTGGCATACACCTCACCACGATGATGCCTTATATTTATACTGTCACACTGGGGTACTTCCGCCCTGTCATTGGCATCATCTGGTTCAAGCCTTGGCATCCCTCGGTCCCAACCTTGGTGAGTAATATCTCCGTAACTATATCTATAGCCCGACGCCCTAATCCCGCAAAGGGTGGCCGCAGACAAAACGCCTCCAAGTCGCTCTGTCACCCACCATTTGACTACCCTCCCCCCAACTCACCCCCCCTCCCTCATATACCTCTCAACTCCATCCCTCCACGTCATCCTCGGTCTACCCCTCCCTCTCCGTTACTGGCGAGAAAAATCCCTGACATCCTTCAATATGTGTACGTATTCCTGACAATATAACACTGCCGCTGAGACAAATATTACACGAAGGACCATAATTACGGGGAAATTAGGCTGAATTACCCAAGTGGAATATATATTCCAGTTACTGGACATAATGTGAAAAAACAACGAGTGAATCAACAATGGACTAAAAAAAATACATGCTCTGGCCAGGTAATGCACACCTGCTTACCTGAAACAATGCAAATGTAATTACGGCAGACTGCAGTATATAATTACACAAGAATATTAGAGAGAGAGAGAGAGAGACAGACAGACAGACAGACAGACAGACAGATACTGTATATAGATAGATAGATAGATAGACAGGTAAACAGCGATAAAATATAAGCTGATCAGTGTATTTGGGCGAGGCGGTGGCTCAATCGGTAGAGAGTTGGCCTGCAAATCCCGCTGGGGCAGGGAACAGTTTAAGGATTTGAATTTCATAAAATCAGACTTTACTGATCTACCAGAAGGCCCGCCGACATGTCGTAAAAATACCCCCGCTAATACCAATACACCAGTCCTGTATGAGACAGCCCTAGCATGTATTCAATATGGACGGTGGGTGTTAGCGCCGAAGTGGTGACATGTAGAGGTGTGCGGTACGTAGGAGGACTACTGGGCCTTGAAAGCAGGCTGTGAAGCCTATGCCCAGAGTCGGACACACACACACACACACACACACACACACACACACACAAAATCATGGCAAATGGTATTGCAGTAAACACTGTACGGTAATACAGTTATGTGGTGCAGGTGGATGAGGATGGCGAGACAACAGTGGGCAGCAGCTGATGGTCAAATGGAATAATTAAATCTTTTGGACGTTATTTCAGTCCATGTCACAATGTTTATAATAAAGAAGCTCAAAAGAAACCTGTGCAATAAAACTGTTCACCACTCGCTCGATTAACGTTTTGACCAAGAAAACAGAACACTGTAGTTATTTTAATCTGCGACGAATGATTTCATTTACCTCACAGAAACATGTGTCAATGGGATAAGACACGAAGTGTTGGGGTCGGAGAGGGTCAGGTGAGTTCAGGTGAAGTCTAGTGGCTGTCAGGTGTGATAGTAGTTGATTATATATATGATTTTAAAAAAAATGGCTGTCAGCCGGCACGAAATAATCAAAGCCCAAGAGCCTCCAACGACTATTCTTTCCGAAGATAGATAAAGAAGAGAAAGGCGAGACCCATATACGTTCAAGATGACTGGACACACCACACATTGCGTATGAAAGACAGGCAGAGGCAGTGAGACAGACAGACAAAGTTGACAGTTAAGGGTCAGGTGAGGTGTGGTGGAGGTTGGTGAAGTCAAGTGAAGATTGGTGAGGTCTACTGATGTCAAATAAATTCAGAGTGCGTTTAGTGAGGCTGGAGCAGATGGGTGATAAATGATGTAAGGCTCATGAGATGGACAGTTTAGGTGAAGGGAACAAATGAGAAGAAGGATTATTAGATGAATAATCATAAATGACGTGAAGTGAGGTGCGGTGAAGTGTAGGAAGGTGGAGAGGCAAGGTGAAGGGAAGGGGAGGGAGGAAGCTGAAGTGAGGGTGTGAGAGGAAGCAGGTGAGAAGGGAGAGGGGGTGAGGGCAAAGGCTCAACTATATTATGCTAAGTACCAGGTGGTGGGGGTACTATAGCGGATAATGACTCCCCTCGGTAACCCATCCCCTCTTTTACCATCCCCTGCCTCACCCCCCCCCCCACACACACACTTATTTCTCCTCTTCATTGTTCTTCTCCCTTCCCTCTTCTCCCCTCTTCCTTTTCCTATCCACCTCTTTCTACTCCATCCACTCAGTTTACATTTCCCACCACCCTCTTGCCCCTTCCTCCTTTCATTCCCTTTCCTTTCCCTTCCCTCCTCCTCTCTCCTTATCTTTCAACTTTCTCCCCAACTTCCCCCCCCCTCTCTCTCTCTCCCTTCCTCACGGTAAAGGTACAGCTAAAATCCTGCATCACTTAATCATTTCCTACTCCTACTGCCACACCCACACCCATACCAGCAGACTGAGCCGTCCCCGCACCATATACGATACTGTCAGGTAAGTGTGTAGTATAGCGCTATTTAGAGACCCGCTTGTATACTGTGTAGGTGTAAATTGCAGTGTTTGTCCTGGGTGGTATGCTGGTTGGCGTGGCACACTTGGCAGTAACTCCTCCTTACCGATATATTTTGTACACTACGTCTTAATTATCTGACTCAAGACATTATTAACAACTTTTATCAACCCATTCACTACAATTATACTTGTTTATGTCATTCCAGCTCTTACCTGAGGGTTTTATTAATCTGTGGCAGGACCTGTTACAGTGAAGGTGTTGGCGTAGAAGTGCAAACACAGACTGGTATGGGACAGGTGCCACAACGCAGCCTTACCTCAGCGCAACATGCTAAAGGCGTTATCTATGTGACGTATTCTACGTGGCTTTGAATATTTCGTAACACGTCTATCAAAGCAATTAATTTGTCCCATTGCACTTCAGTACCGTGTAGTGCGTTACTGATGCACACTATGTCCACATTACCATGATATAAACGGCACATCAGACAATGTTCTATAGTAAAATGCAGAATAAATCGCTTAGGAAGAGGTGTTACGAAGCCTTCGAGGCGATTTGCGCTAGGAACTTAATCTAAGGCGATGAGAGACCATTGTTGAGTCAAACTGTTTGTCGGTACCCAGAATAAAACAGGTCAGCCTTCAGCACGTAACAAAGCTTAACTACTTATATCTTGATGTCACAACACCATTACATTTGGCCTAACAGCTGTCTGTCGTCATCTATCGGTTAAAATCAGTCTCCAGTAATCCTTTCACAACGTGATCACCAGTATTTTGTTCCTGCTGCCGCCAACTTATTATACGCCTGCTGCCCAAACACCATTTTATTCAGCCAACAAGTGGCCTCGCCTCACCAAACGATTAACATTTAGCACGGCCTATAAGGTTTATGCAAATTTTTTGCATCTTCATTACGAGGTTCTTATTTAATTCACTTTATGGCAGATTTCCTGCGGTGAAAGACTGAATGAAATCTGTAACTTGACGTTTTAGTTCAAAAAGTCTCCCCTGATCATAACATAATCGCCTGTGACTGCAAGGGTAATATAAAAAACGTCATCAAACTGTGTGATTAACTCCTGGACAATACGTCACTCCTAAGCTGAATTATCTCGACAGGCGATATCATGGATAAAGGATTATAGGCTATTTGTCACAGGTCAGAGTGTAAAACAGCGTAAGTGCTATTGTTGAGTCAGTGTCAGTGGTGCACAGAATTATACCAGTGTAAGAGTACGGTAAGTGTTATTGTTGAGTCAGTGTCAGTGGTGTACATAATTATGCCAGGGTATAAAATGACGTAAGTGTTATTGTTCAGTCAGTATCAGTGGTACACAGAATTATGCCAGAGTGTAAAATAGCGTACGGTAAGTGTTATTGTAAAGTCAGTGTCAGTGGTGTAAATTATTATGCTTCTAATTAACAGCGGGGTAAAAGGGATGTCCCTCATATTTGTGAGGCACCGCAATGACAACTACATAATTAGTCTGGCTCATTATTAAGTTCATTGTATGTACAATTAAACTGACATTAATGAAACAGGCGTAAAGACTACTTATCATATAATTCTGTTGTAGTCACTGAAAACACAGGCTAGAGGCACAAGGAAGCAGGAAAACAGAACACCCAAAGTGAAGCCAGAGAACGTCCTGGGATCCCTCAAAGCGGTACGGAATACGGAATGATGGGTGTGTGTGGGAAGGAACGGGGGGTGGGGGGGGGTGGAGGTAGAGGGCTGGTCAGTGTGCAGTAAAGGCGTGGATGAAGTGAAACTCTTTGTGTTGCAGAGTTCTAGTGCTGCCATCCTGTACGAGTGAAACATGCTGCAGTGTTGCGAAATGCTGGTGGAGGGAGAAAGAACAAAAAAGGCATCAAAGCACTCACGAGGAGAAAGAGACTAGGATTTAGTCAGTAATAAAAAAAAGGGAATGTCCGACTTGGGTTTCACAGCAATTCACAACTGACTTGTTTTTTTAATATTAATTTATATTTTCTTTCCTGAGAGAACAAACTTGCAGGCACCTAGCATGTGGTTCTCTCTTCCTTAAAGAGAGAGAGAGAGAGAGAGAGAGAGAGATAGAGAGAGAAACTACCTCATCCTTCCTCATCCCTCTCCCTCCTCTTCCCTCTCCTTATCAAAGTCTGTATCTGCTGTTTCTCAAAGTGAAAGAGAGAGAATAAACTACTTCATCCTTCCCCCTCCCCCTCCCTCCTCTTCCCTCTCGATATCAAAAGTTTGTGTCTGCTGTTTCTCGAAAAGTTTATGTGTGAATTCTGAAGTCCTTTGTGCCAGAGGTCCACAGTATGCAGAAGAATTTTTTTCCTACCATGTGCGGCTGAATTCGGTGTATAGTCTGATATGGAGGCCAAAGTGAATAAATAATGTGTAACAAAAGCTCTGTTTGTAGTTATTATTTGAGAAATATTATGTGATGAGTTATATACCATACGGAAATGAATTGTTCTTCATAAAGTTTTGCTTACAGTTATCATTCAGTAATTGTTTGTGCTGGAGTTACACACCACAGTGAGAGGAAAAGTTCTTTATTACCACACCATATGCAAATGAAATACTGGTAATGATAATTTGATATGACGGTAAGGATGAAAACAGGTGTGCAAGTAAAGTACGGTGGTCTTCTAGAAATAGAATGAATTTGATGAGGAAAAGAAGCATACAAGAGCGTTAACAGAAGTACAATACATAGTTATATTTTTCTTATTCTCAAATCCTTTTTGTTGGAGGTTCCTTTTCCTGCCTACAACGATGAAGGAATTTTTGTACCAATGACCGACTGATACTGAGGTAGTTTTTTTTATAAAGGTTTCCCTCCTTCAGCACAATGGCGTATTTATTTGCTTTTTGCTGCCACCAGACGATTTTATTAAGCTGATGAAAAAGTTATCTGTCCTGAATGGCTGTGGCAACAATACAATAAACAACATGTCATCCTTTTTTTTACCAAGGGAGAAAGGGGCCAAGTTAGACATGAGAAAAGCGTGTATTACAAGAATACAATATAAATAAATAAATAAATATATATATATATATATATATATATATATATATAGAGAGAGAGAGAGAGAGAGAGAGAGAGAGAGAGAGAGAGAGAGAGAGAGAGAGAGAGAGAGAGACTATATATATATATATATATATATATATATATATATATATATATATATATATATATTTATATATATATAGTCTATCTATCTATCTCAAACAATCAATCAATCAATCATTTCCCGTGGCACCCCACGGGATGCATAGGGCCTCGATGAACTCTCTCCACCAATATATGTCTCTTGCCATCTCCTTCAGGTCCCACCAACACTCCTTTCCTGCTTCTCTTTTCATTGTCCTCAACCAGGTTGCCCTCGGCCTACCTCTACCTCTTCTTCCTCTAGCAGTCCACTCTGGCACATCCTGTATTAAACCGCCTTCTTTTCTGTATATGTGCCCCACCCACTTCCAAAGAGACTGTGTCACATATTCATTAACTGGTTCCACTCTCGTAATATCCCTTACTCTTTCATTTGTAACTCCGTCTTGCCACTTTACCCCAAGAATCCTTCTCAGTATTTTATTCTCAAATCCTAATACTTTCTAATCTGTTGCAACTGTACTGTACCATGACTCATACCCATAAATTAAAATTGGTCTAACCATGGACTTGTAAATCTTCACTTTAGTATGTACCGATAGCATATTATTATTCCAAACAGATTTCAACATTCCAACAGCTCGCCAAGCCTGTCTAATCCTCTTCTCAATTACATTGTTTAACGATCCATTAGGTGATACAATCGTTCCCATATATTTAAATTTTCCTACATTCCTCACCACATTATTCCCAATTACACAATCGATTTGGTTCTCCACGTTCATATTAATAATTTCAGTCTTTCCACAATTTATTACCAATCCCACTTTTTCTCCTTCCTCCACCAGACAATCAAGCATCCTCTGCATCTCGTCAATATCTGCAGATCAGTACAGTATCATCAGCATAGTCCAAATCCATCAGCTTCTTATTTTCTTTCCAGTTAATTCCTGCACCTGTTCTTACATTCAACCTTTCTCATAACGTAATCCATAAACAAAACAAACAGCAATGGCGAAAGAACTCCTCCTTGAATCACTCCTGACCTAACGAAATGGATCACTCAAAGAATCACCCACCATTACCTTACGAAAGTACCTTCATGCAGGCTTCTAATAATATTTACAAACTTTTCTGGTATACCATAGAATCTCATAATTTTCAACATAGTTCCACGTGAAACACTATCAAACGCCTTTTCAAAATCCACGCAACACATACTAAGTGGTATTTTCATCTTATTAGCTTGCTGCATTAGATGCCTTACAATAAATAAATAAATGAATGAATAAATAAATAAATAAATATATACCGGTATATACATATACTGTATATATAAAAGATTTTGTAGTTACTTGTAGTGGAGTTTTATATATATTAGACTTGTGGGCGAGCGGTTGTTATATTTGAGTAGCTTTGTAAGTAGATAATCTTCTTTCCCATTTGTCATGTAGTGACAGGAGAGGTAAAGAATAGTATGGGACTATTTTTATTTGTCTTGGAAATATTAACAAAGTCTCTCATACAGAGCGGAGATAGAGTCCCGCTAGCTATCTCTCTGTCTTGCTCTCTCTGTCTCTCTCTCAAGTTGCTAAGCCCTTCTCCCTGCGACCTGTCTGTTCTATGGCTCGCTTCTTTCTGCCCTCTCTTTCCTAAATTCTGGTGAAACAGGAGACGTATCACGTGTGTTCCTTGTGAGTGGAAAGTTCTAGAAGCCTGTGTGTGAGTATGTGTGTATGTGTGTGTATGGTCACTAAGGCTTTGTTCACCGGTGGATTGCTGACAACTAACTGCATCATCTCCTTACTGGCCACTTCGTAATCTGTCGTCAGCTTTCCTCAGTGTAATTTGCGAGATCATTTCCCATTCCCAGGCTCGCATAGAGCTGTCTATTTATCTATTTATCTATCTATCTATTATGATTTGTAATTATAATATGGAGTCCTAACATATATATATATATATATATATATATATATATATATATATATATATATATATATATATATATATATTAGATAGATAGATAGATATAGTGCATTACATGACTACAGTATATAGTGCATTACAAAAATACAGTATGTAGTGCATTACAGAAATACAGGATATAGTGCATTACAAAAATACAGCATATAATGCATTACAAAAATACAATATATAGTGCGTTACAAAATATAGTGTATAGTGCATTACAAAAATACAGTATATAGTGCATTACAACAGTACAGTAAGCCATTTAGTGCACTACAAAAATACAGTATATAACTGTTTACTGAAGCTGGTATTGCAAAGGAAAACATGTAACCTGCCGGGATGTGCACCTAACCCCTTTACTACGAGGACGTTTTTTTTTAGTTTATTCTTCCTATCACCAGATGATTTTAATCCTATTTGGTGAGACATTTCTACCTGTCGAGTTAAATGCAGCCTTCATTAGTCTCTTCAATACGAGGTATCTTCCCTAAGATGAATATAGTCGTGCGTTGGTAGTCACAATAATGTAAAAGAAGTGATGGTACTGAACAACAGGTAAGGTTTACTGAACGAGAAGGGTTGAGCTGTTGGCTTTATTATCCCCATCACTGCAACAGGTTCACCAGGATAAACACAATTACCTGTATATCACTGTTCCAAGAATAAATTAAATTAGTTATCAACAGAATAAAGGCTTTATGTAAATTATGAGAAAATAGCAGGAACAATCTGAATATTTTTTCCATCACGGGTGGTAACGCAAAGAATGGCTTGTAATCTCCCCGGGATGAGCAGGTAATAAACCAGTTCTTCCTATCACTCCTTCATGGCTTCACTGAGAACAACTCAACATATTCATCCACGCAGTTAGTGTGCTGGGACTGATGCCTTGACATTCACAGACTATATACTATTTTCAATGTGTTTGGTTTAGGATTTTCTTGTTTCTTTGGTTGTTTATCATCATCATCATCATCATCAAGAACAATTTCCTGACCGTACCTCCCACTTACAGATGGGGTTAGGTATGATCCAAAAAAGGAAAGTACAACAGTGGGAGAACTAACAACAGTATCAGTATGTCCAGTACAGTAAGCGAAACGGAGCTTAGCTGTAAAAATAACATACTGTATGATTTACATAAAAAGTACTACAGTCTTTTCTAATCCAGTACGTAAGGTCACCCGTGCACTGAGCACAATCATGTGACTGTGGCAAGAACTGTATTAAACAGGCGTTATCGTTGTGAGCAGGTAAATAGGAATATGTACTCTGCTGTGATATTTCTTATAATCATTTTGTTATCATCATTTCATGCTAAATGAACCAAGCAATCAGCGCCGCTTTTAACCCTTTCAGTACCAGAGGCATTTCCTAAGCTAAAATGGGTGGGAGGGCAAAATGAACCCGTTATATTTCCCACACTGTATTTAAGCGTACGTAGATAACAAGAGTTGACTGATAAAAAGACGCCATCTTGTTGAAGTAGTTAGTGAGGTTAATAACGACTGTATTTAACCCTTTCATTACCATAGGTCCCTTCCAAGCTGAATAAACTTGCATGTCACAGCGAGAATACACACAGAAGCCGTCATGGCAGTCATATTGTGTTGGTCATATTCACCGGCCGAAGCCTACCCAGCCCTCAGCTGAATGCCACTTGAACAACTGAAGGACTATTCATTAGCCATCAAATATAGCAATTAACCAGGATTTTTTGAGATTTCAGTGTACTAATAATTGCACACAATAATTACTCTAACTGACCAAGATTCCTCATTAAAAGTTTAATATTTTTTACAATATTCAATGACGGGCCATGCTAACAAAATTTGGCGCAATGTTTACATAACCATTCTGTACGATAATGCCTATTTATATTGCAGTATATTCTTGCTACCACAATGCAATTTTATCTGGCTTTAGTGAGGCCTTCCGATATAAACTTCATTAACCTCATCACTACCAGGAACCTGTCAGGTTATATAACATCGTCTGTAGATAGCACGAATATCATGTGTCCTTGGAGCGAAGGGGCAAACACACTTCATCATCAGCCAAGTCAGTCGTGTGACAATTCCGCCACCTCTCCCTCTGTTAATTCTTGCTACCTCCGGGGAATTCGCCTAGCTGGCAGAGCCTATTGAACACCTTCGATGAGAGAATTATTACCTAAGTAGTCCATCACAAAGAAATAACGGCGTCTCCTCACTGAAGGGAGTAATTATTACATATGATTTCCATAAAGATCAGATCTTGGACAGTTAGTCGCCATTGTATTTGTGACACACACACACACACACACACACACACACACACACACACACACACACACACACACACACACACACACACACACACACACACACACACACACACACACACACACACACACACACACACACACACACACACACATCTTTATTAAACTCAACTGTCTCAGCACTACTTCTGGCTGATTTGTCGTTCTGACACAAAAAGCTCAAGTAAGGGTTACTGTAACAGGACGCACAGCACACCGGTTCAAGGCTCTTGGTCCTGTGTTTTATAATGTAAGTCACAGCGGGAGTGTACATACTTTTTTAACTGTACACTTGATCAAAAAATATCTTTACTTACATAATGATGCAGGAGAGGGACGGCTTCAATCAGAGGCATCGATTGTGTGTAACTTCCTCCCAGTCCCCCGTAAGGAGGAAGGTGGATTGTAGGAAAAGAACAGCTTCTGTCTGCAGATGGATGAGCCAGGGAACAACACCAACAGAAAGCCAGGCAAATGAAGGTTTCACACTGAACGTTATGTTGCTGGCGTTTTTTCCTATGTGAAATATCTCCAAATTAACAATTCATAACTTCTGACAGCTTTACGCTGTCAGAGGTTATGAATTCACCTGTGTCTATCTGTTTACTTGTTTGTACACATGATATTTTAAAATATTGTTATCGGATTTCAATGTGACGGATAGGTGGACAGTGGGTCAAGGAAGAGCTGATTTAATTTTGATGAGGATCCAGATCCGTATGCGGAAATAATAAATTTTAATGACGTGACCGGAGGCATTCACTCCCTTGAGACTGTTTAATATGGCAGACTTCGACAGAAGATTTAACTGCCTATATGAAAGCAAAAAAATATTCGTCTGGTTAGATTTTGAAGTGAATCCAGATCCTGATGCAGGAATAATTCATAAATTTTATTGGCATGTGCGGAGGTATGTGCTCTCCGAGTGCTTCCTAGTTTTGTATGTTCTGCAAAGTTCTTTGATTATGCTGCAATGATTAAAACTGTGGGCATGGGAAAGTAGTTGAGAAAATATTCACAAGTTTTTTGTTCATTGCTGTAAAGCAAAGCCGGGGAGAAGATACTTTTTTTTATGGCCTATACATGCTGCAGGAGATGCTGGTGGTGGGAGCGGCATGAACGACTTCATTTTGCCAGCAGTGGGTTTGTTGGCGGGGTTATCGTGTGGTTGGGACGCGACACTAGGGAGTCTGTTGTTCAGGTTTTTCTCATTTATTCGGTTTTCTCTTTTTTCCTAGTTCAGAAAATCCCCTTTAAAAGTCACCTTTTTTGACGATCTAGCCAATCAAAGATAACGGATTATTTTCACCTCCGCCAAGGAGGTTATGTTTTCACTTCTGTCCGTTTGTTTGTTGGTTGGTTGGTTTGTGAGCAAGATTCCACAAAAACTACTAGACGGATTTCCACGAAACTTGGTAGAAAAACTTCTCCCAGCGACTTCGCCTAAGAAGGATTTCCTGTACTGAAGGAGTTTAAGAAGGCTATATCTAACCCGCTCCAGTTAAAACAATGTCTACAAATCAGAATATGATCACCTTAAGATGGTAAGATACCACTGGGCTGAATGAGTTAAGTCCGCAATTACATACAAAGCTACCTACTTAAGTTCCACTGCTACCAATAAAGGTGATTTGCCAGTCGTCCCAACTTTACAGTACTCATATTATGGAAAAAGTTGCAGTATGTATAAAACATCCCTGATTTATAATAACTACTTGTAGACATATGAAGTCAGACAGAAAGATTTAAACAGGTAGACATACAGACAAAAATCACAGAGATAGAAGGACGATATGACTTCGTGTTGATTGTCAGAACTTCAGTAAGTCTGACATTAGTTTAATATGAGAACTGAAAAGTATAACAGATTTCACTCCCTCTGCATCCTGTGTTCTTACTCGGTCTTCACATACTCCTCTTCCTTCCTTGTTTGTTTTCTCTTTGCCTTCCTCTGACTGACCCTCTTCCATCTCCTCTCTCTGCTTCCACATCTCTTCTCTATTCCTTTATCTTCATCTATTTTTTTACTTTTCCCCTCTCACTTTGTCTTTGTCTCTCACTGCCTTCATTTCTCTTCACGTTTTGTTTAACTGGATTATTTTTCTTCCTCCTCCGTGTTTCTCTCTTCTTTCAGCTTGTGTCTTTATTGTTCTGCCTTTGCTTCCGTCTATACTCTTATTTTTAACTGGTCTCCCTTGTTACTGTTCTTACACGTCTTGTCTTCCATTTCATTCTTATACTGTCTATCTGTTGTCATCACTGCTCTTTATATCTGTATCTCTCCTCCCTCTTTGTCTTCGCTTCGTCTTCATTCATTCCTTCTTATTTCTGCAAATTTGTCTTTATTCTCGTTTGTTTTATTTTTCTTGCCCGGCCTCCGTTTCTTTTCCCGCTTCATTTGTCATTCCCTATTATTCACTGTTTATTCATATAATCTCTCCAACCCTACCCTTGTGTTTTCCTTCCTCCTTTTTTTCTCGACCTTTTGCTCTGTTTCTTCCCTCTCATTTTTCTTTACTCTTTACGCCAAAGAGTTTAATATGGAAACTACGTTATCAACTGAGACATCCATTCCTTTGCAGTCTCTCTTCTCGCTCACGTGTCCTCACACATTTACATTATCTCTTGTATTTTAACATTTACTTTTATCTTTCGACTTTTTTTTTTCTTTATACCTGCCTTTCACTTTTTTTTCTTTATACCTGCCTTTCATTCTTTGTACCTTTTTTCATCTCGGTCTCCCCACTTCCTTTCTTAACCCATTCTGTGTGTGTGTGTGTGTGTGTGTGTGTGTGTGTGTGTGTGTGTGTGTGTGTGTGTGTGTGTGTGTGTGTGTGTGTGTGTGTGTGTGTGTATTGGATGACAAAAATTATTTTTAAAAAAATATTCCACAATGAATGTTGATATGTAGGGCTGGAAAAGTGCAGAAACAAGAGATTAAATAAAGCACAGAAACAAGAGATGAATAAAGCACAGAAACAAGAGATGAATAAAGCACAGAAACAAGAAATGAATAAAGCACAGAAACAAGAAATGAATAAAGCACAGAAACAAGAGATAAATTAAGCACAAAAACAAGAGAGCATTCAGAGTTCTATAATCATTACTACATTCCATTAGCTACACACGTTTTGTGAGTACAGTGTGGAGGGTAGTAATGGGTACACAACTCAGAACCTCCTCCAGTCCCAAATGCTGTCTAGTTTGTTTGTTTGTTTGTTTTCACGTTTCTGCATTATTTCCATCCCTACATAATAACAGTAATTTCAGAATAAGACTTTTCTTTTCCAGCTGATGATCATATTTCTAGTATACGATGTAGTTTCTGTGTCAGCCTGTACTTGGATGAAGACTTAACCAACCACGGTATGGTCCCCACAGGCTTGGTGTGGCTGGGTCTTTTCTGTACTCTGTTCACTTTAAATAGACGTAAAATTGCCATCCCTCCACCTTGAATGCCAAGTTGTACCTGTTAACACTGGAATATGCTGCTGGTCACGAAGAAGTGCAATGCAAAGGGTATAACGCTATTAGTACTGTATTTTTCTGCCACTGACCTACGGGAAATAAGCTACAAAAGGACGAAAATCTGCGACTAGTTAAATTAACTATAGTTGTGGGTCACATCTCTTCCTTAAGGCGTTGATGCTGGCGGCTGATACCGTCCCTTAATTACATTCCTCTGTCTTGGAACACGATGAGAAAAAAGGCGAGAAAAACTGAGCCAGAAGTAAGAAACCCGCCTTGTGAGAAACAATATCCAGACTTAGAATAACAACACTTGGAATAACGATAGGAGAAGTGACCTAACTAAAACTTCAAGATTTTGCGAAGGTATGAGAACGTTTTTTTTTTTTTTTTTTTTTTTTTTAATAAAATCCACGAACACCAGAGTACAAGGCGTGGTAGTGCCTACTATACATGATATTTAAACAAAGTAGAAGTACAAACGTAAGGCAAAATTTCTTTTCACAGAGAGTAGTCAGTCAATTGAATATTATGTCCAATAAATCTGTGACTTCTACCACAACAAAATCAATTTATGAACATTTCTAGCGGGATACAAAACACATGATAACACAGGTGCTGACTGTTGTTAGTTTATAAGAGCAGATTAAGAAGCAAGCTATTGAGGGCCAATATCTCGCTTGTTATACCAGTCAGTGCAAGTGACATGGAAAGCTTCGTATCACCTGTTCCTTAGCGATTTATCTTGTTTATTACACCTTGAGGTTCTCTTGTATGGTATTTATATCACTTTAACAACGACGTAGCATGCAACCTTTGCACCAGTAACAAGCAAGACAATACTGAGGTTAAATGTGCATTACAAATCACTACCGAACAAGTGCTACGAAGTATCGAAAACCGCTTACAGTATTATCTGTAAGTACAGTATCTTCCATTCTCATACATGACCATTTATGCTGCATGGAAAGTGTGACCCTGAAACCATCATCGTACACTTTTAACCTAAAATGAAAAACTGTTTTGCACTGATCTTGTCTTTCCATCAGTCCAGACATCCATCATTTATTTTTAACCCATCAGCAGGGTAGGGGGTCAGGGGTTAGGGTACACTGATTTTCCCTGAATTGTCCTTTCCCCCCAATTTTATCCAATCTCTCAGCTGTTTCCACCTTGCATGCCAGGTCACACGTTGACACACAAAACTTAAGAGTCATAAGCAAAATACAGGCGGCGCTTCCAAGACATTTTTTTATTCATATTGTACTGTATTTGAAGGAAGCCTCCTGGGGAAAGGGGGTCTGGATGATCATGATGATGATTGGTGGTGATGACGATGATATCTGGATAAAGTTCAATACCACAAAATCCATTTGGTATACTGTAACAAGAGATGGTTATAAGGTATTTTTCTGGTGAGTGAAAGCCTGTGTTAACCAGGTGTATACTCGTATGCTGGTGATGCAGTGCTGTTGGCAGAATGCGCGATAGCTGCAGATGACAAGTGAGATGGTAGGGATATGTACGAGATGGAGACAGAAAAAGCTCACAAATACAGTCAATTTGAATGAAAATCATTCGGGAGGCGAATGCTAATCGCCCGCCAGATTATGCTGTTGGCAAGGTTAAAAGCAACTGATAAACCAAATGGGAAGAAAAATTCGCAAAACTCTACGGAATTCAGTCACCGCGTTTCACACACACACACACACACACACACACACACACACACACACACACACACACACACACACACACACACACACACACACACACACACACACACACAAGAAAAAAGAAAAAAAAGAAAAAAAGAAAAAGCCAGTCCATATTAAAAGTAGCCTAGTTGACCTTTGGCAGCCATTTTCCTAACCCTGACCCTGATCCCGAGTGCCCATTTTCGAACTCGTCCAAGATTTTGGCCATATCTTCATACCATGAGGTTTCACGTTGATAGCTCAAGCCGTTCATGAGATATGATGTTAACTCACACACACACACACACACACACACACACACACACACACACACACACGAACAGCCGGAGAGGGAGGACGTCCCAGGCATCGCTCCTGACCTTGAGTAGTTTCAGGAATTTTGTCTGTCCTGTCTCCTAGGGTCTTTCTTTAAATTTAAAATAATGAAAGTTGGTAGACTACCAAAAATGTAAAGATTTGCTGGCAATAGTATACATGAATGTTTGTGGCTTATTGGTAACAGCTGTTTAGGTACTTGATCGGTACGTTAAAGATGGCCGAAAATGTAAACAATGAGGGAATGGAATTTCAAGGATTTGATGCTAATACTAATGTCATGGACCTAGTGAAAACATTAATTATGAGGATTAGTGAACTCGAAAAAAAAGTAGAGAATCTAGTGATAAAGGATGTGTCAGGAAATACGGAAACCACCATACAGAGTCTAATCCAGTCCAACGAATCAGCCAATGAAGAGATTAAGAATTTGAAGCGGGAAAATGTTGAACTGAGGAGGAAACTTGAAGAGAGTACTAATAAAACGGAGAAGGTGAGTAATGTACTAGAAGAACACAAGGCAAAGTGGGCACACGTAGAGGAAGAACAGAAAGAAGTGGTCAGCTTAAGAGAGATCATCCAGGAAGAAAGGGAAATGAACAAGAAAGAAATGGAAGAAAATGTAGTGAAAATACTGAAGAAAAAAGAGAAAATAGTGAGAGAAACTGTAGAAAGGAACAGATGTGTGGTAGTATTTGGAAACAGGGAAGAGGAAGAAAAGGTTAGGTTCGCAAGACTCGAGAGAGACACGAACATGGTGAGAGGAATATTAGGCAAGATTGACCCCGAAGGAAACAAGTGGGTAAAAGAAATTGAGGAAGTAAGGAGGATAGGGCCTTATAAGAAAGGGAAACAAGACCAATGAGAGTCAAGTTTACATCAGAAAGTGTAATAAATGAGATACTTAAAGTGACCTGGAAATTAAGCAAAGAGGCGGGGATGGAAAATATTATAATAAGAAAAGATCTGAATGAAGAAGAAAGAGAAGCTTTAAAATCATTAAAGGAAGAAGTAAAGGAAAAAAATGATAAGAGGACAGAGGAAGAACGTAATACTTTTTTTTGGAGAGTATTGGATATGAAAGTAAGGAAATGGTATTTAAGGAAATAGAAGTGAAGGAAATTAGGGGGGATGGTTGTGAAAGATCAGAAGTTGAGGAAGTGGTACGGACAGAGAGTAGGAGAGAAGAGGGTATTAATAATGTCAAAAATAATTTGAAGGTGATATATACTAATGTTGATGGTTTCATATCGACAAGGATCGAAATTAATGATTTCTTGAGAGAACATGAACCTGATGTCATGTGCTTTGTAGAGACCAAATTAAGAGAAGATATTGATGTTCATTTGGGAGATGGTAAATACAAACTGTGGAGAAAAGACAGAAAAGAAAAAAAGGGAGGAGGAGTGATGATAGCAGTGAAGAACAACATAAATGTAGATACTGTGGAAATGGGAGAAGGCAGGGCTGAAGTGATATATATGAAATTAGAAACTGGAGAGAATGTTAAGAGAGATATGGCGGTAGTGTATGTTCCCCCAAAGACGAGAGCATGGAAGGATGACGAATACCATGAGATGTTGTCAGATATGGCTAGCTACTTGCAAAAATAATTGAGAAAAGCAATAATATAATTTTGGTGGGTGACTTTAATTGTAAAGAGGTGAACTGGGAGGAATGGTACTCGGGAGGCGGCGAGGATTCGTGGGGTACTATGTTATTAAATATAATAATGAATAATGTGATGACGCAGTGGGTCAAAGAAGAGACACGGTTTCGAGGTGAGGACACACCAGCAAGGTTAGATTTACTGTTCACCAAAGAACCTGATGTAATAGAATCATTGGAATATCTCTGTCCTTTGGGAAAAAGTGATCACGTGGTCATTGAGTTCCAGATGTTAATAGGAAACGTCGAGCCAAGAGACGAGCTTCATAGACAGGGAAGATACAACTTTGGCAAAGCAAATTTTACAGGATTGAGAAACTTTTTTGAAAATGCGGATTGGAGAAAATTCAGAGAAACAAGAGAGATACAGAGGAAGTGGGATATCTTTCTAGACCTCTATAATTTGGGAGTGGAAAAATTTGTACCAAGAGTAAGAGGGAAAGAAAACAGGAAAAAGGAGTGGTTCAATAGAAGGTGTATGATAGCCAAAAAAGAGAGAGATAAGGCGTGGAACAATTGGAGAAAGAGAGGTAACGACAGAACAAAGGAAGAATATAAAAGAACAAGAAACGAATACACAAGAATACGTAGGGAAGAAGAAAGGAATTTTGAAAAAGGTATAATTGACAAATGCAAGGATGAACCCAAACTGTTTTATAGATTTGTTAATGGCAAACTGAAACAAAAGGGAATGAATCACCAAGCTGAAAGTAGATGGAGAGGTCTTTAATGATGCGGCAATGCAAGTAGAAATAATGAACAAACGTTTCCAGTCAGTTTTCACTAAAGAAAAGGAGCTTGTGGAAGGGGAGGGAGTGATTAGAAATGTTCCGGTGATGAAAGATATAAAAGTGGAGGTGCAGGAAGTGTATAAATTACTGGAAACTCAAGATGTAAGGAAAGCCCCAGGACCTGATGGAATTTCTAATTGGGTACTGAAGGAATGCAGAGAAGAACTGGCGGATAAAATTCACAGCTTAATTGTATGCTCACTGGAAGAGGGGAAAGTGCCAAAAGAATGGAAGAGGGCAAATGTGGTACCAATTTACAAGGGAGGAAACAGGGAAGAACCCCTGAATTATAGACCAGTGTCTCTAACCAGCATGGTCGCAAAATTGTGTGAGAGAATCCTGAGGGACAGATGGATAAAATATCTGGAAGAGATGAATATTTTGGCTGAATGTCAGTTTGGATTCAGAAGTGGAAGGTCATGTGTTTCAAACTTGTTGAGCTTTTACTCAAGAGCGATTGATGTGGTACAGGAGAGAGATGGTTGGGTGGATTGTGTGTACTTAGACTTAGAGAAGGCCTTTGACAAGGTACCTCATAAGAGACTAATGTGGAAACTAGAATATATAGGAGGACTAAAGGGGAAACTTCTGGAATGGATGAGAGACTTTTTGAGAGACAGACAAATGAGGACAGTAATAAAGGAAAAGATGTCTGGATGGAGGGAAGTAACAAGTGGAGTCCCTCAAGGCTCAGTGTTGGCGCCAGTAATGTTCCTGATTTATGTAAATGATATGGTAGATGGAGTGAACAGTTATGCGAGTCTGTTTGCTGATGATGTAAAGATCTTGAGGAAGATAGAGGTTGAGGAGGATTGTAAAATACTGCAGGAGGATTTGGATAGGATACACAATTGGAGCCGGACGTGGGAAATGAAATTTAATGTAAAGAAATGTAAAATATTGGAAATGGGTAAAAGTACCAGGAGACCATCACTAAATTATTTTTGGGTAATGAATTAATCACAAAAAGGAGAGAAGAGAAAGATTTGGGAGTGCTGGTCCAAGATAGTTTGTCACCAGAAAAGCACATTAACAAGATAGTTGGAGAGACTTATAAGCTCTTGACTAACATAAGAGTAGCATTTCATTATATGGATGAGGAAATGATGAAAAAATTGATAGTGGCCATGATCCGCCCCAGGTTAGAATATGCAGCGGTAGTGTGGTCCCCACACAAAAAGAAAGATATAAACAAGATTGAGAGAATACAAAGAACAGCAACCAAGATGGTCCCCAGTCTGACAGACCTGTCATACAGAGAGAGGCTGGAAAAACTGGATTTGCCTTCGTTAGAGGAAAGGAGAAAGAGGGGAGACATGATTGCGGTATTCAGGACCATGGTGGGAGTAGATAAAATTGACAAAGAAGATCTGTTTGTATGGGATAAGAGAGCAACAAGAGGACATGGAATGAAATTGAAAAAGTCAAGCTGCTTGAAGGATATCAAGAAATATAGCTTTCCTTACAGAAGTATAGACTTATGGAATAGCCTGGACAAAGAGATCGTCCAGTCTAAAAACATAAACGAGTTTAAAGTTAAATTCGACTTATTGAGAAACAGCGACGGAAACCCACGAGCATAGTACATTCCGTATATATCACAATTAGGTATATTCTTAAATATTTGGAACGACTTAGACAAAGAGGTGGTGCATGAGAAAAACATTCATGTGTGTAAAGGTAGACTTGATAAATGTGGATATGGAGACAGGACAACACGAGCATTGCTCAATTCCTGTATACTACAAATAGGTAAATACAAATAGGTAAATACACTCTGGCAAAAACTTTATCGCTCCGCCTTGCTAAAGGCGGGAGATAACAAATTACCGCAATACACTGCCATTCATAAGTAAGCCTGTTTGGTGAAAGATACAGCTGCAAACAGCCCATTACTGTAGTTTGTATGATCTCACCTTAGTAACAGCAATCAATAGGTAGGACTCTGTGCTTGACATTTACCTCTGTATTATATTTCTGGCATTCCTGCTTCAATCACATTGCCTTCACTCCCTTTTCTCAGATCTTTTCTCACTCCTTCACCTTAGCCATTCTTAGTTTCTTATAACGTTTGTGGTGTCCGAGATTTTTTCTTTTTATTGGAAATAATTATCTTCCAATTTTTCTCATCTTATCTCACTCCTTCCATCAGCATGCATTCACTCACAGTCACCTTATTCAACCCTGGCCTTTCAAATAACCAGCCTTGTTTTCTCTTCAGCCTTGTTTTCTCTTCAGCCTTTATTTATTCTTCCTTTATCACCACCACCTTCCTTTCGCCACTGCCACCATCATCACCACCACCACCCTACATCCACCACTACCATTACCACCCTCCTCCTCCTCCTCTTCTTCCTCGTGCCTATGTCTTTTGTTTCCATTTCTTTATTCCCTTAGTCCTTCCTATACCTATTTCTTTTCCGCAATTCCCTTCCTACCTCCCTCCCTCCCTCATCCCTCTTTACCATCTTCCGTCTCCTTGTGTCCTCCTTTCTTCGGCAATTCCAGTTCCTCTCTTCATCGTGACTATTTTTATTCCCTCTGTCCTCCCACCATCGTGCCCCACCTTCATCCCGGTTTTTTTTTTTTTTTTTTTTTTTTTTTTTTTTTGTCCTCCTACACACCATACACCTCTACATGTCACCACTCCGGGGCTAACACCCACCGTCCATATTGAATACATGCTAGGGCTGTCTCATGCAGGACTGGTGTATTGGTACTGCTTTCCCCAACTTCGCTTTCTTTTTTTATTCTTCCTTCTTCGCCCATCTATTCCTTCTCTCTCTCCCTGCCTTGTCTTACAATTTCTTTATCCCCTTACGTTCCTTCCAGCCATGTTTTTTTTCTTCCTCCTTTCTTTCCCCTGTCGTACCACCACCTCTCGTCTCTTCTTCTCTCTCCTGGTTCCTCTTGTTCTCTCTAATCTTTCTCTTTTTTCCTATCCTTCGTTCCTTCCAGTACCTCTCCTCTTCTTTTTCTTCTTTTTTCTTCTCATTCCCCTCACACAGTCTCTCAAATCTTTCCTTCATTTCCTTTGGTTCGCTCATTCATCAACCTCTCTCTCGTCTTCTTCCTCATCCTCATTTTCCTTTCCTCTTAAAAGTTTCCTCTCTATCCCCCACCTTTCCAAACTCTCATTTATTTCAATTTCAATTTCATTGTAACTTCCAATTCTCTCTTCTTTATCTCTATTCCCTCCTCCTTCATGCATCTTTCTCCTCCTCCCCCTCAACCCAGCTTTCGTTTTAGGACCAGCCAGTTATTAGCGCGCGTTAATTACTGTGGAATGACGTCCCCGCTGACGCTCTCACATGATAATGAACTACATAATTGAAACGATTAACTTCTCCGTGACACTGATAATGAATATGCAAAACTAGCAGGTGTTTGGGCAGTCGAGTTGCAGAATATGGATCGTACACAAATGTTGTTTGCTAAGAAGGTTATAAATGATATATTATTCGAAGGTCAAATCGGAACATTACATCACCACTCAGTTGTTATAAATGCACCAATAAGTAGAGCAAGTACCCCAATAAGTAATCCATATCCTTTGACTAACGCAAGAAAGCCTTGGTTTAATCACGCTTGTTCTAATGCTGTCCGCAACAAGGAGAGGGCCTACAAAAGGTACCGGAGCCAACCAACCCCTGAATCACATCATCTTTACGTTTCTGCCCGGAATCGTCCTAAGTCTGTTCTTCGCTCTACTAAAAATAATTTCATCCATACTAAATGCTCTCAACTCTCCAACTCGAATTCTTCCCGCTCCTTCTGGCACCTTGCCAAAAATCTTTCTAACAACTTTACCTCATCTGTAGCTATTTCGTCTGCTGATAAAGCAGATCTCTTCGCACAGACTTTACTCCGGTGCTGTTCCTCCATCACTTCCCCCCTCTGACTTCCTCATAGCTGACATTAAAATTTCTTCAGTTGATGTATTTTCTGCCATCACTGGCCTCAGTACTAACAAGGCATATGGGCCTGATGGGGTCCCTCCTGTTGTTCTCAAGAACTGTGCTTCTGTGCTTACACCCTGCCTAGGCAAACTCTTTCGCCTTTGTCTGTCAACTTGTACCTTTCCTTCTTGCTGGAAGTTTGCTCTCATTAAGCCAGTCCCAAAGAAGGGTGACCACTCCCAACCCTCCAACTATCGTCCAATTGCTTTAACGTCCTGTATTTCAAAAGTTTTCGAGTCAATTCTCAATAGAAAAATTTTAAGGCATCTTTCCTATCACAACTTTCTTTCCGATCGTCAGTACGGGTTCCGTCAGGGACGCTCCACTGGCGATCTTCTCACCTACCTTTCAGACTCCTGGTCATCCTCCTTTCGGGACTTTGGCGAAAGCTTTGCCATTGCACTTGACATCTCGAAGGCTTTCGACCGAGTCTGGCATAAATCTTTAATTTCCAAACTGCCCTCCTACGGTTTCTATCCTTCTATCTGTGCCTTCATCGCTAGCTTCCTTTCTGGTCGTTCTATAGCCGCTGTTGTAGACGGCCATCGTTCTTCTCCTAGATCTATCAACAGTGGTGTTCCTCAGGGCTCTGTCCTATCACAAACTCTCTTCCTTTTATTCATCAATGATCTAAGCTGTACATCTAACCCTATCCACTCATACGCTGATGACTCCACCCTTCACCTTTCCATTCGGTTCCCGCAATGCCCATCTCAACAGTTACTTCAACAAACAAGGGATGAGGCTATGGCACACCTAATGTCTGACTTGGCTCGTATCTCTGACTGGGGTAAAAATAATATGGTTGTCTTTAATGCATCTAAGACTCAGTTCTTACACCTATCAACCCGACAAAATCTTCCACAGGTATACCCACTAATGTTTAATAATATTCAGCTTAATCCTGCATCATCCTTGAACATGCTTGGGGTTTCATTTACTCGGGACTTATCTGGGAAAGATCATATTACATCTCTTGTAAAATCTGCTTCCAAGAGATCGGGTGTGCTAAGCCGACTCCGCTCTTTCTTTACCCCTGCACAATTGTTGACTATAAAGGGGTTTTATCCGCCCCTGTTAGGAGTACAACTCTCATGTGTGGGGAGGCTCCCCACATACAGCTCTTCTCAATAGGGTGGAGTCAAAGGCTTTTCATCTCATTAACTCTCCTCCTCTTACTGACTCCTTTCAACCTCTGTCTCTTCGCCGCACTGTTGCATCTTTATCTCTTTTTTATCGCTACTTTAATGGTCACTGCTCCTCTGAACTGTCTGCTTGCATTCCTCCACCTCTACGACGGGCGCGTAGCACCCGTCTGGCAGCAAACTCTCATCCCTTTTCTGTCCAACTCTCTAATGCAAGAGTTAACCGTTACTCCCAGTCTTTCATTTATGCAACAGGTCAGCTCTGGAACTGTCTCCCTCTGTCTGTATTTCCTGCTGCCTATGATCTCCAGTCTTTCAAACGCAGTGTGTTCAGGCATCTCAGAATGATCGGATCTTGAATTTGGCTCTCTATTGTATTTTGTTTTTCTCTTGGAGAGAACTGTTACTGCGGGCTCATGGCCTTCGGTTCCTTCTTCCTCGCATAAAAAAAAAAAATCTTCAGACCAGTCAAGTGGCCAGTACAGTATCATTTACATAGGTTCGACGATGTAGTGTCAGGTAATTCTGTAACAGGAACATCGCTTAGCCAGTATTTACTTCCTTCACTTAGAAATTGGAGTCTACGTGTGAGTTATAAGGAATTATAGTAATTCTGTATTACAGCTACACACGAAAGGAAACTCTTATTACAAAATTATTCATGTCACTGATAGGAAGGCTTTTCTACTGTACAGCAGACAGGCTATATACTGTGGTATACTGTTACGATAAATATTTATGTTAAAGAAAACATCTAATGTCAAATAAAATGAGGATATACTGTATAATTTTTTAAACATAAGTATAGCCTAATTATGACAATAACGTGTTTCATTCTCTTGATGCAGTTTACATGTTTCGTTGTGTTAGGCTAGTTATTTATTTTTCATATACCGGTATACCGTATTTATTGAAACTGTAATGCCTTCTTTTCTTACCTTAATAATCCTTTGAGACAGAGAACAACAGCTTCGCAGGTCTCCATCACGATACAGCTGATCGACTAAGGGGACACTGCACAACGAAATTTCAGATCTTCAAATGTGTTGCCGGTGGCCAGAAAGCGTAGTGTTACTGATAAACGCGTACTTGCAGAGATACATTCCCGCATCACAGTGTTCTTTTTGGAAATAATTGGAGCTACCATATTCAGTAAATCGTCAAATGCTGCACTGTCCATTCACATATAATTTCTATAATCCTCTGGTTCAGACCCTTATATCGTTCAACAAACTCACATTGCTATATTCATGTCTTTTCTTGTACCACACTTTCATCCGTCTGCGACTTTTCTTCTCCTTTACGCAGCTGGCTATTGCAGTTCCTATTAAAGCAATGTCAGTGTCAGTCATGATGTTTCCCTGAGATCGTTCGCTAGAATGACGATACTAAGCAATTATATGGAGCCATCCATGTAGGGGGGTCGCATATTGCACAATAATACTGAGTCAATATGTTGTCTATAATACTGATCATGTAGGGGGCGCTTAAGAGTCTACAGGATGAAAACATTACCTGCGGCAGTGGAAACTAATTTTTAGCCAATGGGGAGGCTATGATAAAAGATAATCAACTACAGGATGTATATACCAGGATCCTGTGTACGGTATACCCTATTGCCTGGGATGGGGCCTGCACACACCTGGCATATGGCGGCAGGTCTACATACAGTACCCATCCAAACTGTATTTTATGGGTCTTTAAAGCCAACTGATCCACAGGGCCAAGTAACACCACTTTTTGTCAATGAAGGAGTGACTCACTATCACCCAGTACTTCACGTACGGGTGGAAAGCTTTTTAATGAGGTGTTTAGAAGTGCAGAGAAAAAATAGAATAACTGTGTTTATGACTGAAAAGTCGGTGTAGTCGTCCAGGGGAAAAAAGTGAAAATTGGCCTTACCATATAATCCTCACCTCTGACCTACTGTTCTCTAGTGACAGATTAATCCTTTAGCTGACCCTCAACCCAAACTGTCAGAGTTAGTTTGTTCACATACACACAAATGCGCGCGTGTGCGCTCACCAAGCAAAACATTAAGACAAGCACACAATTGTGCACAGGGGTGTAAATATGAGAGAGAGAGAGAGAGAGAGAGAGAGAGAGAGAGAGAGAGAGAGACTATTTCATATTTTCGAGATACAGAAAAAAAAAGAAAGTGAAAGGGAAGGAAATCAGTAAAAGGCGTGCCAGAATAAAGGAAAGAAAAGCTTAAATTTGATCAAACTCTCTCCAAAACTGAGGGAGCAATAACGGGCGAGAGCGATATCGTGTGGTGTGGCGTGTCACAAGTTATCGCTCAGGCTGCCAGATTCTGGAGTAAGGAAGTGAGACACAAAGGTGTCATAATTGACGGCAGCTTTGGAAGCAGATTAAACAAGAGTTACGAAGTTAGGGGAAAAGGGTGGGGAGTGTTTTCTCTCTCTCTCCTGCCTCTGCACTTTATTCTCTACTCTCTTATTCCACCCCTCTCACAACTTCCTCCTTTTTCTCTCCCTTCTACATCTCTTGCCTCATTCTCTCTCCCTTCACCTCACCTCTCTTTTCCTACATCAGTCTCCCACCCTGCTCTCCTCAACTACGCAGTCTCCTCTACCCGCTCTTTTCCTTCCTTACCAACCCCTCACTCTCCTTCACACTCCCTCTCCCCATCTCTCCCTGTGCCCTTCACTCCTCTTCTTTCCTCCCATCTCTTTTTCTCTCTTCCTCCGAGCTCTCATCTTCTTCCCTTCCACGCCTCTCTTTCTTCTTTGTGCTGTCTGTTTCACAAACTTTCTTCTCTTCATTTTGGAGCTGGATGATTTACAGTATAGCACAGCTTTTTCCTGCCGACTTCGGCTGGAGGCAGTGATGGACTGGGGGAGCCTTCCTATCCCTCTCTTG
Source organism: Coenobita brevimanus (assembly GCF_032717465.1). Taxonomy (NCBI): domain Eukaryota; kingdom Metazoa; phylum Arthropoda; class Malacostraca; order Decapoda; family Coenobitidae; genus Coenobita; species Coenobita brevimanus. The sequence continues at coordinate 3,271,193 of NC_137037.1, forward strand.
AACATATAAACTGCAGTCATTCATATCTTATGCAATAAACAGCCTTGAAGAAAACAATAGCTCTGTCACTGCGATTTCCTTTATATTCCTATTTTTCTGTACTCCCTCTCCCCCTCCTCTCCTTTTGACTCCTCTCTCCCTATGGCTTTTTCGCTCCCCTCTTCCCAGACGTTCAAACGAATAATCTTTCTCCCCGCCCATTCTTTCTCCCCATTTTACCGTGCCGCTCTCTACGCCCACTCCTTCTGCCCCACCCACTCTCCTTTCATTTCTTATCCACTTTCCACCCCTACTCCCCTACCTCCTCACCCTCTCTTTTCCTCCCCACCCACTTCATTACTCTGCCTATACACTCTACCCACACACTTCCCTTCAAGTCCTTATTCACTTCACACTCAGTTTTCAAACTAACTCTCCACCCAATCCACACCAACACTTTCCTTCTCTCCCCACCTACTCCCACTCATTTTCTTCCTCTCTTGACCCACTCTGCCTGTCCACTCTTTTCTTTACCCAGCCCACTCCGTCTTCCTGCAATCTTCCCACCCCCTCCCCACCCCATCGGCCGACTTAAGAGTTCCGCCATTGTTGTTAATGAGAAAAGAAGGAAATCTGTCCTCCAATTATCTAAGTCTTTGTTGGGCTCTTTACCCCAAGTCCTGCCTCCAAAACTTTACTGCCCCTCTCTCCCTGTGCCTGTCAGTGTTTGTGTGTGTCTGTCGGTCTGTCTGTCTTCCTACCTGTCTGACCGACTCTCATTTCCCTGTCAATATACCTTATTGTCTATCTCACAGTCTACCTCAGCCATATCACTCGGCACCTCACATATCGCCGCAATGGTTTCCTCTGTCATACGTCACCTGTCATCTGTATGCCTCTGTATCCCGCACCTCATCTCTCACTCGGCTGCTTCCACGGCCTGTCAACATCCCTATCAGACAATGGACGCAATTTTGAGACACACACCGGGATGGATCTACAGAACGGGGAAAGGAAAGGAAAAAAGCACGAGAACTATGAACAATGTACCCAGTAAAATGTGTCATACATCCATTCATTCCTTATTCAAGCCATCGAAATTCTTGATTCTGCTTCACAGGTCAAATGAACCATTCAAAAATATGTTTCATAATGCCTGAGAGATGGAGTCTGGCAAGATAATGTGAGGCCCCTGTTATGTGCATTTTCATACGTACGTCATATATTTATACTTCAATATCTGACCCGAAACTTCCACACTTCGCTTACTCACAAATTCATTCCTTATATTGTCATTTTTTTTTTTAGACATCCATGCCTCATCCTACATTAAGACACACCCATACATACCCCTTTCACAATCCACTGCATATCCATTCACTGTGATACACCATCTGTGCAAATTCTCATCTACTCTTTGATTAACCGAACTTCTTACTTCACCTGTTTTACAAATCACCGTTTTTCTTTTCTTCTCCAACTTTGGAACCCACATGCACTACTTAACACTCCCATTTTTACTGCTCTCACTATCTTACTGTACGCTGATATATATATATATATATATATATATATATATATATATATATATATATATATATATATATATATATATATATTATCATCAGCCGTTTGAGTGTCCACTGCAGGACCGGCCTATCCCGACCGAAGTGGGGACAATACAGCGAATGTATATCTACCAAGTGGCTTAGGCTGTCTGGTAGAGATTGTATGTAGGGCGAGAAGTGCTTTAAGTGTAATTGTAGCGTTGGAGTGGCTTTGGATGTGTGTGTAGACTGTGAACCAAGTGTAATCGGCCCGCGCAAGCCGATTGGGTGCAAGCATACTTTATAGTATGCGACACTGGTTCAACCACAGCACCCCTTATGTCCGCCAAGCAGTACGTGGCCAGAAGAACGCTCTCAAAGTTCATTACCCTGGCGTGGCGCGAACCCTCGTTCTTCAGTGTACGAAAACGAACTAGACACACCACAGTCCTGGATGTACACAGTTTTTCCACACACCTGACCAGCAGGTTCCCACGTCACTCCTGGCGTGGACCCGTACCTGTCAGGATACAAAAACAACAGTTAGGCCTATGTTCATTATTACCGTTCAAATAAAAAATAATAAAATTAATATCTATTTCCTTCATATCTGCAACCTTTAAATTCTTGGACAGAGACATTAATGACACGGTAGAAATCCTTCTTCGTTCATGCACAAAGGTGACTTAATCTCCCATAATAATCGAAGAAATAAATTAAGTCCTTTTCACGTAGCAGCAGCCCTACATCTTAGGAGTAACACTAATTAACCTATACCAAAATGGTTCCCTTTCTATAAGAAGCAAACACAATGTTGACCCAAAATATACATATACTGTAGGCAACAACAAAATGTTTCATATCATCAAAGGCAGCAGAGCTGCCTGTCTGGGTGTGGGACTATAAATCTATGAAAACAATTAACAAGTGACAAAGGCTCTCTTTCACGACGGCCTGCGTGGACACTAAAACCTTTGATAACAGAATCAGGACAGAGAGCGGGGGTTTCAGAGAACACAATAAAAATTGTAGGAATTGAAAAAAAATTACACATTCAAGAAAAATCGCCCTCGCCCTACTATCTCCTCTCTTTTTTGACTGACTGTGTGTGTGTGTGTGTGTGTGTGTGTGTGTGTGTGTGTGTGTGTGTGTGTGTGTGTGTGTGTGTGTGTGTGTGTGTGTGTGTGTGTGTGTGTGTGTGTGTGTAATAAAAGTAACTTGAGTTAAAACCTTACAGGGGCAATGATAACCCAGCAGGTCAACAGCCGAAGTTACAGGTGGGCACAGGCACGAAAGAGAGTGACAGAGGACTGACAGAAGACTGAAGAAAAGAGGAAAAGGAAGGAGAGAGAAAAGGGAAGGGAAAGAGGGAAGATGAGGATAAAAGAAAATGGGGACGATGAATAGGAAGAAGGGAATGAGGGATAGGAGGGAAGAGGGAGGGAGGGAAGGGAAGAGGGACAAGACCGGAGAGGGAGGGAGGGGAAAAGATAGGAGAAAAAGTGGAAAACAGGGAAGTATGGAAAAAGAGGGGCGTGAGAAAAGGGGCAGGGGAAGAAGAATGGCAGTGGGAATAAAAGAAGGGGAAGGGAGAGGTCAGCAATGAGAAAGGGAATGGAAAAGGAGTTAACGGAAAAGAGAGGAAGGAAACACTGTGTGAACCTAAAAAAAAGCAAACTCAGTGGATAAAAAAAATAAATATGGAGAAAGGAAAGCGTGGAGCAGGCATAAGGGTGAATAAAGAAATACTGAGGGAAGCCTAAGAGAGGGCGGGATGAAGAGAGAAAGTAGAAAAAGCTAGAAAAGGAAGCTGGAACAAGAGAGAATGATGGGTAAAAAGTGCGGTGAAGACAACCAACGTGAGTAGTGGCTACTGAGAAGAATGAAGAAAACAAGAGGGAGCGGAAATTTATAAAAATAAATCAAGAGAAGAAACAACACGAGGGAATGATAGGTAAAAAGTACGGGGGAAGACAAACGAAGTGAAGAGTGGTAACTTAGAAGTGAAAAAAATAAAGGAAATGGGGAGGAAGAGAAGCTAGGGGTAAAACTAAGGGAAAGAAGAAAAATTGGAACACTGGTAACAGTAAGGAGAAAGGGGAAAAGAGGGTAAGAGATGGGGAACAAGACGAAGGAGGCAGCAACAGTGAGGGGAAAGGGGTGTAAAGGGGGGAAAAGAGGAAAAGTAAGGGAGTTCTGTCGGAAGTTAAGAGTATAGGATAACAGTTCAAGAAAAGGCAACTAACAAATAAGAGAAAAGCAAATAATGAGTGGGGAAAATTAACCCCTTTAATCCAATGCATATTTTCTATTTTAGTCTTGCTGCGTCCACATGATTCTACTCAGCTTAGGAGAGACATTACCAACTGGAGGGGTTAGATGTAGCCATTATGAACGCTCTCACTGCTGGAAATCTGTCCCAACTTGAGTAAAATCGTCTGGAAATTGCAGTAAGATAAAAAGTACGTCATCAAGGGGTTAAAACGAAGGCAAAAAACAATAATGACAGTGTACTACATGAATATACATAAGTCTGTTGCGGTCGGCATGCACACGACAAACATGGGTGAGCAGACCTACTCTCCAGGTTCATGTTTTATGGGGGGTAAATGGCAACCCATCCCAGGGAGTTCAACAAATTCATAAATAAGAACATTACAACCTATGAGATACAGAAATAAACTGTTAAGTCTGAGGTGATAATAATGAAAATAAGGTCAATCAATAATTACTTTCCCCTTCAGACATGCACACTTCCTTAATATACAGTTCATGACACAATTCTGTCACTATAGTTCATTCAAGTTTCGTTATCATACTTTACGACTCTGTACTGGGTACCTTAATTACTCCTAGCTGTAATTTGGGTTAAAAAGAAAGCTCATATTTTTCCTCGTCTAATATATTGGATTCTGTCCCAGATTTTTCAAAACATTCGAGATTTTTGAAGTCAGGTACGCCCTGTCTCTAATATTTTCTCTAATTGTAACGGTACTTTTCATAATACTCAGTCACAGGCCTAGTAAGCCGGTTAATCTGCAGAACAAAGGAGAGGGAACTGTGTTCCTTTAAACTACAACACTAACGCAACACACATAGGCCTACCGTCTTCGGTAGAATTCCATAGCCTCTTCAACACAAGGACGATATTTATCATTTTTTACAACTTCCCAACAAAGCTATTTTGTTTTTGTTTTTTGCTGAGGGAGTTACAACATTCATTAATCCTTTAACGATTACGGTGTTCTCCTAATCTATGAAATCTGTTGACATCAGCAAAAATAGAGCATTAATGACGTACTCGGGCTGATCGGTCTGGAGGTGCTGTATTATCAAATAATTTACAATGTGGCATTTTGTGGGGACAGTCTCTTCCTGGACACTACATTATAACAATACGCTTGCAAGGTAAGGTATAAAATTACTCCACAATATTTATGACAGTAAGGAGATAGGTCATATACCGTATTTAAATAAATCTACGGTTTTGTGGGAAGTCTGGCATAACCTCACTATATCTAAATGTGTGGGCGGGGATGGTGGTGGGGCAACAAAGGGGTTAAAACATATGGTCAAGATGGATGTTGTAAGATGGCCTGTGTGGGCGTGGCGATGGCTTAATTCAAAGTTTCTTGAAGCACAAGATCAAGAACAAGCAGAACAACAACAGTAAACACTTGGCCATTACTGTATACGTGGTGTATCAACACAGGTAACAAGACGCTGGGTTACCGTCACATGATTACCGGCATATTAAGCTCAGTAAAGACCTGTGGTGCCTGTAGTGCAGCGGCTGCAAACATTATCAACCCGTTCAGTGCCACGACGACTTTGGCTTCAATCTCACATGTGTAGTAAACAGGTTAACGTCGAAACAGATTAAGCAACACACTGATCAAACCCAACACAATATATCACCGTGCGATACTTCATTTAAACATCGTAATACCATTTGATTTTAGTGATACAATTCCTTAAGAGTTCCCAAGTGACAAGAGGCATTGCGGTCTCGTCCTCACAATCTTAATTATATCCTAAAACTTTCGACAATAAAATTCTAATTAGCCAAACTTTCCTACATGTTTTACTTATCTTCCTGGGCACTTCCTCCCCCATCAAAGTTGGTGGCAGTTGCCACATAACCTGCTCCTCGTCAGTATAATTTGGTGCTGGGTGGGTGTGAGGGAAGGTACTAGGGTCTTACGCCCTGCTCACCCTCACACACTAACCACACTGTATTTTACTCATCTTGTTATAATAGTATGTGGATCTGAACCAAGCATCACCATGTGCACTGCTCATCGTATGGCCCCACACACGTTATGGAAACACCCCGGCTAATACCGTAACACCAGATCTAAACGTGATATCCCTGGTGTATCACAGTACAGACGGTGGGTATTAGTGCACAAGTGTCGGGTGACGTGTGAGGCTGCAAAGGATCCGCCCTTTGTTGGAGTATCGTAAGTGAAGTACTGGACATCGGGTACGGGCTTCCTAACGTATATCCAGAACCGGCGCATGAATTTATATATTAAGTTGTGATACAGAAAGACAGGCCCAGGATGAGGAAAAACAGGACTGAATGAAAACGGTAATGGGGTGAACGAGGACAGAATGGACGATAATGGATTTGGGAGGGAGAAGTTTGAGAATTCAATAGAGGGGAAAAGGTAAGTGATCGAGGGCAAAAGGATATTTAATTTTCCCTGTTCACAAACCACACTTGCTCCTCCCCACCACTCCGGCTATCGTCATCACCATCACTATCACCATTGCTATAGCCATTTCTCTCTCTCTCTCTCTCTCTCTCTCTCTCTCTGTTACACACTTTCAGTCCTCCTTTCATACTGTCCACTATTAAGTCCCACTTTTCCGCTGCTCTTCTTTCCCACTCATTCTTTCTTTTTCTCCCTCCCTCTCTCTCTCTCCCTCTCTCTCATTTACACACTTTCAGTCCTCCTTTCAGACTGTCCACTATTAAGCCCACTTTTCCGCTGCTCTTCTTTCCCACTCATTCTTTCTTTTTCTCCCTCTCACAGTTACATTTTCATCTTTTTCTCCTTTCAGTCACACTCTTTCATCCCTCTCTGTTTCTCCCCTTTTTCAGACTCACTGTTTCCTTTCTTCCCCTCTTTTTTTATTTCTTATTCTGACATACATATTCATTCACCTTTATAACTCAATCCTTCACTTCCTACCATCCTTCAAACTTATTCACTGATCCTCTCCTGAAACATTTTCCTTTCGTTTTCTAGCTAATGTCTTTGCTCCTTTTCCCGAAATTACTGAACTTTTCTCCATCCTCCCAACTTCTTGTCCCTCCTGCGTCTTTTCGCCAACAAGATCAGTTTCACCACTCTAATCACACAGTGGGAATCTCTCAAACTGACCATTTAGCTGCCAAATACCTACTCTGCAATTTACTTCTGCTGTCAGACGGTTTTACAATGATGAGAACTCTACAGGGCAATAAAAATGGTAAAACACTATCAAGATTAATGTTTTGGTAAAACATAAAGAACTTCATATTGTATTTCCAGGTAACGACGGACGACTTTTTTAAGCTATATAATAGAAAATCGCCTTAGCCCAAGGGTTAATATACTTTCCTACATTGTCACTGTATCCGTTTCATGTTTTTCCATAACAAGGCCAATTACACTTTCTTTTCCTGGAGGAGAAAAAAAAAAAAAAAAAAAAAAAAAAAAAAAAAATCTAGTTTCAACTCTGACAATTAGCTAATATATTTCATACGTTTTCATTGTTAGCTTTCCGTGCTTTTTCGTCCATCTCCAAATTTTCCTTTCCTTGTCGTCGTCCCTCGAACAAGGACATTATTATCTTTTCCTTCCCCTCTTCCCTCTACACAAATCCCTTTGGTCTTTGATCTGTTATCGCTCTATTCCTTTACATGACATTAGCCTTTAACTCTTCCTCTCTCTCTCTCTCTCTCTCTCTCTCTCTCAGCGAGGTATTGGTGCAGTAATGGGGTGGGCTAGGGATGCATTGGCAAGCAATCACCAGAACCACTGTATTAGGCGTCCACTTAATACATTATACTGCACTCCACTCCACTCTACGTCCCTTGCCAGACCACACCACACAACACCACACCACACCATGTCACGCCACACACAGCACCACCCCACCCCACCCCACCCCACACCACATCACACCATCCAACAACCACAACTCGCCACGCCACGCCACACTAAACCACTCCAAACCACGCCACGCCACACCACACAACCATTCCACACACCACACCACGCCACGCCACACCACGTCACACCACACACCACTCACACCACCCCACCCCATAGCACACCACGCTACCGCAGCCGTTGTTCAGTACAGCGATAATTATGCCAGATGGGTCAATTTTCTGGCTGCGCCGAGGGAGGTGAAATTACAGTACGATGCAGTAGCCGACAGACCCCCTCCCTCAGCTGCTGCCACCACTGACACCACTACCTTTAATTATGCCACCACTACGTCCGCAATCCTGCCAACATCATCAGTTCTGCCACATGACTTCCACAATCCTGCCAACATCCTCAGTAGTACCAGCATTACGGTACGTTCTCAGTCCAGCCAACATCCTCAGTTCTGCCACTACTACGTCCTCAATCCTGCCAACACTCAGTTCTGCCACCATTACATCCTCAATCCTGCGTACACCCTCAGTTCTACCACCACTACGTCCTTATTCCTGCCAACATCCTCAGTTCTGCCACCACCATCCCCTCAGTCCTAGCAGCACTGTCATTACCGCTATCAGTCTTGTCTCCATCACCGTTATAAGTCCTCCATAATTACCATCATCGTTCTGTCACCACTATAATCAGTTATGACACCATCACCCTCTGTCCTGCCACCTTTATCCTCAACATCGCCACCATCACCCTCAATTCTGCCACCACTGACACCACCCCCTTTACACCTGCCACCACCACCCTCAATCCTGCCACCACTAACACCATCGCCTTCACACCTGCCACCACCACTCTCAGTCATACCACGAATGACAAAATCTTTCTCATATCTACTACCACTAACCACCTTCAATACTGCCAACACTGACACAATCACCCTCAAATCTGTCACCACCAAACACCTTCAGATCTGCCAACACTGCATACGGTGTTTATATAAATAGTGTGTGCACTCGGAGAAAGAAGTGACACTTCCACGGCGAACACTGTAGTTCATTCACTTTAACTTGGCCTAGAGTGTCATCCTTTTGCAGATTATCTCACGTAGCTATGTCTCAGAAAAAGGCAGTTCGTTGGCTCTACATCCTTTCTGTAGCACTTCTTAGTGACTAGCAACATATTTTTGCGATAATGTATTGTTATAACCCAGAACTCATGATGGAGTGATGGCAATTTTTGGCCAATGAACAGTGAAGGGTATAGTGGCGTTATCCTGACCAATGCAACCCTTGGAGGAGTTCATGTTGCCATATGATATCACTATAAAGTTGGGGCAGGTTCAGTTTACTAGTTCTGCACTGCCAAGGTAATAAAATTTAAGTCAACAGTATGTGGTGGCGTAAGGTTTCGTGTGCCATAATTAAATTTAACGTATTGTAACAAGTAAATGTAATAAATAAATGCATATTATATACATGGATATTTTGCAACCTATCATTGTCACCTCTGTGTCCGTCAGAGTTATGTCATGCTAATTTAACTTGAGGCAATAAGAATGGTGTTACACTGAAAATCCTTTACCCTGATATGCAGGACTAAACATTAACCACGGCCAGATAATGATTTACCTTAATATTTTTAAGTGTACCGAAACTGCGCGTGAATAAACCGCCACAAGCTCAAAGGCCAAGTTATGGAGCTTTGCTCAGAAGCTAAGCACCAAAATGCTTCTGCCTCTTTACCTCTACCTCTCAACATGGAGTTATCACATATATACATAATTTACCAGACTCATGGGATGCACCAGCCACGAAACTTCCTTATGCCACAAGTCCTTTTACAGTATAGGTATAAAGAAATGGAGGGAGGCAGCATTTTTGAGGTGATTATATCCAACAGAGATGACATGTTATCCAGTCAGAGTTACCTACAATCCGTAAACAATACCCTCAGCAAGTAACTAGACGCATGACATGCAAGAACGGGAGGCAAACACGACACCATCAGGCCACCATGGCACCTCTTGCTTACATAGCCTAATGGTGCAGTTATCGTGGCAGGTTTACAAGATGACCAGCTTAGTGGACTAATGATGGCAAGACCCTGTATGTACGTTAGTACCCACACAGAAACGGCCCTATGCTCGTACCCCACCTCACACACACACACACACACAACTACTCATACTCCTACCCCACCTTACACAACCACACACACCCACTCTCTCTCTCTCTCTCTCTCTCTCTCTCTCATGCAAAAAAAAAATTTTGTGACTGGTAGGAGTTGGTGACGTGAAATCAAGATTAAAAAGGACCATTCACTTGACTCCCAGTGATTAATCTACAGTACACGCTTACTGAAAACTACTGACATAACTTTAAAAATAACACTATTAATCAACTGGTTTTTACACGAGGTTACCCCTAAGTTAAGTGAACAGGAACATCATCCACGTATTCCCTGCGTGTTATGAAACCCACCAAAAAGGGAGAAAGGCGGTGAACTGACACTTCCTTCTACTGGTGTATGGCAGTGTTGACCTACTCCTCCCAGTATGAGCATCCTTGTACCTCCTACAGCACAGGAAGAGTGGCGGGAATTGAAGTCCCCAGAGATCTGCGGCCACAGCTTTAGTCTTTCCACCTTATGTGAATATAGGACATTGGGTGTGATTGCTGACGCTGGCAATGATGATAATGCCATGCTATTGATATTGAACATACTGACAGTGAATATAGCATTTATGACGATGAACACTATGAAAAATAAATAAGAAGGCGCACCAGAGAGCTCAGTATTCTCGTCCACCCACTGATCTAAGGGCCAAACATATGACTTCGCCCTGTGACCTTGATCTTCGACCAACTGCTATCAAACTCGAATTATTTCATTCTTGCCTGACCCTTAACACTTTTACCAAGACTTGTCCAAATTAGGTCAACGCTGTTCCAGCTGAACTACCGCTGTGACAAGTGATTTTTGACTGCACTGGAACTTGACATTTCATTGAATATTTTCATAATCGAAACCCTCTGTCCCTGAATTATCCTGAACCGTGCGACATATTAGTAGTCCAAATCGGATAAAAACTGTTTAAGCTGACCATGTCATGTGACCCTGACCTTTAACCTAGTTCATATATTCCTTATATGAACAAGAGTGGTTCAGCACCTGCCCTGACCCACCCAGGTCCAACACCGACCTAACACCACAGGTCCAGAGGGTGGCAGGTGAGTGAGGATGTTAAGCATTCTGAGGCGGTGCCCACGTGCCAGCCTCAGCACATCAGTCTTGGTAAACACACTGACTCCTTCCACTATGTCAGTTTCAAACTGCAATGCGACCTCGCAATCATCGACAGGAGGCTATTTCACAGGACTTATACCACCAGCCATAAATTACATATCTGGCACTGCACGACACCCCCACTGTGAGGCAGCCTGGTTGGAGTTGAATAGGGTATTACCAGGACATACTGAAGCATCAGCGGGGTAATACCACACATGACTCCACTACCAAAACACAATTAAATTCCATACCATCACTGCTACACACAAGGTCATTATACAAATCACTCCACATCTCACACTCGCAGGCAAGTAGCAACTTCCATTCCATATCATCATCACTGCTCCACACAGGGAGTCACGTCACACTCTAGGGCACGTGAATGACCAGTGAACTGCTGATCTCATGCTTGAAAGATCAAAAACCAACTATCTCACCGAAATTAAAATCAAATATTTTTTCCGTGTTGATATGGCCTACCATTGCGTCATCAACTCCTTCACTACCATGACGTTCTTCTCCAGCTTAATCTCAGTGATACCAGACGACTTTGACCAGCTTAGTATGGCACTTCAGTAGTGAAAGAATTAATGATGACACTGCCCAAAATATCCAGTTTAAAAATCTATCCCAAGATGAATGCAATCGTCCAAATAAGTAAGAATAAAACACAATAAGAAACGCCAACGCTGTACATGAATAAACGTTTGTGTGGGGAAATTTGGTGTGCAGTGTCTGACTAACACCGTCACATTAACACGGCCGATTTGACGCCGTATCTACGACTCTAACAACTCTGATGGCAGCTACTGATATACAGACACCCAGGCTTACTGGCCATCCCACCGTGGGTCCATTTACACGCGTAATCACAGTTCAATTAGCCAACATCATCATTTCCATAAACCTGTTATGTACGAGTAACATCCCCACCTTGCCATAACCACCACATAACCACCTCTGTCACAGCTTGGATATACACAAACCATACCTTCCCTGCTCGCATTAACTACTTTAGCCCGAGGACATCTTTCGTAGTTTTTCCTTGCAGCAACCACACTATTTTCTCCTCCTTCGGACAGCATGGTATTAGTGAAGGTAATACTGAAGATAATACCTAAGTCAGCCAGTTCAAGGGAAGATCTTTAGTGGTTCAAGGGTTAGCTAATGGAGTCTATAACCTCACCAGTTCAAGGAAAGATCTTTAGTGGTTCAAGGGTTAGCTAATGGAGTCTATAACCTCACCAGTTCAAGGAAAGATCTTTCGTGGTTCAAGGGTTAGCTAATGGAGTCTATAACCTCACCAGTTCAAGGAAAGATCTTTAGTGGTTCAAGGGTTAGCTAATGGAGTCTATAACCTCACCAGTTCAAGGAAAGATCTTTAGTGGTTCAAGGGTTAGCTAATGGAGTCTATAACCTCACCAGTTCAAGGAAAGATCTTTAGTGGTTCAAGGGTTAGCTAATGGAGTCTATAACCTCACCAGTTCAAGGAAAGATCTTTAGTGGTTCAAGGGTTAGCTAATGGAGTCTATAACCTCACCAGTTCAAGGAAAGATCTTTAGTGGTTCAAGGGTTAGCTAATGGAGTCTATAACCTCACCAGTTCAAGGAAAGATCTTTAGTGGTTCAAGGGTTAGCTAATGGAGTCTATAACCTCACCAGTTCAAGGAAAGATCTTTAGTGGTTCAAGGGTTAGCTAATGGAGTCTATAACCTCACCAGTTCAAGGAAAGATCTTTAGTGGTTCAAGGGTTAGCTAATGGTGTCTATAACCTCACCAGTTCAAGAAAAGATCTTTAGTGGTTCAAGGGTTAGCTAATGGAGTCTATAACCTCACCAGTTCAAGGAAAGATCTTTAGTGGTTCAAGGGTTAGCTAATGGAGTCTATAACCTCACCAGTTCAAGGAAAGATCTTTAGTGGTTCAAGGGTTAGCTAATGGAGTCTATAACCTCACCAGTTCAAGGAAATATCTTTAGTGGTTCAAGGGTTAGCTAATGGAGTCTATAACCTCACCAGTTCAAGGAAAGATCTTTAGTGGTTCAAGGGTTAGCTAATGGAGTCTATAACCTCACCAGTTCAAGGAAAGATCTTTAGTGGTTCAAGGGTTAGCTAATGGAGTCTATAACCTCACCAGTTCAAGGAAAGATCTTTAGTGGTTCAAGGGTTAGCTAATGGAGTCTATAACCTCACCAGTTCAAGGAAAGGTCTTTAGTGGTTCAAGGGTTAGCTAATGGAGTCTATAACCTCACCAGTTCAAGGAAAGATCTTTAGTGGTTCAAGGGTTAGCTAATCGAGTCTATAACCTCACCAGTTCAAGGAAAGATCTTTAGTGGTTCAAGGGTTAGCTAATGGAGTCTATAACCTCACCAGTTCAAGGAAAGATCTTTAGTGGTTCAAGGGTTAGCTAATGGTGTCTATAACCTCACCAGTTCAAGGAAAGATCTTTAGTGGTTCAAGGGTTAGCTAATGGAGTCTATAACCTCACCTGTTCAAGGAAAGATCTTTAGTGGTTCAAGGGTTAGCTAATGGAGTCTATAACCTCACCAGTTCAAGGAAAGATCTTTAGTGGTTCAAGGGTTAGCTAATCGAGTCTATAACCTCACCAGTTCAAGGAAAGATCTTTAGTGGTTCAAGGGTTAGCTAATGGAGTCTATAACCTCACCAGTTCAAGGGAAGATCTTTAGTGGTTCAAGGGTTAGCTAATGGTGTCTATAACCTCACCAGTTCAAGGAAAGATCTTTAGTGGTTCAAGGGTTAGCTAATGGAGTCTATAACCTCACCTGTTCAAGGAAAGATCTTTAGTGGTTCAAGGGTTAGCTAATGGAGTCTATAACCTCACCAGTTCAAGGGAAGATCTTTAGTGGTTCAAGGGTTAGCTAATGGAGTCTATAACCTCACCAGTTCAAGGAAACATCTTTAGTGGTTCAAGGGTTAGCTAATGGAGTCTATAACCTCACCAGTTCAAGGAAAGATCTTTGGTGGTTCAAGGGTTAGCTAATGGAGTCTATAACCTCACCAGTTCAAGGAAAGATCTTTAGTGGTTCAAGGGTTAGCTAATGGAGTCTATAACCTCACCAGTTCAAGGAAAGATCTTTAGTGGTTCAAGGGTTAGCTAATGGAGTCTATAACCTCACCAGTTCAAGGAAAGATCTTTAGTGGTTCAAGGGTTAGCTAATGGAGTCTATTACCTCACCAGTTCAAGGAAAGATCTTTAGTGGTTCAAGGGTTAGCTAATGGAGTCTATAACCTCACCAGTTCAAGGAAAGATCTTTAGTGGTTCAAGGGTTAGCTAATGGAGTCTATAACCTCACCAGTTCAAGGAAAGATCTTTAGTGGTTCAAGGGTTAGCTAATGGAGTCTATTACCTCACCAGTTCAAGGAAAGATCTTTTGTGGTTCAAGGGTTAGCTAATGGAGTCTATAACCTCACCAGTTCAAGGAAAGATCTTTAGTGGTTCAAGGGTTAGCTAATGGAGTCTATAACCTCACCAGTTCAAGGAAAGATCTTTAGTGATTCAAGGGTTAGCTAATGGAGTCTATAACCTCACCAGTTCAAGGAAAGATCTTTAGTGGTTCAAGGGTTAGCTAATGGAGTCTATAACCTCACCAGTTCATGGAAAGATCTTTAGTGGTTCAAGGGTTAGCTAATGGAGTCTATTACCTCACCAGTTCAAGGAAAGATCTTTAGTGGTTCAAGGGTTAGCTAATGGAGTCTATAACCTCACCAGTTCGGAAAACCTCACTTAAACAGAATATAATCGTGTGGATAAAGCCAGAATAAATAATAACAGATCCTCGTGGTGAAGGGTTTAACACCACCAGGTAACCACCTCCATGACGGCTTTGATCTACACAACCCCTCCCGTTAAACTGATAATCCGATTATCATTAGTATTTACAGCGGCTCCATAATACAACTAACCACAACATACCATCCCTAAAACTAATAGGGCTAAGTGGATACCACTTATCCCGTGTGTGTGTGTGTGTGTGTGTGTGTGTGTGAGAGTGTGTGTGTGTGTGTGAGCGCGTCGGATGGAGAATTAAAAGTAAGGGATTCGTATCTATCTACCTAGATAGATTGATACGCCCTAGGTATGAAAGGGATATGCGTCAATATGGCACATGTGATGCCTTGCTTTCACACACTTCCAATCCTGAACCAGTCTCTCGCTCTCATCACCTCCCCTTCCCTCAACCCCATCCAACACAGTCTCTCTCTCTGTCTCTCTCTCTCTCTCTCATTGATGTCAACACAACAATGCAAGTGTCAGCCACATATTCCACAAATACTCTTACATTACAAAGTTAACCGAGCGGTTATGGTCATGCTAGCTCACCTCCATTGCCCCTCCCCCTCCTCCCCGGGTTAAAGCTCCCTCTCCCTCCTCCCTCCTCCCTCCCCCTCCACCCTCTCCCCTCACAACACCCCGGCTCAGCGTCACAGTGAAGGGGTTTAAATTATCGCATCAAAGGGACGCCAGGCTTTATTCTTTTGTTCTGTTCACCTCGGCTTTTTTCTTTGTCTGGAGGCTTCCTTGTTGTGTCACTTGTCTTATTCGTTTTAATGAAGAGAGAACCTGTATTTTTTACACAGGAAAAATCATCAGAGAAATTACCAATATGCCGGGAATCGAACCCGGGACTCTCAGGTGAGAGCCAGGCAGCATACCACTACACCACGACCAGGTAAAAGTTAACTCACGTTGTCACGATCTTGTAACCAACGTCCCTCCGCCCCCACTGTGGGCATGAAGAGGATGAGTTAATTTGCTTTGCCACCCCATATATTGTATTTGCTTTGTCACTCGCTATAATTTGTGATTTGTCACAAGCTGCGTTTGCTTTGCCACTCGCCATATTTCCTTTGCCACTTGCTATATTTCCTTTGCCACTCGCCATATTTGTTTTGCCACTCGCCATACTTCCTTTGCCACTCGCCACATTTGCTATGCCACTTGTATTACTTATTGTTCTTCACTTATATCACTCTGCCACTCACTCCATACTGTAATATCTACTCCTTACATCATTCACTAGCACTCGCCGGTCAATCAGGGACATCTTTTGTTCATTCATTCTGTCACTTGCTTTAATTCGCCATCACTCTGCATTATACACACTCATTTATTCAATGTTACTTCATTCATTCTCACCCTGACTCTCACTCCATCACTCTCACTCGATTACTCCATTATGCACACTCTTGCTCAACCATCCACTAATACCCCTCACTTTCACATTCCCTACCATCGCTTCACTGTTTCTTCTCCACCATTCTCTTCACTCAATTTGCCACTCACTCCATCAGCGACACTTTCAGTTACGTTACATCCCCAATCACTTCATTAACACACTCACGTCCCACTTCATCAACCATCTCACTCCACACTGAATTAAACTGAATATTGGATTCCTAGCGCCAGGTATCAGAGACCATATGGCACTAATTAAAAGCAGAGAGATATACCTAGCAATGGAACAGAAACGGGAGAGGAGACGCAGAGATGGTTATGGAGTAGTAGTGCTTTTGGTGTAGAGGTGGTCTTGGCTTTGAAGTGGTCTTGATGTTAACGTGGGCTTGGCGCTGAAGTGGTATTGGATATGAAGTAGACGTTAAGGTGGTCGTGGCGTTGAAGTGGTCTTGACGTTAAGGTGGTCGTGGCGTTGAAGTGGTCTTGACGTTGAGGTGGTCGTGGCGTTGAAGTAGTCATGTCGATGAAATAGATTTGACGTTGAGGTGATCGTGGCGTTGAAGTGTTCTTGACGTCGAGGTGATCGTGTCATTAAATTGGTCTTGACGTTGAAGTGGTTGTGTCGTTGAAGTGGTCGTACCGTTGAAATGGCCTTGAACCTCTTGGCGTAGGAGTGGTCTTGTCGTTGAAGTGATTTTGACGCAGAGGTCGTCTAAGCGTAGAAATGGTTTTGTCGGAGAAATGGTCTTGGCTTTGAAATGGTCTTGGCACTGAAATGGTCTTGGCACTGATGTGGCCTTGGCACTGAAGTGGTCTTGGCTTTGAAATGGTCTTGGCACTGATGTGGCCTTGGCACTGAAGTGGTCTTGGCTCTGAAATGGTCTTGGCACTGGAGGTCTTGGCACTGAAGTGGTCATCGCGAAAAAGGGATCTTGTTATTTGTTTTGGGGTTCAAGCGATTTAGGCTATGAAGCATCTTGGCACTTAAGCGACGTGGCAATGAAGTAGGTTGGCGATGAAGTGGGTTGGCGATGAAGTGGGCTGGCGATGAAGTGGGCTGGCGATGAAGTGGGCTGACGACGAAGTGGGCTGACGACGAAGTGGGCTGACGATGAAGTGGGCTGGCGATGAAGTGGGCTGGCGATGAAGTAGGTTGGCGATGAAGTGGGCTGGCGATGAAGTGGGTTGGCGATGAAGTGGGCTGGCGATGAAGCGGTTCGATTGGTCAGCTGACTGAACGGTTTGACCCAAGAAGGGAGGAAGGGTCGACGTCAATGGGATGCCCTTAAACTATTCCGGCCATGGAACCAAAAGTCTTAGCTGATAGGAGTTGAGGGAAATTAAAGGCCCCCCGCCAAAAAAACGAAAAATCAAGAAGAGAGGTAGAAAAGAAAAGAAAAGGAAGACAATAGGGAGAGAAAGATCGGAAACAAAAGGTTCCGCCTCATACAACAAACAGGGATACAGGGGAAGAATTCTTCCCTCCTCCACCCCTCCGGGGGTTCCAGTCCACATGCCTCACTCACTTAGCTCGCTCTGTTTTCTCCCTCACTCACACACTTCCACATCCAACTTTTCTTCTTTCGTCTGTTAGAGGTGTGTCGTTCTGCTCTCTTCCTCCTCCTTTACCAATCTCACTCAAAATCCCATCACTTGGAGGACGTAATCTGGTCTCTCTCTCTCTCTCTCCCCGCACGCACACACACACACACACACACACTTACAAATTCCCACCGCTCCTTCACCCCAACGCTCCCCTTTTCAAATACCCTCCTACCGACCCCTTTCACCTTGCCCGCCTCTCAAGCCCACTTAATTTTTTCATGGGAGGTGTATTTCAGGAGAGAGAGAGAGAGAGAGAGAGAGAGAGAGAATCATACTTTTAGCGGCGGAAATATAAAAGAAAGAGGCCCTGTAAGACAACTCCCCCTCCCCCACCCAAAAAAGCCAAAAATAAATGGAAAGCAAAGAATCCCCCCCCCCCAAGGGACATATTAAAGGAAAGAAAATGTAAAACTGTATCAAACTCTCCAAAACTAAGGAACCAAATAAGAGACAAGCGATATCGTGTGGTGTGGCGTGTCACAAGTTATCGCTCAGGCTGCCAGATTCTGGAGTAAGGAAGTGAGGCACAAAGGTGTCATAATTCACGGCAGCTTTGGAAGCAGGTTAAACAAGAGACGCGAAATTAGAGAAACAGGTGGGAAGGGTTCTCTCTGTCTGTCTGTCTGTCTGTCTGTCTGTCTGTCTCTCTCTCTCTCTCTCTCTCTCTCTCTCTCTCTCACCAACTCAGAAAATATGTACGGTAAATCAAATAAAACTGCCTGGAGCTAGTAATGAAAAATACAGTAAATCATCGGACTGAAGAGGCTAAAGTTGTCTCCTACATAAACTGCGATGAAATACGAGTGGTCATAAAAAATATTAATGCTTTACTGAGAGAGAGAGAGAGAGAGAGAGAGAGAGAGAGAGAGAGAGAGAGAGAGAGAGAGAGAGAGAGAGAGAGAGCATTATTAAATTCAGGTTTATACAGGTCAGGGGCCTATAATTACACACACACACACACACCAATATCGTCTCTCTCAGTCAGTGGGTTCGTCCTCTCCCCCTCGTGCTCATCACCTTTGCCATTATCGTCCACAGCTTCCATCGTCACCACCTCACGGCCATCTCTCTCTCTCTCTCCCTGTCTACACACGCCATTACTGTATCTTAACAAAATTTAGGCACTTCAGATTCTTGTTCTGCTTTATTAATCTTTTTTCTTTACCCCTCGCTTTGCCTTTAAATGATGACTCTTTCATTCTTTTGTGGTATATATTTGCCTTTTATGTAATCTCCCCCACCCTCTCTCTCTCTCTCTCTCTCTCTCTCCCTTTTCTACCCTTTCTCAAAGTACTATAATACTTTCTTAAGTATCTTTCACCCCCTTTTTTTTTTATCTTGCCATATTCTCTTTCCATTCACCTCGCCTCCCTTTTCTTATTCAACAGTTACGGTGCCTAAATCTCAATTTTCTTTAACTCTCCTCTCTCTACTCTGTTTACCTTCCTTGGCAAACTCTCTTTTCCCTCCTTTCTCTTACTCTT
This sequence comes from Coenobita brevimanus, assembly GCF_032717465.1. Taxonomy (NCBI): domain Eukaryota; kingdom Metazoa; phylum Arthropoda; class Malacostraca; order Decapoda; family Coenobitidae; genus Coenobita; species Coenobita brevimanus. The sequence continues at coordinate 3,290,447 of NC_137037.1, forward strand.
CCCTCCTCCTCTCTCCTCTTACTCTTAACTCCTCCTCTCTCCTCTTACTCTCTACACCTCCTCTCGCCTTCTCTCGTTTCCTCCCGCGTCACTTTTTCTCATCTCCCTCACGAGTCTCATCTTCTTCCCTTCCACACCTCACCCTTCCCTCATCTTTCTGGTGCCTCGATGTTAAACTTTCTCCTCTCGATTTTTCCAGCCTTTTCTTTCCTGCTTCGACTGTTGGTCATAGTGGGTAGGCCAGACTTTACTGATTTCTTATCCTTCTCATACTTACTGAACAAAACCTACACACACACACACACACACACTTACAGAACAGACACCACAGCGACCGTCTCTTCAGCAACCAACACCCTCGAAAAAAACACCAACACGTAGTTGTACCGCTGTGTTTGTTCCTTTAAATACCAATCCTTTGTACTCCCTCTCCTTCTCACCCTTGTCTCCAACCCCCCTCATCTCTCTCTCTCTCTCTCTCTCTCTCTCTCTCTCTCTCTCTCTCTCTCTCGCATCACGTCCAAATGAATAATATTTGTCTCCCCACCCACTCTACCTCCCTTTTCCACCCGGCCACTCTCTACACTCACTCTCTTCCTTCCCATTCATTCTTCTTACACTTCCTATTCACTGTACGTCCTGATTCCCCCACCTCCTTACCCTCTCTTTCCTCCCCACCCATGTCCTTACTCTGCCTATCCACTCTGCTCACACACTTCCCTTCCATTTCACATTCAGTCTTCCCACAAACTCCCCTCCCAGTCACTCGTACCGGTACGCTTTCCTCCTCTCTCAACGTACCCCCCAACTACATTCTTCTTCCAACTCACATTCTTACTCTCTTAACCCATTCTTCCCATCTACTCTCTTCTTCTCCCCGCCCACTCCGTCCTCCCACAATCTCCCCAGCCTCTCACCCCAACCCCTACCCCCACCCAGCGGCCACCTTATGAGTTTCCGCCATTGCTGTAAATGAAAAAAGGAAAACATCTATTCATCTATTAGCCTATATGCAGTACTCTTGCAGCCGCTATGCTAAGTCCCTTACTCTTACAACATAGTCATAAATTAACCCTCCACATCACAGATGCAGTGTATAACATGTTCCCTAATACCTTACCGTTACTTCTGGCAAACAACTTTTCTCGGAACATATTTTTTTTGGTAACGCAAAATCTCTCTCTACAATCTGTGCTGCTGCTAAGTAATACGAAGGATGACAACCTCGGTTATCAAATTCCATATATGTCTAAAAATTGCATACAATAACAAGGGTCTTTTCTTTTCTATGTGTGCAACAATGGCCCGCTTGCTAGCGTCAGTAACAGTATATACAGTACACAAATACTGATATATATATATACTGATATATATATATATATTGTTACATAGCCTATGATTTCATCATCCTTTGTGTAATTCTAACGTACAGTATGCTGCATGTTTGATCACGAGCGTGTTCTACCTCACTCCCCCCGTCCTCCCTTATAGTAGAGTAAGTCGTTCTTTCTGTTGTTCAGAGCAGGATTGTCAACTCTTTGTCCCCTATGGCTTCAATTGCGCGTCCTTCTTACAAGTTGTATCAAGCTCTGCCGGCCCCTATATAATGAGCTCAGTCTCTACATTAATTGCCACTTAGATCTACTCCTCATTTTGCTCACATCTCTGTCCTCCCCTGTACAGTTGTTATTATTGTGAGTGCTCAGGAAGTCTCCAGCCATCTTGCAGCTGTGTAATTTGAGTATAAGTGTTATTGCATTTTTTCCTTGTACTGTGTAGCGTAAGGTGTTAGTTCTTGGGCCTGGTGGGGTTTTTGTGATTAATGTAAAGTTTGGATGTCAGTCATTGTTAATAATATTTTGTATCTGTAATAATATATCTTGCATTCACTGAGTATTATCTGGTATTTTCATTTTATCAGGGCTGACTTAGATAAATTTACTCTTGCTAATTTCGTGTTAATAGAGGCTATTGCAGTTAACCATATATTTAACCTGTTTTTTGCCATTACATTATCCTTAAGAGTCCTGAATGTTTTGTTGTTGGTTTGAGCATTGGATTATGACTTGTAATCTTACCTAACTCTTTTGTTTTGAACCTGGAACTTTGCGGGACAGTGGTGATTTTTTGGTATTCTCACTTAGTGTGTACATTATCTTTCTCTGTTCCGTAACATAAATTTGGCGACCTCTTATCAGGATATTCAGGATATTATCATAAGGATATTGCTTGATATTTTGTGCTGTGATTTATTCATGATGTCTACTATTACTACACTTGATGAAGCCAAAGATTTTTTGTCAAATGTGCAAACAGTGTGTGATGTAGAAAACAGAACAAAGAATGAACTTAAGCTTGTTGCTCAACAATTGGGAATTGCTGTTCGCTCGCATCATTCTAAAGATCAAATTGTTGACATGATTAATGAAAGCTTGTTTAATGTAACTCCTCCAAATGAGCAAACGCAGATTGAATTAGCTAAGTTACAGCTAGCCCTGCAGGAGGCTCGTGCTAAGGAGGCTGAATTTCAGGCAAATGCTAAGGAGGCTGAGTTTCAGGCTCGTGCTAAGGAGGCTGAGTTTCAGGCACAAGTTGAACTTGCTAGGACTCAGACAGACCATGAGTATCGCATGAAACAAGGTGGAACTGGATCATCTAGCTCTGATGATTTTGATGTGGCTAAAAATGTTAAACTTGTCCCTCCTTTTAATGAATCTGATTTAACAAAGTATTTTCAGTTGTTTGAGAGGGTAGCTACAGGTTTTAATTGGCCAAAAAAGTATTGGCCAGTACTCCTTCAAACTGTTCTCACCGGTAAAGCTCAAGTAACTTATGCATCTTTGCCTCAGGATCAATCTGATAATTATGATGTAGTTAAGAGCTTGATTCTTAAGGCCTATGAGCTTGTTCCTGAAGCCTATAGAGTAAAATTTAGGACAACTTATAAGCAAGATAAGCAATCCCATGTTGAGTATGCAAAAAATCAAAGAAGATCTGTTAGAGCAGTGGTTAAATTCTAAGAATGTGGATTCTGATTTTGACAAATTTAAGCAGATGATTTTGCTGGAGGACTTCAAAAGGTGTGTTAATAAAGATGTAAGCCTATATCTTGATGAGAAAAGAATAGATAATTTGTCTGATGCTGCAGTTTTAGCTGATGAATATGTTCTCACTCACAAGAGATATTCTAAAGAAAAAGGGAAAGCTGAGAGTAAGTACGTTGCCTCTACTCAGAGTACAGGTAACAGGAAAGAGAATAAAGATGATGTTTCTCAGGAAGTAAATACCAGCTTCACCTCTAGATTTCAGAAAAGTAAATGTGCTTATTGTAGTAAGCTTGGTCAAACTACGGAGAAATGTTTCAGGAGACAGCGTGATGTGAACAAAAAGGAGTCTTTAAATATTCAGTCAATTGATCTAGTGTCCACTCTTGGGAGTTCCCAGAATTCATTAACTGAGTTAACTGAACCTGCTTTGAGGGGTAACTTAAATTCTCATGATGGAGCTCCTCTTTTGAGCAGTAACGTGGGTGACACTCTCAAGAGTTCATGTGCTAATTTCCTGTCTGATGGTTTTGTCAGTCCCTTGGACAGTAATGACAGGAAATCAGTTAAAATATATCGTGATACAGGTGCTTGCCAATCCCTGATGCTGACCAGTGTTCTAGGCTCTAATGTTAATTCCTCTGATGAAACTGTAATCTTACAAGGTGTAGGGAATAATTACTTCTCTGTCCCTCTGTGCAGAGTGAATTTAGAGTCTGGTTTTGTTAATGGTTCCGTTATGGTTGGGTTGATTGAGACACTCCCAATGTCAGGTGTAACTTTCTTACTTGGAAATGATATTGGTGGAAGTCAAGTGTGTCCAGCTCCTCAGTTGTCTAGTGAGCCAGTGGCTGCGACCCAGGATTGTGATGTCCCTGATGTGTTCCCTGCATGTGCTGTCACTAGGGCTAAGTCTAAAGTTACTGGTGACTTAGAGGATAATGATGATGATGATGTTATCCTAGCTGACACTTTTCTTGCTAATTTGGACCACTCACCAGATGAGGCAGTACCCCGTAGTGTTGATAATTTGTCTCGTCAAGAGTTGGTTGAGTTGCAGGTTGCAGACCCTGAGTTGAAAGGTCTAACTAACTCTGCTTGCAGTGAGGAAGAGTCAGCTGGTGCTTCTACTTGTTATTATATAAAGTCAGGAGTACTTATGAGGAAGTGGAGACCCCCAACAGCACCAGCCGACTGTGAGTGGGAGGTGGTACTCAAGTTGTCATCCCTCGTATTTGTAGGCAGGATATCATTACAGTGGCTCATGATTCCAGTTTGGCAGGACACCTTGGAGTGAGGAAGACTGTGGCACGCATTTTGAAACACTTCTACTGGCCAGGTATCTTCAGGGATGTTTCCTGGTATTGTAAGTCTTGTCACACCTGTCAAGTTGTGGGGAAGTGTAATCAGACCGAAAAGGTTGCACCTCTAGTTCCCATTCCTCCTTTTGAGGCGCCATTCACCCGTGTGTTGGTGGATATTGTGGGCCCTCTTCCTAAGACTTCTTCAGGATTTTCTTATGTGTTGACCCTGATTGATATGGCTACTCGTTATCCTGAAGCCATTCCACTTAGAAAAATCTCAGCAAAGAACGTGGTTAAGGAAATGCTAGGGTTCTTCACAAAGTTTGGTCTGCCCAAGGAGGTACAGTCAGACCGGGGAAGTAATTTCATGTCAAATGTTTTCAAGCAGTCTCTGAAAGAGTTGGGCATCACCCAGATCACGTCTTCAGCTTACCATCCCCAGACCCAAGGAGCGTTGGAGAGATATCATCAAACACTCAAATCGATGCTCAAGAAATACTGTTTGGAACATCAGAAAGACTGGTATAAAGGTCTTCCATTTGTTGTATTTGCCGCAAGAGAATCTCCAAATGAATCACTGGGCTTCTCACCTTTTGAACTACTGTTTGGCCATGAAGTAAGAGGACCCCTTAAGCTACTCAAGGAATGCTGGCTGTCGGAGGAAGATGACGTCAACCTGCTGGAGTATGTGATGAAGTTCAAAGAACGGCTGTCCACTGCTTTACAGCTGGTGAGAGAGAATTTAGGAGCTGCTCAGGAGAAGATGAAGACTTGGTATGATAAGAAGTCCAGGTTACGCCACTTTCAGCCAGGAGATCAGGTTTTGATTCTGCTACCGGTGCATGGGCAACCTCTTCAAGCCAAGTTTAGTGGTCCTTATTTCGTGGAGAAGAAACTCAGTGATGTCAACTATGTCATCGCCACACCAGATCGTAGAAAGAACAAGCAACTTTGTCACATCAACATGCTAAAGTTATATCACAGGCGGGACGAAAATAACCCAGTCTGCACTGTAGCTGTTCCACCCGAGTCTGCAAGTGAAGTTCTCCCATGCAGCATGAGCCTGAGTGATAGTTTGGGGAAGAATCCTGATATCATGAATGATCTCCAAACTAAGCTTTCTCATCTACCTCCCGAGGAAAGGCAGGAGTTTTCGGCATTACTGCAGGAGTACCCGCAAGTGTTCCGTGCCACTCCAGGAAGAACCACTGTGTTGATGCATGATGTTGATGTTGGAGACGCAAAGCCAATTAAATTGCCTCCTTACCGTGTGAACCCAGTGAAAGTTCCTCTCATCCAGAAGGAGCTTGGCTACCTGTTGGACCACGAGATGATTGAGCCCTGTCAGAGCGAGTGGAGTTCTCCTGTCACTCTAGTCCCTAAGCCAGGTGGGTCACAGCGGCTTTGCATCGACTACAGACGTGTTAATCAGATAACCAAAACAGACACTTACCCTCTCCCTCGTGTGGAAGATTGCATAGACAAGATCGGAAAGGCTAGGTACATAAGTAAGTTTGATTTGTTAAAGGGATACTGGCAAGTACCTATGACTGAACGTGCTAGGGAGATCTCATGTTTTGTAACACTAGGAAAGACTTTTGCATGTTCTGTAATGCCATATGGTATGAAGAATGCACCAGCCACATTTCAAAAGCTCATGAATGTTGTAACAGAGGGTTTGGCAGGGTGTGTTGTTTATATTGATGATGTATTAATCTTCAGTGACAACTGGAAAGATCACCTATGCCATGTCAGTAAATTTCTTGAGCGTTTGGTTCAGGCTAATCTTGTAGCTAATTTATCAAAGTGTGAGTTTGGTCAAGCTAAAGTTCAGTACCTTGGGTACGTAACTGGTGATGGACATGTTGCACCACCAGGAGCTAAGGTTCAGGTTATAAGTGATCTTCCCAGACCTAAAAGTAGGAAAGAGCTACAAAGATTTTTGGGAATGGTAGGTTATTACAGGAGATTTGTTCTTAAATTTTCAATTCTTGTATCACCACTTACAGACCTACTGAAAAAGGGAGTTAAATTTGTCTGGACCGATAACTGTGAATCCTCTTTCAACAAACTTAAAGCTATCCTATTAAGTCAGCCAGTGCTCGCTACTCCAAATTTTGCTAAGCCTTTTAAGATGGCTGTTGACGCAAGTGATACAGGAGCTGGGGCTGTTTTGCTACAAGAGGATGATCAGGGTATTGAACACCCTGTATCTTATTACAGTAAGAAGTTCACTCCACCTCAAAAGAACTACTCAACTATTGAGAAAGAGCTTTTGGCCTTGATTTTGGGTTTACAACATTTTTCATTTTATTTGTGTTCGGGTTTTGACCCCATAGTCATTTATACCGATCATAACCCACTGAAATTCCTTAGTAAGTTTAAAGATAAAAATCAGAGATTGACAAGATGGAGTCTACTTCTTCAGGAGTATTCATTAGACATACAACATGTCAAGGGGAAAGAAAATGTTATTGCAGATTGCTTATCTAGACTTTAGACAGATTGTTTTAGAGTAATAAGAAATTTCCTTTGTAAATTTCTTTTTTCTTTGTGGGGAGGTGTTACATAGCCTATGATTTCATCATCCTTTGTGTAATTCTAACGTACAGTATGCTGCATGTTTGATCACGAGCGTGTTCTACCTCACTCCCCCCGTCCTCCCTTATAGTAGAGTAAGTCGTTCTTTCTGTTGTTCAGAGCAGGATTGTCAACTCTTTGTCCCCTATGGCTTCATTTGCGCGTCCTTCTTACAAGTTGTATCAAGCTCTGCCGGCCCCTATATAATGAGCTCAGTCTCTACATTAATTGCCACTTAGATCTACTACTCATTTTGCTCACATCTCTGTCCTCCCCTGTACAGTTGTTATTATTGTGAGTGCTCAGGAAGTCTCCAGCCATCTTGCAGCTGTGTAATTTGAGTATAAGTGTTATTGCATTTTTTCCTTGTACTGTGTAGCGTAAGGTGTTAATTCTTGGGCCTGGTGGGGTTTTTGTGATTAATGTAAAGTTTGGATGTCAGTCATTGTTAATAATATTTTGTATCTGTAATAATATATCTTGCATTCACTGAGTATTATCTGGTATTTTCATTTTATCAGGGCTGACTTAGATAAATTTACTCTTGCTAATTTCGTGTTAATAGAGGCTATTGCAGTTAACCATATATTTAACCTGTTTTTTGCCATTACATTATCCTTATGAGTCCTGAATGTTTTGTTGTTGGTTTGAGCATTGGACTTTGACTTGTAATTTTACCTAACTCTTTTGTTTTGAACCTGGAACTTTGCGGGACAGTGGTGATTTTTTGGTATTCTCACCTAAAGTGTACTTTATCTTTCTCTGTTCCGTAATGATATATATATATATATATATATATATATATATATAATTTTTTTGCACAGTCCTGGATGTACTTGGCTTTTCTACTCACCTGTCCAGCAGGTTCCCATGTCACTCCCTCCTGGCGTGGACCCGTACCTGCCGAGATACAAAAACAACAGGTATGTTCATTCTTACCCTTCAAAATTAAAAACCATAAACATTTATTTCCTTCATATTAGCTTACTTTTAAATTTTTGGACCCAGACATTATGACACGATAGGAATCCTTCTCTGTTCATGCACAAAGGTGACTTACTCGCACACAATACTCAAAGAAATATACAGTCTTTTTCCAGTAACAGCGACCTTACAATAAGCCTTAGGAGCAACACTGACTAACCTACACTAGAATGGTTCCTTTCCTATAAGACGCAAACACCAAAACATACATATAGGCAACAACAAAACGTTTCAAATCAACAGAGGCAGCAGAGTTGCCTGTCTGGGTGTGGGACTATAAATCTATAAAAACAATTAACAAGTAACAAAGCCTCTCTTTCACGAAGGCTGCGTGGGAGCCAAACCTTTGAAAACAGAAGCAGGACAGAGAGCGGCAGTTCCAGAGAACAAAATAAAAACTGCAGGAACTGAAAAAGATTTCACATGCAAGAAAAAATCTCCCCCACCCTACTGTTTTCTACCCTTTTTGATCGTGTGTGTGTGTGTGTGTGTGTGTGTGTGTGTGTGTGTGTGTGTGTGTGTGTGTGTGTGTGTGTGTGTGTGTGTGTGTGTGTGTGTGTGTGTGTGTGTGTGTAACAAAAGTAACTGTAATTGTGAGTTAAAACCTTACAGAGGCCATGATAACCCAGTCATTCAACAGTCGAAGTTATAGGAGATGGGCGCCGGCATGACGGAGAGTGACGGAGGACTGGGAGAAGACTGAGGAAAAGGAAGGGGAGAGAGGGAAAGTGGGGAAAAGAGGAAATGGAGGAGAAGAAAGGAGAGGGCCAGAAGGACAGGAGATGAGAATAGAGGAGAAGGAGAAAGGGAAGGAGTGGAAAAGAATGGAGGAGAAAAGAAGGAAAACAGGGAAGTATGGGTAAAGGGAGCAGAAAAAGAAAGTAAAAATGGAAAATGGAGTAACAGAAGGGGGACGGGGAGGCCAGGAAGGAAAATGAAAGAGTGAAGAAAGGTTAAAGGAAAGATAAGAAACGAACTGCAGAAGGAAAGAAGAAAGGTTTAGTGACGGAGGGGGAAGGATGAGGGAAAACTGGGATGAAGGAGAATAGGGAATGAGAATGGAAACAATGCGAACAAAGAAACAGGAGAAGGAAACTCGGTGGACGAATGAGGGAGATGGGGAAAAGTGGAAAAGCAACAGGATGAATGAGAGAAGACCGAGACATGGGAAAAAGTGAAGAAGTAGGGAGAAACAAGAAAAGGAAGAAGAAGGAATGATGCGTAAAAAGTGCGGGGAAGACAAGAAAATTGAGAAGTGGCTACTGGGAAGAATGAAAAGAAGAGGCTGAGGAAAACTGAGAAATTTGAGACAGCCTAAGGGGAAAAGGGAAGAACAACAGATGAAGGAAAAGTATGGTGAAGGAAAAGAAAAACTACAGTACTTGTAACCAAGAGGGTTGAAGGGGAAAAAGGAAAGAAAGGGAGATTGTGACAAAGAAGGATGCAACGATGAGGGAATATGGGAGTAATGCGGGAAAGAGAAAAAGTGACGAACTTCTGTGGAACGTGGAAAAGTACGCGCCAATAGCATAGCAAAAATGGGATTAACAAATGAGGGGAAAGTAAATAAAAAGTAGAGAAAACTAAAACGAAAGCAAAAAACACAATAATCACTGTGTACGGTACTGAGTGAATATACGCAAGTCTGTAGCGGGCGGCATGCACACGCCTGACATGGGTGGGCAGATACTATCCAGGTTCATGTTTTACGGGGCCTAAATGGCAACTGATCCTTAGGGCCGAGAAACACCACTGTCACTGGGGAAGAAAACAGCCCCCACCCAATGCTTCAAGCATGGCAACAGGTATGGAAGGCTTAGGAAGTGTGGAGTGAGAGGCGAATGTGGATATCTGTGTCAGAGTGGCTGTGTTTGTGAGTGAGGGAATCGGTGTATCTAGTGAAGGGAAAGAATGGTGGAGGGGATTAAAGGAATTAATGATGACATACAGCAAACAGTAACTGCAGTATTGATAGTAACTGTAGTATTCTTTACACTGAGTAAATGAAGGTGTTGGCAAGCCCCTGATTTTTGACAGTCAATTTTAAAACACTTGTGAGGATAGGTAGTTAATGGACCGCATCCCACTTTACATAATGAAACCAGCAACGAAGCAGACAAGTTTCAATTATGAAGTCAAGACTTGGATATCTGTGCTCCTCCTTTACGATCTCAGGTTTAATACGCTGGGAATACGACTTTACGATGATGTAGGAAGACTAAGAGTATATTCTAGGTAGATGGGTTGAGAGGTTAATGTATCTATCTGTTGCCAGATGTTTTAATCCCCTGAGAGGCGGCCACAAACAAATCACTTCCACACTGCCATGTCCTCTGCCATTTGGCAGCTCTTCCTCCAACTAACACACCCTTCTCATTATATCTCTCCACTCCATCCCTTTATCTCACCCCTTCTTTCCCCCTCCTCCTCCACCCCTTCACCTCACTCACACACACTCTTCATTTTTTTTTTTTTTTTTGATGAAGGCGAAGATGCACTTTACAGGTTGATGATAACTGGCTGAATGCAACATGTCTGAATAACATCGTTGTATTTCAAATAATTATATACAGGTAATATGAACCGAACCTATACTCCATTTTTTTTTTATTGAGGCGAAGATGCACTTGACAGGTTGATGATAACTGGCTCAATGCAATATGTCCAAAACATATTTACTAACCCAAATTTCCCCCTCAGATATTTGTTGTCAGTTAATAATGCAAGATTATGAAGTAATGTTGCATTCAGGCAATAATCACCAATCTGTCAAGTTCATCTTCGCCTCGATAAGAAAAAAACGGAGTATAGTAATTATCTGAAATACGACGATGTTATTCGGACATGAAGCATTCAGTCAATCATCACCAACCTGTCAAGTGCATCTTCGCCTCGATAGAAATAACTGAGTTTAATTAGTCTTTAAAAAAAAAAAAAAAAAAAAAAAAAAAAAAAAAAAGCTCCTGTACAGACGCTCAGGAGGAAGTGGGAACGTGCCCTTGCACTGCAGTGTTAGGGAAGCCTGTATCTAACCCCACCAGTTCGAAACATTCCAAGACGAATAAAATCGCCGAGACTGAACACCAGCAGCCTAAAACGTCTTTGAAGTGAAAGGGATACAGACTGAATGGCTGATCAGGAGGCAGACATGAGCAGACAATAAAGGAAAGTAAGCAGCAAAAACTAGAATCAGTCGAAGATGGTATGGCAGAATGAAATAAACATGATACTGCATATTAAAACGAGAGAGAAAACCAAAAACAATAGCGACGAATATAACTGAGATGCATGAAAAAGAGTCGGGTCACGGCGGGAATGGATAAGAGACGAATAACAATGACAAATAAAGTAGATGGAAATTGGATCCGCGATGGGAAAGTTGTTTTGAGCAGTGAATGAGAACGGCAGATGTTATGAGTAGGGTGGTTGATATGAGAGTATAGAACACCAGGGACTCTGTATGACCTGAGAGGATATGAGAGGTGAGGGAGGTAGAGGTGAGGGATGTGCAGGATGAAAAGGTGAGGAAGGAGGCAGAGGTAATCAAACAGAAAGAGAAAGGAGTGAAGGGGAAGGAATTTCAAATCAGCAGAAAGAGGGGAGGGAGGGAGGGAGAAGCATGGAGGAAGGGATGACGGGAGGGAGGGAGGTGGGGAAGGGGGATGAGATTAGATGAGAGGAGGGGTGAGGGAGCGGGTGAGAGTGAGGTAAGGGTACGAGATAAGAGTCGGGGATGGGGGGGGGGGGTTGAGGGAGAGTTATGCTCATCACGTGCTAGGTACTGACACTCGATATTTACCACAAACCTGACCCCGCTTATATCACCATACCTTCTCTCTTAATACCAAAGAGTAGAACGTTTATTAGCAGATTTATATCATTATTATTCTTTCCTCTTACTTCTGCCTGTGGGTGACTCTACACTGAGTGACAAGCCAAATGGTTTCCTGTACACCAGGAAACCATTTACTACGCTGGGTGGTAACCATATAACCAAATATTGGTGCCTGGTGGTTTAGTGGGTAATTACGGCACTCCAATCGGATTGAGCAGGTAAAGGTTTATATCCAAGGGGTGCTTGGGGTTTAATGCTCACTTAACTCAGAGATGAGTGAGGCTGGTCTCTCTCATCTTAAATATCAGAACCAACTTGCCTAGCCCCGGGCTTCTACGCTCCTCATGGGGCAACGTTGGATTGGGTGATGGATGGAATGGATGGATTTACTAAGCTGCTTCTGTAGGATATATGACTGTATTAATACGTTTATTAGGGGATATAAATATATATATATATATATATATATATATATATATATATATATATATATATATATATATATATATATATATATATATATATATATATATATACCTATTGTCAGACGCCATTATCCCGTAAGGGGTGGCCATTTGACTTCGAGTTATTGGTTTTACACGGAGGGGCACTAACCCTCCATCAACCCACTTGCTGACACGTAGGGAGCACGTATGGTTTGGTTATATGGTTACCACCCAGCGCTGTAAATGGTTTCTTGGCTTACAGGAAACCATTTGGCTTGTCACTCAATGTAAAGCCACCTGTAAAGGGAAGAAAAGCAAAAGAAGTGACAGGAATGATGGGAGAAACACGAAGAGAGGAGGGCAGGCACAGCAAAAGATTGATAAAGGCTAAGGAAGAAGTAGGCAGCACTGCATGAAGTGAGAGGGTGATGGTCGCCACCACCTATCTATTACAATATAGATAAATAGATAGATAGATATAGATACAGTAAATATAGATAGACAGATAGATAGATAGATCGACACTGTATATAGATAGACAGACAGATAGATAGATATTCGTATCGACATTCCTTGTGTCTGTCTTAATGACAGTACTTCAATATCTGATTGTAATATTCGTTATCCCTCGTTGTCTATCTACATTATCTATTTCGTGACCACTGCCGCATCCTGTGAGGGGTACCCTCGGCTAAATTATCTCCAGGCTTGTTTCTCTTACTCAGTAACGGTCCCTGCCACCACACTCCCTCATACAGTCCTGCCTTATCTCTCCCCACCACGTTGATGGCCTTCCTCTCCTTCTCCTTCCATGGGTCTCAAATGAGAAGACAGCGTGTGTGGAGGTGACATGAGGTGTGGAAGTGACATGAGGTGTGGTGTGAGGGGGGGTATGAGGATCCATGGGGTGGGATGGGACAAAGTGCGTGCCTTAAAGTGGTGTGGAAACATGAGGTGAGGGAGGAGTGAGAGAGTCCGTGAGCAAGATGAGGGTGAAGTGATGACATGAGGTGTGGAAGAGAAGTGAGGGAGGAGTGGAGGTAACATGAGGTGTGGAATTGAGGTGAGGGAGAAGTGGAGGTGACATGAGTTGTCGAAGTGAGGTGAGGGAAAAGTGGAGGTGACATGAGATGTAGACGTGAGGTGAGGGAGAAGTGGAGGTGACATGAGTTGTCGAAGTGAGGTGAGGGAAAAGTGGAGGTGACATGAGGTGTGAAAGTGAGGTGAGGGAAAAGTGGAGGTGACATGAGGTGTGGAAGTGAGGTGAGGGAAAAGTGGAAGTGACATGAGATGTGGACGTGTGGTGAACGTAAGTCTATCTATCTATCTAATGCCAGACGCCTCAATCCCTTATACGGGGTGGTCACAAACAACTCGCCTCCATGTCGACCTGTCCCCCGCCATTTCACTGCCCTGCTCCCAGCTCACACCCCCCTCTCTCATATACCTCTCCACTCCATCCCTCCTCATCCTTAGCCTCCCCCTCCCTCTCCCCCCCCACCTCACTCACATACACCCTCCTCGTCAGTCTCTCGCTCTCCATCATCTCCACATGGCCAAACCACCTCAGTGTGTTTCTCCTAACGTTTCATATCTCATCCACATCCACACCACAACGCTCCTTCACTTCCTCATTTGTCAGTCTGTCTCTCCATGTGACTCCACATGCTCTTCTCAACTCATTTCCACTGCTCTCACTCTTGACTTCTGTCCCTCCAGCAAGGTCCGAGCTTCACTTCCATACGTTAAAGTTGGTATCACAATACTGTCATGTAGCAGCTTTTTCACTTCCATGCCCACTTCCTTGTTTCTTATCACTGTTTTCAAGGAACCAGCAATCTTTCTCCCCTGTTGCACCCTTTCAAGCACTTCACCCTCTAAACTTCCATCCTTACTCAACACACTACCCAAGTACTTAAACGTACTCACATTTTCCATTTCCTCCTCATCCAACCTCACTGTACACTCACTGACTTCACCTCTCTCGAAGACCATATCTTTACTCTTCCTTACATTCACCTTTAGATTCCGTTACTTACATACACTCCCATGCTCATTCATCAAGCCTTGCAGCTCCCCTTCGTCTTCACTCAACAACACAGTATCATCTGCAAACAACATTACAGGTACTTTCTAAACACTGCCCTCTCTAACTTGGGCCGCTCCAACATCCACTGCCCTACTTTGTATCTCTTTTATAACCCCATCCAGATACAGATTGAACAACCATGGAGACATGACACATCCTTGTTTCAATCCAACCTTCAAACAGAAAAATTCAATCAGTTCACTATCCACATGCACTACAGCCTTAGCACCCTCATACATGCTCTTCACGGCCTTCAACAACTTACCATCTACTCCATATATTCTTAATACTTTCCACAATCCTTGTCTATCCACCCTGTAATATTTTTTCTCCAAATCCATAAAGGCAGCACACAACTTCTTTCCCTTCTCTAGAATCTTCTTCACTAAAGATCTAAGAATGAATATCTGATCAACACAATCTCTTCCCTTCCTAAAACTTCCCTGTTCTTCTCCATCTAATTCCTCTGTTATTTCCCTAATTCTGTCAATAAGTATCCTACTGTATACTTTTCCTATTACACTAAAAAGACAAATGCCCCTATGATTACCACACACTTCTTTTTCTCCTTTTCCTTTGTACAAGGGAATAATTATACCTGACATCCAATCCTCAAGGACTCTACCTTCTTCCCAGGCCAATCTGCGCATCTTCCACATCCATTCTACTCCTCTCTCTCCCCCATGCTTCAGCATTTCACCACACACTCCATCAATTGCGGGGGCTTTCCCCATTTTAACTTTCTTCATTGCTTCCACAACTTCCATCCTACTGATTTCTTTCCTCTCACATCCCTCCTTCTCCCAGCCATTGCCCAGCCACTTATACCTGCATTACTTTCATTCCCTATATTCAATAATTCCTTAAAGTGTTCCCTCCATCTGCTCACTTTTTCTCTCTTCTCCACTAGTAATCTACCATTTTTATCTTTCACTCCCTAACTAACTTCTTTGGCACCCTGTCTAATTCTCTTTACCTCTTTCCAGACCATTTTCTTACATTCCCTCCACTTTACATTCAAATTCCTTCCAAATTCATCATCCACTCTCTTCTTACTCTCTCTTACTAATCTTTTCACCTCTCTCTTCCTCTCTACGTATAACTCTCTTTTCCGTCTCTTAACTTCTTCCACGCCTCTGTTTCTCATCCACTCACTATATGCTTTCTTCTTTTGTGCCACAGCCTCTCTCACCTCTTCAGTCCACCATGCTGTTCCCTGCACCCCCTTTCGTCTTCTCTTCAGCCCCCACACAACACCTCACATGCTACACAGATTTCTTTTGTGAATATCTTGCACACACCTTCCATGTCCCCCATCTGCTCCAATCTGTATTTACCTAATCGCTCCTCCACTTCCCTCTTATATTCTGTCTTTTTTTCCTTCTTGCAACTTTTCCACCCTCCTTGTATGTACTACTTCCTCCTGTCCTTCCCTTCTTCTATTTCTCCATTTTATTTGGACTTTAATTTTGACCACCACCAAGTGGTGGTCTGAAAGTCCACTCCTCCAACCTCAATATACTATTGTATCCATTATACATTTCATGGACACACACATAATCAATCATTGCCTTTCGTTCATTCAGTTTACCACCCACCCCTCTCATCACTCGCCATGTATACCTGTGGATCATTTTGTGCCTGAAGAGGGTTTTAGCTATCACCAACCCCCTCCCGGAACAAATGTGCACTAAAGCACTGCCATTCACATCCATCTCTGCAGGCAAACCCCACTCACCAACTACTCCATCCACCTTCCCATTCCCTACCTCTCCATTCATATCTCCAATCAAAAACACCCTCTCATTCCTTTCAAACTTCTCCATGCATGCTTCCACATTTGTCCAGAACTCCCCCCTCACTCTGCTTGCATGATCTTGCATTGACACATACACGCACACAATCACCCACATTTGTAGTCCAACTTTCAGTCTTACCCACATAATCCTCGAGCCAATTGATCCATACTCTCTTATATTCTCCTTCCATCTGTTACAACAAAACACACTCCTTTTGCCCTCTCATTCTGACCTACTCCTGCGCATATACCCCTTCCATACTCCCATTCCCTCATACTCTCACCTCTTCATTTAGTTTCCGTTAACCCACATACATCCACTTTCGCACCCTCTAGCACCAGGACAATCTCTCTTTCACCTCATCATTTGCACCCCTTACATTCCAAGTCGCCGTCCGATACGTGTCCATTGTTCGGTCCTTTGTTGTCAACTTTTGGTTAGTCCTGGTCCGAGGGTTCTTGTTCGTATTTTTAGTTATTTGTTTTCCGGGGAGGGACACCAACCCTCCGCCAACCCACTTGTGTCACGTAGGGAACACGTGGTGGTTGGTTATAAGGTTACCATTTAGCGTTGTAAATGGTTTCCTGGTTTACAGGAAATCATTTGGCTTGCCACTCAACGTAGAGATAACCTAAAAACAAAGTATCACTGAAATAAGTGGGTGGATGATGGGCGCCCCCACCTATCACACATAAGAAGAGAGGATAATCGTAGTAAGCCTGCTGGCCCATGCTAGGGAGCTCCTAGAAGAGTAACTGAACTACTAGAATGAGATAAGGATGGCAAAGAAGAAGGCTCTACCCCGTCCTTCAAACTCTCCAGCCGAAGCTGGCAGGAAAAACTCTGAAAAAACACCACGCAGTATAGAAAAACTGGCGGGGACATTTTATAGGAGTGTGAAAGGAGAATAGAGACTATCGTAGTGTAACCTGAAATGAAAAAAGAATGAAATAGTTATGGTTAAGAGATTTTTTTTTTTTATACCCACCCCTTATCTGTCATATGCTTATCTTGCCTATGTTTGAAACTCCCAGTGGAAGAGACAGCAACTACAACGCCAGGCAGCTGATTTCATTCGTCTACTACTCTTTTGCCGAACTAATTTCTATCTATTTCCTTATTAATACGGATTTTACCTAGTTTGAAACCATTACTTCTAGTTCTGTCCTGTATGCTCACTTTAAATACCTTACTAATATCTCCCTTATTTATTCCCTTCATCCACTTAAACACCTAAATTAAGTCTCCTTCTACTCTACGCCTCTCTAGTGAGTGCAAATTTAGTCGTTTTAGTCTGTCTTCATATGAAAGGTTCCTAACATCATGTATCATTTTGTCAATCTTCACTGTACAAAGTACGGACAGCAAAACTGCACGGCGTATTTTAAATGTGGCCTTACTAATGCTAGATAAAGTTGCAATATGACTTTAGATGTCCTATTGCTCACGCTTCGCGCAATAAATCCTAGGACCCTATTTGCTTTACTTCTCTCATTAATACACTGTTGCCTTGGTTTGTGGTCTTTACTAATCGTAAACTGCTAGATCTCTCTCGCATTCCGATTTACTAATTTCTGTGTTATCTAAATTGTATTTTGTGTCTCCAATGGTCTTACGCAGTGGCGAATATATAACCAAGTGTCTCCGCTGCCCGGTTATATAACGTCCCTCAACTCCCATACCATCCCAGGAAGGAGAATGACTGACTGTAAAAGTAGGAAATTTCAGCCTGCAATGCACGGGGTTTATGGTCAGACTAACCTGGGGCAACAGCAACAACAAGCAGGTGATCTAGGATTATAAGATTGGTTAGCAACACCACACTACGGTATTACCACACAACCTGATTTATCCTTGGCCAGCTACCTACTGGTAATTAATGAGGTGCGACCTGTGTTTTTATTCTTGCTGCCCCAGGCTTATCTGAAACGTGAATCCGATGGACTGAAGACCAAAGTTGCCCTTCTGCACTCCGCCATCTTCTATTTAGGGGACGGGGAAGTAGATGAAAGACGTCCGTAGGACCAAGCAGAGGAGCCGTCTGGTTATGTCGGTGCCACCACATGAATGCGTCCCTCTCCAGCACTACCCGATGAATAAACACTACACCATGTGGGTTTAATATGCCTTACTCTAACAAGGTTACACTGACATTATGCTGAAACAGTTTTTGGTAATTTATTACAATATCCAAATTTCCATCAGCTAGAATTCTACGAAACGCATTATATAGAACATGATTTTTGCTGCACTAGTTATTGCTTAACTAACCCTGACTGGCTAGGAAAAATATCATCCGGTAATCAGAATACGTACAAGTTACTCTTACAATTTCTTTTTATCAACGGCCATGAAACTGACAGTGGCAATGCAATTACCAGAGAACGTCCAGCAGTCAGCACTGCAGCCACTCCAAGAAACTGCTGGGCCGCGGTTTTACAACTCACTAATTCAGCCAGCAGTATAAAACAGCCGATTGGATTTCCTTTATCTTCCCCGTTACGATCACGTCTCAGTCTCTCCATATTACCACTAAGAGATTTATTCTGCTTGGGAGATATCTGTCGACCTGGAGGGGTTATATGTAACCTCCATTCCCGCAGCAAAAAGGGATGGATCTCATGGTGACCCAATAAGCAATGAACCACCGGGTATGATTAGCCAAACTACTTTCTCTGTATCTTCTCTACCTCCAGACTCCCTGACATTGATGATTCGTAATTTTGTCAGCTTAGAACACTTTGCAGGACATTTGGTTTAACGTTATTTTACGAATATTATTTATCGTTGTCTTCTTGTACGGCATTGATATTTTTTGTAGTCTCGATCAACAAACTGATAATTATCATTACAACGTTAAAGATGCAAAATAAACTGGTAAGGTAAAGATGACGTGAATAAGGTTCCTGACCCAGAATTTCCCTTTCTTATATGCATACTTTCCCAACACACAATTTGACACACTTCTGTCACTAGTCACTACCGTCCATTTGAATTCTGTTATCATACTTTACAACTCTGCAATGAGTGGCTTTATTACGCCTCGGTACAACTTGGGTTAAAATAATACTCATACATTGTTTTTCCTTGTCACACAGCATTCCATTCTGGCCAAGATTTTTCATAATACATTCGAGAGTTCTGAAGTCTGGTGCGCTCCATCCACAAAAAGTTTCCTCTGATTCTTAACGGCAAATGTCAGTTAATTTGAAGAAAAAGGGAAAGGAGAGAGAGTCGAGTTACTTAAAACCACAACACTAAGGCAACACACATACCGTCTATGGCAGCATTCTTCATCAGCCCGAGGACGTAATTTTTTTGCTTTATTCTTACTATTTTCCGACCATTTTATGATCGTTTTTTCTTTCTTTAATATCGAGGGAGGTACATGCAGTCTTCATTAACCCCTGTACTACTCTGACAAAAGCTGTTGACGTTAGGAAAAGTACAGTATTAATGACGTAGCACTGATGGATATAGCACTCATGGATTTGTCACTTTAGGGCTCCGTCCAACGAGCCACAGGGAAAAAAAAAAAAAAAAAAAACGGCCAGGAGGTGTCCCATATCTAAAAACTGGCAATGCAGCATCTTGTGAGGATCGAGTCTCTTTTACTTGACGCTACATTATAAGGTTATTCTTGCAAGGTAAGGTGTAAAATTATTGCACTCTCTCTCTCTCTCTCTCTCTGTATACATGTGTGTGTGTGTGTGTGTGTGTGTGTGTGTGTGTGTGTGTGTGTGTGTGTGTGTGTGTGTGTGTACGTGTAGATAGACAGACAGATAGATAGACAGATACACAGATAAACAGATAGATAGATACAGATATATATAGATAGGCAGATACACAGATAGACAGACAAACAGATAGACAGACAGACAGATAACAGTTCTTTAAAGGTATCCAGTTACTTGTTCACTGTGGACGGGGATGGTGGTGGGGCAACGAAGGGTTAAGACACACTGTGAAGATAAGTGTTGTAAGTTGGCCTGCGTGGGCGTGGCCATGGTTTATTTAAGTTTCCCAAAACACAGAACCAGGAACAAGCAGAACAACAACAATAAAGTCAACACTTGGCCATTATTGTATACGTGGTGTGTCAACACAGGTAATAAGCCGTTTGGTTACCGCTACATTATTATCGATATGGTCAGCTTAGTGAAGACCTTCGGTGCCTGTATAGAGTAGCGACAGCAAACATTATTTACCCGTTCAGTGCCATGACATCGTTGGTTTCAGTCTCACTTGGGTAGTAAGCGAGGTAACTTCGCAACTGGTTAAAGTAACAGACTGGTCAAACCCAACATAATACATCACGGTATTGCGATGCTTCAGTTCTGACACCGTAACACCATTTCTGATTTTACTGATATAATTCCTTACGAGTCCCCAAGTGACAACACGCACAGCGGTCTTCTCATCATCTTGATTATCTCCTAAAACTTTCGACAATAAAATTCTAATTAGCTAAACTTTCCTTCATTTCTTACTTAACTTCCTGAGCACTTCCTCCCCCATCAAAGTTGGTGGCAGTTTTCTCCTCGGCCACATAACCTGCTCCTCGTCAGTATAATTTGGTGCTGGGTGGGTGTGAGGGAAGGTAGCCTACCAGGGTCTTACGCCTTGCTCACCCTCACACATTCACCACACTTACTCTACTCATCTTATTATACACTACTAAACTCATCTTGTTATAATAGTATCTGGATCTGAATTAAGAAACACCATGTTCACTGTTCATCGTATGGCCCCACACACGTTATGGAAACACCTCGGCTAATACCATAACACCAGATCTAAATGTGATATCCCTGGTGTATCACAGTACAGATGGTGGGTATTAGTGCACAAGTGTCGGGTGACGTGTGAGGGCTGAACAGGATCCATCCTTTGCTGGTGCATCGTAGGTGAAGTACTGGACCTCGGGAACGGGCTTCCCAACCTATATCCAGAACCAATGCATAAATTCATAGATTAAGATGTGGTACAGAAAGGCAGGCCCAGGATGGAGAAAGACAGGCGTGAATGAAAACGGTAATGAGGTGAACGAGGACAGAATGGACGATAATGATGTTGGGAGGGAGAAGTTTGAAAATTCGATGGAGGGGAAAAGTAAGAGATTAAGGGCAAAAGGAAATTTAATTTTCCCTGTCCACAAATCACAATTGCCCCTCCCCACCTCTCTCCTTATCGACATCACCATCACTATCACTTTGCCATCGCCATCCCCATCTCTCTCTCTCTCTCTCTCTCATTTACACACTTTCAGTCTTCTTTCAAACTGTCCACTATTAAGTTCACTTTTCCCTTTCCTTTCCCATTCATTCATTCTTTTTCTCCCTCTCAATTACATTTTCATCTCTCTCTCTTTTTTCCACCACACACTTCCATCCCTCTCTCAGTGTCTCCCCTCTTTCAAACTCACTGTTTCCTTTCTCCCCCCCCCTCTTTCTTTTTTTTTTTTTTTTTTTTTTTTTTTTTTTTTTTTTTTTTTTTTTTTTTTTTTTTTTTTTTTTTTTTGACATACACATTCATTCACCTTTAAAACTCAATCCTTCCCTACCGACCCCCCTTCAGACTTATCCGCCGACACTTTCTCGGAACATTTTCCTTTCGTTTTCTAGCGTCTTTGCTCTCCTTCCCGAAATTAATGAACTTTTCTCCATCCTCCCAACTTCTTGTCCCTCCTGCGTCTTTTCTTCCACATGATCAGTTTCACCACTCTAATCAGACACTCGGAAACTCTCACAACTGATCATTTAGCTACCAAATGCCTATTCTGCACTTTATTTCAGCCAATATCAGACTGTTTTACAATGTTCATGAGAAAAGTATACGTCACAAAAAATGTTAAGAAACTATCAAGATTAATGTTTTGGTAAAGCAAAAATTACTTCATGTTGTATTCCAGCTTACGACAGAAAACTGTATTTTATGCTAACAGAAAATCACCTTAGCCAATGGTTAATATAACGTACTTTCATACATTATTATTATATGTACACTTTTTGTGTTCTCCACGGCAAGGTCAATTACAGTTCTCTCACTCAGAAAAAAAAAAAATAAATCGTTCTATCTCTCACCAATAATACATTTTATAGCTACAGTACGTTTTCCTAGTTACTGTAGTTCTCCTTGCTTTTTCGTCCATCTCCAACCCCTTTCCTTTTCGTCGTATCTAGAACAAGGATACTCTAATATTCTCCGCCCAACGCGCGCGCGCACACACACACACACACACACACACACACACACACACACACACACACACACACACGAAAAAATCCCTTTGGTCTTTGCTAACCCCCCTTTTTCATATCCACTTTCTCTTTTCTTCTCGACTACTTCTCTCCCTTTCATCCTTCTCTCCAACTTCCTTTGTCGTTTCCCCTGCAAGGGCATATACGGTACTTCTATTCCTCTGTCTCTTCAACAACACATTTCCTTAATCCTCTTTTCCTCTCACAATTAATATATGTTCACCGTTATTCCCAACTTAGCTATTCTTTCTCTTATTCTTTCTTGCCAACTTTCTCCCGGCTTCTCCCTGGCAGGGACACAAACTGTTATCGTTCTATTCCTTCACAAGACATTTGCATTTAACTCTTCCTCTCACAATTTCCTCCCCCCTCCTCTCTCTCTCACACCGTACCTTCCCACATCGCTCCCCCACCAGTCCCACCCCACTGCGAAGTAATGGTGCAGTAATGGGGTGGGCTAGGGATGCACTGACATGCAATCTCCAGGGACACTGTATTAACCCCCCCACTTGATACATTATACTATATTCCACTCCACTCCACTCCACTCTACGTCCCTTGCCAGACCATACCACACCACACTACTCCATACCACACCACGCCTCACCACACTATGCCACACCACACCATACCACGTCACACCACACCACGCCACTCACAACACCAACCCACCCCACACCACCATCCAGCAACCACAACACGCCACGCTATACTACACCAAACCAAACTACGCCACGCCACGCGACACACAGCACCATACCACACACGACACCACGCCACGCCACGCGACACACAACACCACGCCACGCCATGCCACACACAACACCATACCACACACCACACCACGTCACACTACACCACACCACACCACACCACCCCATGGCACACCACACCACACCAGGCTGCCGCAGCCGTTGTTCAGTACTGCGATAATTATGCCAGATGGGTCAATTTTCTGACTGTGCCGAGGGAGGTGAAATTACAGTATGATGCAGCAGCCGATAGACCCCCTCCCTCAGTTGCTGCCACCACCACCTTTAATTATGCCACCACTACGTCCGCAATCCTGCCAACATCCTCAGTAATAACAGCATTACGGTACGTTCTCAGTCATGCCAACATCCTCAGTTCTGTTACTAGTACATCCTCAATCCTGCCAACACTCATTTCTGCCAACACTACATCCTCAATCCTGCCAACACCCTCAGTTCTACCACCCCTACGTCCTTATTCCTGCCAACATTCTCAGTTCTGCCACCAACGCCCCCTCAGTCCTGCCAACACTGCCACTACTGCTATCAGGCGTGTTACATCACCGTTATCAGTCCTCTGTTATTACCATCATCGTTGTTAGTTCTGCCACTACCATAATCAGTTATGTCACCATCACCCTCAGTCCTGCCACCACTGACACCTTTATCACCACCACCACCACCACCACCACCCTCAGTTCTGCCACCACTGACACCACCCCGTTACACCTGCCACCACCACCCTCAATCCTGCCACAACTGACACCATCGCCTTCACACCTGCCACAACCACCCTGAGTCCTACCACCAATGACAAAATCTTTCTCAAATCTACTACCACTAACCACCTTCAATCCTGCCAACAATGACACAATCACCCTCAAATCTGCCACCACCAAACACCTTCAGATCTGCCAACACTGACACAATCACCCTCAAATCTGTCACCACCGAACACCTTCAGATCTGCCAACACTGACACAATTACCCTCAAATCTACCACCACAAAACACCTTCAATCCTGCCAATACTGACACAATTACCCTCAAATCTGCCACCACCAAACACCTTCAGTCCTGCCAATACTGACACAATCACCTTCAAATTTGCCACCACCAAACACCTTCAGTCCTGCCAACACCGCATACGGTATTTATATAAGTGACATACGTGTACACTCGGGGAAAAAAAGTGACATTTCCACGGCGAACACTGTAGTTCATTCACTTTAACTTGGCCCAGAGTGTCATCCTTTTGCAGCTTATCTCACGTAGCTCTGTATCAGAAAAAGGCAATTCTGTGTCTCTATATCCTTTCTGTAGCACTTCTTAGTGACTAGTGTCATATTTTTGCGTTAATCTATTGTTATAACTCAGCATTCAAGATGAAATGATGGCAATTTTTGGCCAACGTACAATGAAGAGTATAATGGCGTTATCCTGACCACTGCAACCCTTGGAGGAGTTTATGTTGCCACTTTACATCACTATAAAGTTGGGGCTGGTTCAGTTTACGAGTTCTGTACTGTCACGGTAATAAAATTTAGGACAACAGTATGTGGTGGCGTGAAGTTTCATGTGCCATTAACAAACAAATTTAACATATTGCAATACATAAATGTAAAAAAAAAAAAAATGCATATTAAATACATGGATAATTTGCAACGTGTCATTGTCACCTCTGTGTCTGTCACAGTTATAAGCCATGCTATTTAACCTGAAGCAATAAGAATGGTATTACACTGAAAATTCTTTACTTTGATATGCAGGACTAAACATTAACCACGGCCAGATAATGGTTCACCTTAATATTTTTATGTGTACTGAAACGGCGGGTGAATAAACCGCCACAAGCTCAAAGGCCAGGTTATGAAGTTTAGCTCGAGAGCAAAGCACCAAAATGCATCAGCCCCTTTACCTTTTCCTCTCATCATGGGGTTATCACATATATACATAATTTACCAGACGCTGGGGATGCACCAGCCACTCAACTTCCTTATGCCAGAAGTCCTTTTCCAGTATTGGTATAAAGAAATGGGGGGAGGCTGGCTTTATGAGGTGAGTATATCCAACAGAGATGACATGTATTATCCAGACAGTCACAGTGAACTACATACAGTCCGTAAACAATACACCAGCAAGTAACTAGACGCATGATATGGAAGAACGGGAGGCAAATACGACGCCATCAGGCCACCATGGCACCTTTTGCTTATATAATGGTGGTGTTATCGTACCAGGTTTACAAAATGACCAGCTTAGTTGACTAATTATGGCAAGACCCTGTATGTACCTCAGTAACCACACACACACACACACACACACACACACACACACATACACACACAATGGCAAGACCCTGCATGTATGTCAGTAACCAACCAGCAACGACCACACATACACACACACAATGGCAAGACCCTGTATGTATGTCAGTACCCACACAGCAACGACTCCTTACTACATACTACAAACACCCCTCCCCCCTCCTCTCTCTCTCTCTCTCATGCTAGAATTTTCTTTTATGGCTGGTAAGAGTTGGAGGCGTAAAACAAATATTAAAAAAGACGATCCACACGCTTACTGAAAAATTTTAAAAAATTCTATATTGAACAAGCTCAATTCATATTTACACGAGGTTACCCCTGGGTTAAGTGAACAGGAACACCATCCACGTATTCCCTGCACGTTATGAAACCAATCAAAAGGTGAGAAAGGCGGTGAACTGACACTTCCTTCTACTATTGTAAGACAGTGTTGACCTACGCCTTCCAGTACAAGTATCCTCGTACCTCCTACAGCACAGGAAAAGTGGCAAGAACGGAAGGCGTAGTTATGGCTTCACATCTCTTGATTCACATTCCTAGAGATCTGCAGACACAACTTTAGTCTTTCCATCTTATGTGAGTATAAGACACTGGGTGTGATTGCTGACGTTGGTAATGATGACAATGCCATGCTGTTGATGTTGTTGAAAATACTGACAGTGAATATAATATTTTGACGATGAAGACTATGAATAACAGACTAAATAAAAACAAGAAGGAGCACCAAAGAGCTCAGTATTCTCGTCCACCCACTGATCTAAGGGCCGAACATATGACTTTGCCCTGTGACCTTGACCTTCGACTAAATGCTCTCAAACTCGAATTACCTCATTCTTGCCTGACCCTTAACACTTCTACCAAGACTGGTCCAAATCGGGTAAACGCTGTTCCAGTTGACCTTTCATAATTATATTCCTTATAGAAACAAGATGGGTTCAGCACCTGTCCTAACCCACCCAGGTTCATATATTCCTTATATAAACAAGATGGGTTCAGCACCTGTCCTAACCCACCAAGGTTCATGCATTCCTTAACCCTAGAATTCTTACGTTATTATCCTCACAGCACTGCTTTCGCCGGGAAAATTATTTTTTTCGACATTTTCTTTCAGTTTAGTCTATTTTAGTCTCTGTACACCTGAAAAAAAAAAACAAAAAAACAAAAATTAAAAAAAATAACACAAATGCTTTTGTCGGGTAAAAAACACTTAATCCACATTATACCTGTGAAACACCATTTTTTAAAATCAATTTAGACTCTTTTAGATTGTTTTCACCCTTTAGTCTCTTTGATTTAATCAGAAACTAATTATACACCTGGAAAAAAAGGAAAACACAAAAATAAAAAAATGTAACACAAATGCTTTTGTCGAGTAAAAAACACTTTAAACCCAAATATCATGGTGATAAATGCGAGATGGAACCACACCACTACCTATGTAGGTAGGGGGTAGGGTGGATTGAAGTTTAGGGAAGGACAACTCCAAAGCTCTTGTCATAACAAAATAGCAAATAAATAAATCGCCGAACAGGGAAATTAACCCGACGTAAGCATTCTATGGTTAAATAAACAAGATGGGTTCAGCACCTACCCTAACCCACCCAGGTTCATATATCCCTTATATAAACAAGATGGGTTCAGCACCTGCCCTAACCCACCCAGGTTCATATATTCCTTATGCAAATAAGATGGGTTCAGCACCTGTCCTAACCCACCCAGGTTCATATATTCCTTATATAAACAAGATGGGTTCAGCACCTGTCCTAACCCACCCAGGTTCATATATTCCTTATATAAACAAGATGAGTTCAGCACCTGCCCTAACCCACCCAGGTTCATAGCCTATATTCCTTATATAAACAAGATGGGTTCAGCACCTGTCCTAACCCACCCAGGTTCATATATTCCTTATATAAACAAGATGGGTTCAGCACCTGTCCTAACCCACCCAGGTTCATATATTCCTTATATAAACAAGATGGGCTCAACACCTGCTCTAACCCACCCAGGTCCAGCACCAACCCAACAACACAGCGTCCAAAGGGTGGCGGGTGAGTGAGGATGTTAAGGATTCTGAGGCGGTGCCCACGTGCCAGCCTCAGCACATCTGTCTTGGTAAACGCGCTGACTCCCTCTACTATTTCAGTTTCAAACTGCAATTCCGCCTCGCAGTCATCGAGAGGAGGCTATTTCACAGGAGATACATGACCAGCAATAAAAGACATATCTTGCACTGCAAGACATCCCTACTGCGGGGCAGCCTGGTTGGGGCTGAACAGAGTATTGCAAGACCATATTGAGCCATCAACGAGGTAATACCACACATGACTCTATTACCTCAACACCTGCATTATATTCCATACCATCACTGCCTCACACAAGGTCAGTATATAAATCACTCCACATCTCACACTCGCAGGCAAGTAGCAACTTCCATACCATATCACCATCACTGCTCCACACAGGGAGTCACGTCACACTCTAGGGCAAGTGGTAACGCCTGGTGATTCACCAGTGAACTGCTGATCTCATGCTTGAAAGATCAAGAACCAACTACCTCACCGACATTAATATCAAATATATTTTCCGTGTTGATATGGCCTACCATTACGTCATCAACTCCTCCACTACCATGACGTTCTTTTTCACTTTAATCTCATTGATACCAGACGATTTCAATCAGCTTAGTAAAGTATTCTAGAAGTGAAAGCGTTAATGATGACATTGTCCAAAATATCCAGTTTAAAAGTCTATCTCAAGATGAATGTAATCGTCCAGGTATGAAAGAATAAAACAAAATAAAAAAACGCCAACGCTGTACATGATTAAACGTTTGTGTAGGGAAATTTGGTGTGCCGTGCCTGACTAACACCCTCACAGCCACACGTCCGATTTGACGCATTATCTACGACTCTAACAACTATGATGGCAGCTACTGATACACAGACACCCATGTTAACTGGCCATCCCACCGTGGGCCCATTACCACACGTAATCACAGTTCAATTAGCCAACACCATCATTTCCATAAACCTGTTATGTATGAGTAATATCCCCACCCTGCCATAAACCACCACATAACCACCTCTGTCACAGCTTGGATATAAACACATCACATCTTCCCTCGCCTCACTAACCACTTCAGTCCGACGTCGTCTTTTTGAAGCTTCTTTTTACTCCAACCACAAGATTTTATCCTACATAAGACGGCATGGTATTAGTGAAGGTATTAATGAAGGTAATATCTAACTCCCCCAGTTCAAGGAAAGATCTTTAGTGGTTCAAGGGTTAGCTAATGGAGTCTATAACCTCACCAGTTCAAGGAAAGATCTTTAGTTGTTCAAGGGTTAGCTAATGGAGTCTATAACCTCACCAGTTCAAGGAAAGATCTTTAGTGGTTCAAGGGTTAGCTAATGGAGTCTATAACCTCACCAGTTCAAGGAAAGATCTTTAGTGGTTCAAGGGTTAGCTAATGGAGTCTATAACCTCACCAGTTCAAGGAAAGATCTTCAGTGGTTCAAGGGTTAGCTAATGGAGTCTATAACCTCACCAGTTCAAGGAAAGATCTTTAGTGGTTCAAGGGTTAGCTAATGGAGTCTATAACCTCACCAGTTCGGAAAACCTCACTTAAACAGAATATAATCGTGTGGATAAAGCCAGAATAAATAATAACAGATCCTCGTGGTGAAGGGTTTAACACCACCAGGTAACCACCTCCATGACGGCTTTGATCTACACAACCCCTCCCGTTAAACTGATAATCCGATTATCATTAGTATTTACAGCGGCTCCATAATACAGCTAACCACAACATACCATCCCTAAAACTCATAGGGCTAAATGGATACCACTTATCCCGTGTGTGTGTGTGTGTGTGTGTGTGTGTAGACAGATACTGATAGATATAGCTGTAGACAGATATAGATAGACAGACAGATATAGATATAGATACAGACAGATACATTGAAAGATACGTTCTAGGAGTGCAAGGTTTAAGCCTCTGCATGTTATATGTGAAGCCCCACAATTGCACACTTCCAATCGTGAACAAATCTGGTGTTCTCTCATCATCATCCACCCCATCAACCCATCCACCACCACAGCTTCTCTCTCTCTCTCTCTCTCTCTCTCTCTATCAGATGTCAACACAGACATACTAATGTCAGCCACACGTCCACAAATAACCTTATATTACCAAGTAAACTGGGCGATTATGGCCAAGCTAGTTCTGTCACCGCCCTTATCCCCCCACCCCTACTTTCCATCGCCCCCTCTATCTCCTTGTCAACCCCTACCCCCACCCCTCACAACACCCCGGCTCAGCGTCACAGTGGAGGGGTTTAAACTGTGCACATTAAAGGGACGCCAGGCTTTATCCTTTTGCTTATCTATCTCCGCTTCTTTCTGTGTCTAAAGACTTCCTTGCTCTGTCACCTGTCTTCCTTGCTTTAACTCGATTTATTTATGATTCCCTTTGGTATTCCCTTTGCTTACTCATCTACTCTGTTACGCGTCACATATACACTGTGTTACGGAACAGAGAAAGATAACGTACACTTTAAGTGAGAATACTAAGAGTCACTACTGTCCCGTAAAGTTCCAGGTTCAAAACAAAAGAGTTAGGTAAAATTACAAGTTAAAGTTTAATGCTCAAACTAACAACAAAACATTCAGGACTCATAAGGATAATGTAATGGCAAATAAACAGGTTAAATATATGGTTAACTGCAATAGCCTCTATTAACACGAAATTAGCAAGAGTAAATTTATCTAAGTCAGCCCTGATAAAATGAGATACCAGATAATACTCAGTGAATGCCAGATAAATTATTACAGATACAAACTATTATCAAAAATGACTGACATAAAACCCAACATTAATCAAAAGCCTCACTAGGCCTAAGAATTAACCTTATGCTACACAGTACAAGAAAAAATGCAATAACACTTATACTCAAATTACACACAGCTGCTAGATGTTTGGAGATTTCTTGAGCACTCACAATAATAATAACTGTACAGGGGAGGACAGAGATGTGAACAAAATGAGGAGCAGATCTAAGTGGCAATGATGCAGAGACTGAGCTCATTATATAGGGGCCAGGAGAGCTTGATACAACTTGTAAGAAGGACGCGCAAATGAAGCCATGGGGACAAAGAGCTGAAAATCCCGCTCTGAATAACAGAGAGAATGACTTACTCTACTATAACGGTAGAAGGGGGGGACTGAGGAAGAACACGCTCGTGATCAAACATGCAGCAACTGTGCGTTAAAATTACACAAAGGATGATGAAATCATAGGCTATGTAACACCTCCCCACAAAGAAAAAGAAATTTACAAAGGAAATTTCTTATTACTCTAAAACAATCTGTCTAAAGTCTAGATAAGCAATCTGCAATAACATTTTCTTTCCCCTTGACATGTTGTATGTCTAATGAATACTCCTGAAGAAGTAGACTCCATCTTGTCAATCTCTGATTTTTATCTTTAAACTTACTAAGGAATTTCAGTGGGTTATGATCGGTATAAATGACTATGGGGTCAAAACCAGAACACAAATAAAATGAAAAATGCTGCCAAAAGCTCTTTCTCAATAGTTGAGTAGTTCTTTTCAGGTGGAGTGAACTTCTTACTGTAATAAGATACAGGATGTTCAATACCCTGATCATCCTCTTGCAGCAAAACAGCCCCAGCTCCTGTATCACTTGCATCAACAGCCATCTTAAAAGACTTAGCAAAATTTGGAGTAGCGAGCACTGGCTGACTTAATAGAATAGCTTTAAGTTTGTTGAAAGAGGATTCACAGTTATCGGTCCAGACAAATTTAACTCCCTTTTTCAGTAGGTCTGTAAGTGGTGATACAAGAATTGAAAAGTTAAGAACAAATCTCCTGTAATAACCTACCATTCCCAAAAATCTTTGTAGCTCTTTCCTACTTTTAGGTCTGGGAAGATCACTTATAACCTGAACCTTAGCTCCTGGTGGTGCAACATGTCCATCACCAATTACATACCCAAGGTACTGAACTTTAGCTTGACCAAACTCACACTTTGATAAATTAGCTACAAGATTAGCATGAACCAAACGCTCAAGAAATTTACTGACATGGCATAGGTGATCTTTCCAGTTGTCACTGAAGATTAATACATCATCAATATAAACAACACACCCTGCCAAACCCTCTGTTACAACATTCATGAGCTTCTGAAATGTGGCTGGTGCATTCTTCATACCATATGGCATTACTGAACATGCAAAAGTCCCTCCTAATGTTACAAAACATGAGATCTCCCTAGCACGTTCAGTCATAGGTACTTGCCAGTATCCCTTTAACAAATCAAACTTACTTATGTACCTAGCCTTTCCGATCTTGTCTATGCAATCTTCCACACGAGGGAGAGGGTAAGTGTCTGTTTTGGTTATCTGATTAACACGTCTGTAGTCAATGCAAAGCCGCTGTGACCCACCTGGCTTAGGGACCAGAGTGACAGGAGAACTCCACTCGCTCTGACAGGGCTCAATCATCTTGTGGTCCAACAGGTAGCCAAGCTCCTTCTGGATGAGAGGTACTTTCACTGGGTTCACACGGTAAGGAGGCAATTTAATTGGCTTTGCGTCTCCAACACCGACATCATGCATCAACACAGTGGTTCTTCCTGGAGTGGCACGGAACACTTGCGGGTACTCCTGCAGTAATGCCGAAAACTCCTGCCTTTCCCTGGGAGGTAGATGAGAAAGCTTAGTCTGGAGATCATTCATGATATCAGGATTCTTCCCCAAACTATCACTCAGGCTCATTCTGCATGGGAGAGCTTCACTTGCAGACTCGGGTGGAACAGCTACAGTGCAGACTGGATTATTTTCGTCCCGCCTGTGATATAACTTTAGCATGTTGATGTGACAAAGTTGCTTGTTCTTTCTACGATCTGGTGTGGCGATGACATAGTTGACATCACTGAGTTTCTTCTCCACGAAATAAGGACCACTAAACTTGGCTTGAAGAGGTTGCCCATGAACTGGTAGCAGAATCAAAACTTGATCTCCTGGCTGAAAGTGGCGTAACCTGGACTTCTTATCATACCAAGTCTTCATCTTCTCCTGAGCAGCTCCTAAATTCTCTCTCGCCAGCTGTAAAGCAGTGGACAGCCGTTCTTTGAACTTCATCACATACTCCAGCAGGTTGACGTCATCTTCCTCCGACAGCCAGCATTCCTTGAGTAGCTTAAGGGGTCCTCTTACTTCATGGCCAAACAGTAGTTCAAAAGGTGAGAAGCCCAGTGATTCATTTGGAGATTCTCTTGCGGCAAATACAACAAATGGAAGACCTTTATCCCAGTCTTTCTGATGTTCCAAACAGTATTTCTTGAGCATCGATTTGAGTGTTTGATGATATCTCTCCAACGCTCCTTGGGTCTGGGGATGGTAAGCTGAAGACGTGATCTGGGTGATGCCCAACTCTTTCAGAGACTGCTTGAAAACGTTTGACATGAAATTACTTCCCCGGTCTGACTGTACCTCCTTGGGCAGACCAAACTTTGTGAAGAACCCTAGCATCTCCTTAACCACGTTCTTTGCTGAGATATTTCTAAGTGGAATGGCTTCAGGATAACGAGTAGCCATATCAATCATGGTCAACACATAAGAAAATCCTGAAGAAGTCTTAGGAAGAGGGCCCACAATATCCACCAACACACGGGTGAAAGGCGCCTCAAAATGAGGAATGGGAACTAGAGGTGCAACCTTTTCGGTCTGATTACACTTCCCCACAACCTGACAGGTGTGACAAGACTTACAATACCAGGAAACATCCCTGAAGATACCTGGCCAGTAGAAGTGTTTCAAAATGCGTGCCACAGTCTTCCTCACTCCAAGGTGTCCTGCCAAACTGGAATCATGAGCCACTCTAATGATATCCTGCCTACAAACACGAGGGATGACAACTTGATGTACAACCTCCCATTCACAGTCGGCTGATGCTGTTGGGGGTCTCCACTTCCTCATAAGTACTCCTGACTTTACATAATAACAAGTAGAAGCACCGGCTGACTCTTCTTCACTGTAAGCAGAGTTAGCTAGACCTTTCAACTCAGGGTCAGCAACCTGCAACTCAACCAACTCTTGACGAGACAAATTATCAACACTACTTCGTACGGGGTACTGCCTCATCTGGTGAGTGGTCCAAATTAGCAAGAAAAGTGTCAGCTAGGATAACATCATCATCATCATTATCCTCTAAATCACCAGTAACTTTAGACTTAGCCCTAGTGACAGCACATGCAGGGAACACATCAGGGACATCACAATCCTGGGACACAGCCACTGGCTCACTAGACAACTGAGGAGCTGGACACACTTGACTTCCACCAATATCATTTCCAAGTAAGAAAGTTACACCTGACATTGGGAGTGTCTCAACCAACCCAACCATAACGGAACCATTAACAAAACCAGACTCTAAATTCACTCTGCACAGAGGGACAGAGAAGTAATTATTCCCTACACCTTGTAAGATTACAGTTTCATCAGAGGAATTAACATTAGAGCCTAGAACACTGGTCAGCATAAGGGATTGGCAAGCACCTGTATCACGATATATTTGAACGGATTTCCTGTCACTACTGTCCAGAGGACTGACAAAACCATCAGACAGGAAATTAGCACATGAACTCTTGAAAGTGTCACCCACGTTACTGCTCAAAAGAGGAGCTCCATCATGAGAATTTAAGTTACCCCTCAAAGCAGGTTCAGTTAACTCAGTTAAAGAATTCTGGGAACTCTCAAGAGTGGACACTAGACCAATTGACTGAATATTTAAAGACTCCTTTTTGTTCACATCATGCTGTCTCCTGAAACATCTCTCCGTAGTATGACCAAGCTTACTACAATAAGTACATTTACTTTTCTGAAATCTAGAGGTGAAGCTGGTATTTACTTCCTGAGAAACATCATCTTTATTCTCTTTCCTGTTACCTGTACTCTGAGTAGAGGCAACGTACTTACTCTCAGCTTTTCCTTTTTCTCTAGAATATCTCTTGTGAGTGAGAACATACTCATCAGCTAAAACTGCAGCATCAGACAAATTATCTATTCTTTTCTCATCAAGATATAGGCTTACATCTTTACTAATACACCTTTTGAAGTCCTCCAGCAAAATCATCTGCTTAAATTTGTCAAAATCAGAATCCACATTCTTAGAATTTAACCACTGCTCTAACAAATCTTCTTTGATTTTTGCATACTCAACATGGGATTGCTTATCTTGCTTGTAAGTTGTCCTAAATTTTACTCTATAAGCTTCAGGAACAAGCTCATAGGCCTTAAGAATCAAGCTCTTAACTACATCATAATTATCAGACTGATCCTGAGGCAAAGATGCATAAGTTACTTGAGCTTTACCGGTGAGAACAGTTTGAAGGAGTACTGGCCAATACTCCTTAGGCCAATTAAAACCTGTAGCTACCCTCTCAAACAACTGAAAATACTTTGTTAAATCAGATTCATTAAAAGGAGGGACAAGTTTAACATTTTTAGCCATATCAAAATCATCAGAGCTAGATGATCCAGTTCCACCTTGTTTCATGCGATACTCATGGTCTGCCTGAATCCTAGCAATTTCAACTTGTGCCTCAGCCTCCTTAGCTTTTGCCTGAAATTCAGCCTCCTTAACACGAGACTCCGCCTCCTTAGCCTTAGCCTCCTGCAGGGCTAGCTGTAACTTAGCTAATTCAATCTGCGTTTGCTCATTTGGAGGAGTTACATTAAACAAGCTTTCATTAATCATGTCAACAATTTGATCTTTAGAATGATGAGAGCGAACAGCAATTCCCAATTGTTGAGCAACAAGCTTAAGTTCATTCTTTGTTCTGTTTTCTACATCACACACTGTTTGCACATTTGACAAAAAATCTTTGGCTTCATCAAGTGTAGTAATAGTAGACATAATTAATAAGTAACAGTCACAAAATATCAAGCAATATCCTTATGATAATATCCTGAATATCCTGATAAGAGGTCGCCAAATTTATGTTACGGAACAGAGAAAGATAACGTACACTTTAAGTGAGAATACTAAGAGTCACTACTGTCCCGTAAAGTTCCAGGTTCAAAACAAAAGAGTTAGGTAAAATTACAAGTTAAAGTTTAATGCTCAAACTAACAACAAAACATTCAGGACTCATAAGGATAATGTAATGGCAAATAAACAGGTTAAATATATGGTTAACTGCAATAGCCTCTATTAACACGAAATTAGCAAGAGTAAATTTATCTAAGTCAGCCCTGATAAAATGAGATACCAGATAATACTCAGTGAATGCCAGATAAATTATTACAGATACAAACTATTATCAAAAATGACTGACATAAAACCCAACATTAATCAAAAGCCTCACTAGGCCTAAGAATTAACCTTATGCTACACAGTACAAGAAAAAATGCAATAACACTTATACTCAAATTACACACAGCTGCTAGATGTTTGGAGATTTCTTGAGCACTCACAATAATAATAACTGTACAGGGGAGGACAGAGATGTGAACAAAATGAGGAGCAGATCTAAGTGGCAATGATGCAGAGACTGAGCTCATTATATAGGGGCCAGGAGAGCTTGATACAACTTGTAAGAAGGACGCGCAAATGAAGCCATGGGGACAAAGAGCTGAAAATCCCGCTCTGAATAACAGAGAGAACGACTTACCCTACTATAACGGTAGAAGGGGGGGACTGAGGCAGAACACGCTCGTGATCAAACATGCAGCAACTGTGCGTTAAAATTACACAAAGGATGATGAAATCATAGGCTATGTAACAACTGCCATTTGTTGTATTTGCTGTCACTCGCAATATATAGTTTGCCACTCGCCGTATTTGCTTTGCCACTGGCTTATTTACTTTGCCACTTGCAATACTTGCATTAACACTTGCTTATTTTCTTTACCAAGCTCTATATATCCTTCGTCATTCGCCATATTTACTTTGCCACAAGCGATATTTGCCACTCGCTATACTTATTTTGTCACTTGCCATATTTAACTTTACCACCAACGATATGTGCTTTACCACTGGCTATATTTGCCTTGCCACTTGCTTATTTACTCAGCCAATCGCGTTTATATACAGGTACTTTGCCACTCGCTTATTTACTCTGCCACTCGCTTATTTACTCTGCCGCTCGGCATATTTGCTTTGCCACTCAAATACCTACTATTCTTCACCTAAATCTCCCTGCCACTCGCACCATACCGTAATACCTGTTCTTTACTTCATTCGTTGTTATTCGTCATTCAGTTTGGCACTAGTTTTGTTTTTCCATTCAACCATTTGCTTTAATTCACCACCACTCTGAATTATGCGCTGACATTTATTCAAACGTCATTTCATTCATTCACTCACCCCATCTCTCACTCCACTCTCTATCACTCTATCACTTACTACATTCATACTCTTTGCCCACCATTCAACAGTACCATTCACTTTCACTTTCCCAATTACCCGCATCACACACACACACACAACTCCTATTACATTCTCTTCACTCAGTTCACGATTCACTCCACTTGCATAACACCCAATTATGTTACATCCCTAAGCACTTCACTCATACACACTCTTCCCACATCAGCACCCACCTCACTTCACTCTCTTCACTTATTTTAACCCAGTTTTCTCCCTCCACTCGCTCTTTCACTTCCAACTTTTCTCCTTCCGTCTCTCAGTGGTGTGTGGTTCTGCTCTCTTCTTCCTCCTCCTTCACCACTCTCACTTTATACCCCTTCACTGTGAGGACGCTCTCTCTCTCTCTCTCTCCACACACACACACACACACACACACACACACACACACACTTTCAAAGACACACCACGCCTTCGCCCTCACAATCCCTTTTTTGACTGCCCTCCTTCCAGCCCCTCTTCCAACCCGCCCGCCTCAAGCCCACCGAATTTATTTATTTAAGGGCAGTTTTGGAGAGAGAGAGAGAGAGAGAGAGAGAGAGAGACAGAGAGAGAGAGAGAGGGGGGGGGCGGTGGTGGAAGGGAGGGAAGAAAGGAGACAGACTAAAAATGAAGAGAAGTGGACAAAAAATCGTGACATAATACACACAGCACACAAACACCCATCCACACACTCACCGCTACTAATGAGGTGCCCTGCCTTCCCACTACAAAACTCACACGACTCCCACTCCATCTATCCACCATCCCCTACTGAATGCGAAAAACCTGACTCAACACATACCGTATTAGACAGTGAAAAAAACAACTCAGAAATGACGCTGGGTGGTATGTTAGTGGGGCAGTACCGTAAAATGCTGTGAAGTACTGTCAAGGAATTGTGTGGCGGTTTGTAATCAAAGCAGTCAATTTTAACTGTATTCACCATATCAAAGAAGAAATGGTTAGAGTAGGTGGACAGGAGTGTAGTGGCTGGCTGGATTGGTGGACTCCTGGGTCACGAGAGGGCAAGACACCCTGTGAAGATGGATTTTGTAGGTGGGGCAGCGAGGTATAAATCAAAGAGTTGTTTGGTGAGCAGAAAGGAGTGGACTGGATGGGGTGGCATGGTGGAGTTATGGACATGTCAGGGGAAGACGCCCTGTGACGTTACCTTGTGCATTTTGTAGATAAGGCGGTAACGTACCAGTCAAAGGTTTGTGTGGTGGGTAGACAGGAGTGGATGGGGTGTGCTGGATGGGTTAAGATGGTGGTAGGTGATGGGGCTGGGTATGATTTCTTGAACCTATATTGATGGGAGCATTATGAAAGTGGCACTAGTTGTGTAAACACAGCTACTCTACTAGAAGCTCGATGTGAAGAGAGGATAGATGAAATGAGGGGTGGGCAAAAAGGAGTGGGCGGGATGGACTGAGAAAGTGGGGCATGACTGAATGAGTATACCCTGTAAAGTTGGGTGTTTGATGTGAAGTGCCACTGGTGGTGAGAAGGTGTAATTCACATATTTCTCTTTAAATTTTTACAAGGGGAAATATTAAAAGGGTGGGATGGGTGAAAAGGAGTGGGCGGGATGGGTCAGGATGGTGGTGGGTAAGGGTGGGTGGAAAGGAGTGGGCGGGCTGGGCTGGGCTGGTGGAGGGTAATGAGCCAAGGCGGAGCAATACATCCTGTCAAGATGAGCATTGTAGATTGGTAGATATAGGCGTGACGGTGGTTATCATTAAAAATTCTCTCTCTCTCAAAAAAAAAAAAAAAAAAAAAAAAAAAAAAAAGCACGCGCCGCACTTATACAGTAAGTTTGTACACGAAATAAGTAAAAACTTGAATATCAAAACAAGCACAATAGCACATCAGTCTAACTCTTCCGAATACTGGTGTAGGATACGTGATGAAGTAATCTTATCTGCCTTACAGTATATTATAACCTGAGATCGCGAAACAGAAGGCAAACCCAGGAAAACTTCAGAGAGAGAGAGAGAGAGAGAGAGAGAGAGAGAGAGAGAGAGAG
The DNA here is from genome assembly GCF_032717465.1 of Coenobita brevimanus. Lineage (NCBI taxonomy): Eukaryota > Metazoa > Arthropoda > Malacostraca > Decapoda > Coenobitidae > Coenobita > Coenobita brevimanus. The sequence continues at coordinate 3,329,328 of NC_137037.1, forward strand.
AGAGAGCAGCGTGGGATAAAAACCAATCTCCCAGGCTGATCCCGCTAATGGATGGGGTGACACTACCACTAGAACGGATCAGCACCAAGCACCCCAGATTTTTCACTTCAGTATCTAAAAACCGAAAAATGATATAATAATGAAGAATTGAATGGTGGCGAATTAATGGGAAAAAGTAAAAATTTGAGCATTCGTGTGTGTGTGTGTGTGTGTGTGTGTGTGTGTGTGTGTGTGTGAAATAGGGACGTCAGTGTGTGTGTGTCTACGGCTATGAGGATGTGGAGAGAGAGAGAGACTAAGTCGTTTTTCTAGCATATGAGACTGCATACTCGTTGTCTATGATTATACTAGTTCTAAGTGTACCATTGCGTGTACATAAAAATCGTTTTTGGTTTACGTGTCCATGAGCACCGAAAGTTGTCAGTACACACAATCACACCAAAGCATACACCGTTGATGCAAAGAAGATTATAATTTATTGTATTTTTCCTCCGCCTTACTTCCCCCCCCCCCCCTCTCTCTCTCACTGAAACAATTTTGCACCAATCTTATCTTACGCAAAGTTCTGGTGGCTGGAATATTTTTATATCCCCGAATTTGAATACGACAATTGCTTTAGGTGTATACGGAAAGTTCTTTATGAGAGAGAGAGAGAGAGAGAGAGAGAGAGAGAGAGAGAGAGTTATGAAACCTATATTAATTTCAATCATTGCAGCCCCTCTCATGCCCCTGCTAATTTACACCTTGTTTCACCCACACCCTAACTCGCACATCCTGTCTTACTCACACCTGCCTCATCTACACCCTGCCTCACCCACGTCCTTTTCTTATGCAAAGTAGAAGGAACCAAAGGTCAGAAGTCCGCATATCTTCCCTTAAAGACAAAACAAAAACAAGGTACCAGAGAGCCAAATTCAAGATCCGTTATTTCGAGCTGCATGAGCACACTGCGTTTGAAAGACTGGAGGTCATAGGCAGTAAGAAATACAGACAGGGGAAGACAGTTCCAGAGCTGACCCTGCCTTACTTACACCCTGCGTCATCTACACCCTGTCTCTAACACCTTGCCTCACTCACACCCTCCGTCACTCCCAGCCTGCCTCTCCAACACTCACTCACCCACACCCTACCTCATCCACTCCCTGCCTCACTCTCACCCTGCCTCACCCACACACTGGCTCACTTACACCCTGTCTCACCCACACCCGACATACCAACACCCTGCCTTATTCACACTCTGCCCACTTACACCCAACCTCACCCAAACCATGCTTACCAACACCCTCCCTCACCCATACCCTGCCTCATGCACACCCTGTCTCACGCACATCCTGCTCACCCACATCCTGTTTCACTCACAACCTGCCTCATTCACACCCTCCCTCATTCACACCCCGCCTTACTCACACCCTGCTTGTCTCACACCCTGCCAGTCTCACACCCTGCTTGTCTCACACCCTGCCAGTCTCACACCCTGTCTCACTCACACCCTGCCTCACTCACACCGTCTCACTCACACCGTGCTCACTCACACCCTGCCTGCACCCTTTCACCCTGCCACCCTACACGTCCCTACTCCACCGTTTCAGCTCAAGGATATCACATACTCGTATCAGAACGGTAACTTGGTGTCAACTCCAGACGCCAATATTAAACCCAGCATCACCCCTCGTAGAGAAGGTGTTGACCAATGCAGTTCAGTTAAATAATATCCTAAGCTAAATAAGTCAGTTCATAGATAGCAAGAATAAAATCAAGTGTCCTTGTGCTTCTGAAAGGGTTAAACTAGCTCTCTCTCTCTCTCTCTCTCTCTCTCTGCTTATTATCCATTCCTGTGCAGTCCCCTTTTCCGTTTCCCTCACATTCTCTCTTCCTTTCTAATACCTTTTCCTCCTCCGCCGAACAGCCATTCTCCGCCCTCCTTCCTCATCTCCCTCCATTTTTCTCCGCCTCTCCTTCCCCTCCTCACTCCGATCCCTCACCCACCCAGCCATGAGCAACACATCACACTCGCTGTCTCATACATTCTTTCCTTCCCGTAATTTCCTTCTTTCCTTAACTTACTTCCACGTTTCCTCCATTCTCTCCCACGTTAGGTCACCGGCGAAGAGAAGCACTGTGATGAGGGGAGGAGGGGGAACGAGGGAGGAAAACGGGGCGAGATAGGAGGGAAGGAGGGTGGGAGTGAGGGTATGGAGAAAATGATATTTATCAATGAAAGAAAAAGCGAAGTGTGAGGGAGGGGGAAGGAGTGAGCTGTGAGAATGGAAGAAGGAAAGGAAAGGTGACAGAATAGTAAAGGAAGACCGAAAGGAGAAGAATGGTGAAGAAGAGAGGGATGGGAAAGGATGGTTAAAAGAGAGGGAAGGGTTGGGTTTGGGGGGTGGGTGGGAACGATGACTGAGATAATGAGTGAGAGGGAGACAGAGGGTTTCTGTGACAAGGAGAAAGGAGTGGGGTTAACTAGGTGGGGAGGAGGGTGTCGCAGAGGATGGGATAAAATGGCTAAATAGAGAAGGACCATTACAGCAGTCCTGTATAGCTCAAGCATGTACTCAATGTGGACGGTGGATGTTAGCGTCGAAGTGGTGACATGTGGGAGTGTATGGGTCGTAGGAGGAATGCCGGGCCTCAGGGAACGGGCTGTTAAGCATATGCTCAGAGTCGAACACAAAAATAAATCAGCACAAGAACGTATAATCCGGTTATCACTAGACGTTTTATCTAGTTTAGGAGAGACCTCGCAGGGTGAGAGGGAAGAAAGGGGAGTATGATGACTGGAAGGAAGTGAGAGGCAGATATAGAAGAGGCGGTGGTGAAGAGATAAGAGGAAGGCTGAGAGAGATATGAGAGAGTAAGCTCAGCATGGGAAAGATATGTGTCTGACATAGCAGAAGGAATAAGAACAACTGCATGTTAGGACTGAGACACAGTAGGAGAGAGGGCCTTAGAGGAAAAGAAAGAATTTATGGAATCAGATTTAATAAAAACGTAAACAGAAATGTGCAGTAAGGGTGACAGTCGTTTGCAGTAAGGGTGACAGTCGTGTGCAGTAAGGGTGAGAGTTGTGTGTAGTTTAACCCTATTCGGTGCACCCCGTATCATTTTTGATACGCCCTAACTAATTTTTGCCAATAAACTCTAGTTTGTAAGCAATGCATGGTCTCACGATTGTTTTCTTGTTAAATTACTGGAAACACAACAAAATAGTGATTCTGAGCGAAAAAACTGGGTTGAAACGAGCGTTTTCTCTAAAATTAACGATTTTTCCCCGTGGAGAGCGCTAAACAAAAAGAAAACGCTCGAAGATGAGTGAAGTATCTGGGACCTTAGCCTACGCAAGCCTAACGGGCATCAACACAGCTTCCAGACGTACGATACGTTTCCTATTTTCATTCAAACTACTTTATTTTCTATGTATTATTCATTGTTCATACTTTATGACTCCTCATACCTAGTGAAATAGTTATTTCATTCACTAATTTTATTATCTATGTATTATTCATTGTTTTTTCTCTATGACTCCTCATACCCAATGAAATGGTTGTTCGTACACATACACACAGATACACACATGTGCATTGTATTGTGCACACATACACGCACGTGCATTGTAATGTGCACACACACACACACACACACACACACACACAAACCTCGCGGCTCTCGTGTAGGCGTGCTGGACGACGGTTAGTTAGGCATTAATTAGGGGACGGGGTGGATGTGCCGACGGACGTAGTCAGTGCTTTTATTTTCGACTATGTTGACGACCCAGTCGAAGATTACTTGGAAGAGGTAGTTGGCGATGATGATGATGATGACCTTGCCTTGGATAGAGTAGCTGAGGGCGACGATGTAGATGATGATCAGAATGTTGACAAAATGAAGAAGAGTGGGTACCACTCAGAAACAGAAAGCCACTGGTGAAAAATAGATTAATCAGTTCTTTGGACCAGTGCTTGAACAAACATAATTATGACGAATTTGTCCTGCCACACGAGCTCAGGGAATATACCTGCATTTTAGAGAAACCCCAGAGAAAATTAGATATCGGTAAGTCAATAATATGGACCAATCATACAGAAGGTAGGCCTGTTGAGAAGGTATTGCCTAGTGAAGGATGTTTTGTTAGGAGAGGCAAGGTCAGCTAATACAGAAATAATGGCATGGGAGTTGTTTATAACATCTAATATGATTGATGGTATTGTAACCCATGCTAACAAGGCATAATTACCGAAATTTCTAATACTGACAGTGCTGAAATACCAACACACGTCAAGATGACTGATGCCATAGAACTGAAAAGCTTTTTTGGCCTGCTCTATCCAAGAGGTTTGTTGGGACAAAATAAATATTGCTATAATCGTCTTTTCATGGAAGGGTTTGGTCACCCAATATTTGAAGCCGTCATGTCAGTAAAACGATTTGGTTTCTTACATGCCGACATAACTTTTAACAACATTGATACCAGACACCAGAGATGGGTACACGATCAACATTGATACCAGACACCAGAGATGGGTACACGATCAACATTGATACCAGACACCAGAGATGGGTACACGATCAACATTGATACCAGACACCAGAGATGGGTACACGATCGGTTTGCAGCAATCAGGGAGCTTTTTGAACAGTTCAGTAATTGTTGTTGCTCAGTGTTAGAGCCAGGTGACTTCTTGACCACTGATGAAACGTTGTATGGGTGCAGAACACAAATAGGGTTCAGACTACAATAAGAGCAAACCCGTACTCTACGGCCTCCAATATAAATCTATTAATGCTGTTAGATATCCATTTACCTTTAGGACAGCTGTATATTCAGGTAAACCTGGAGAGCCAGGACCACACTACATACGCGGTACAGTCCCAACAGTGGAAGCTCTGGTAAGGCAGTTACAAGCCTCAGTCGAGCTTAGAGGTAGGATTATTAGCCTGGATAGATTGTACACCAGTATAGAGTTGCTGGAGTGGCTTCAAACACAAGGTATCTCAGCCTTAGGTACTATAGATTCTACTATGAAAGGCATACCACCAGAGATAGTCACAGAAAGGGAAGATAGGTCATACCAAGTTTACTGGAAGAAACTCGGGGAGGAAATGACACTGAATCCTATGTAACACCCACCAAAAGCAAAGGTAAGAAAGATGTGTTACTTCTGAGCACAGTTTCCCCTATATTAGGCATTACCAAGGATGATGATTTGAAAAATATATTATATATATATATATATATATATATATATATATATATATATATATTTATTTAAATTGTATGATTTCACTAAAGGAGGCACTGACATGGACCAGAGAATAAGTTTTCATACAGTACACACTAAATCTAGAAGATGGACAGTGAATGCCCTTGGCTACATTGTCGACACTGCCAGAGTAAATTCACAGACAATTTATTCGTTATATAATAATCAGGACCCAAGAAAAATTGCTTCAATCTCCTATGGCTGGCAGATAGTGAAGGCATTGTGTAATCTGCAAATTGAAAGAAGAAAAGTTCAGGCTTGTGGTCTGACCAGGAATACAATAGCTAAGATGAATCTTATGCTCGGACAGGGAGATGTAGAGGAGGCCGTCCCAGAAGTAACACATGAGAATAGGTCAGGCAAGCAGCACAAGTGTCATTCATGCCTGGAGTCTCTTTATGGTCCAGGATACACTCAGAATCGCCCCAAAGCAAAATCGTCCACGAAACAATGTCAAGTACGTCACTAGCACACCTGTGATCAGAATTGAAATAAAGTATGTATGAAATGCTATAGTAACATGCCCAATCAGTGAAAGTCTTGTTTTGGAAATTAAGAATGAATATGCATGTCTGTGAATATAGATTATGACTGAGTTTACGTTATATACGGATTATATTTTTGTTTAAAAATTTCCTTATATGATAGATGTAAATAGAGATACGGAAGGTGAGGATCTTGCAGCATAAGAATCCTCCGGCTTACTTATATTAGTTGTAAGTGTAGAGTAAAAAGGATGTTCGAGTGCGTAGGATCAAATACCGCCGGAAAATACATAGGAGCATAGGCATGGATAGCCCCAAGTTAACGGTTACTACTCTTTCGACCTGTGACGGGCTGTGGGTCACTGAGGGCCCTGTTAGTTAATTGGCACCCGGGATCTTTTTAACTTACCAGGGGTCGATGCAACAGGGGGTGGATCAGCTGAAATGAAGCATGGTCTCGCAGTGTAGAGAAGGAGCTGGGGCCTGATTGACTGCTGTCTCCTTGAAAGCGCCAGGCAAGGCTCTGGACCTAACCCCTCATATCCACACTGTGCCTGTGCATTACCCAGGGAACAGCTTGTTCTCCGGTTACAAGAGATATAGGGTTTAACCAGGAAGCTACAGGCTGCTCTAAGCGATTCAGTAATCCAAAGACTGGCATGTTTCCTGGTTAACAGTCTACTCGTAAGAATTTAATGGTGATCCCGCATGTACGGAGCTTTGGCTGGCAGCTGCATTTTCTCGTGGTGACTACTAACAGAGGATCAAGGGACTGACTTCTGGAGAGACTGACTGGCTGACCGACAAAAGTCTCAGTGATAGGCTAGTGATTGACCAGTGGGAAATTACTAATAAACTGACATCAGAAGGACAGTCTACTGACTAATTTGTCGGTATTTTGGGATTGACTGCCCCACTGAATAACCATTGATTTATACTGTATACTGATGATGTTTTGGGTATAACTATTCATAATTGAATATTTGTTATTGCATTGCTCTGAATACTCCTTGGGGCGTAGCATGAGCAGATAGAGCTACCGTGCCCTTTGAATAATTGGTTATAACTAAATATTTCTCTGTGCCCTTCAATTTTAATTTGCAGTACTCGGATTTAGAAATACTATATAATATATTGGTGACAACAGATTCAGCCTTCTCAAGGACCTCCTTCAGCTGTAAGAAGTGAGAAGCAGGTAGACCTTTATTATACAACAGAGGGGCAGGCAGAATAGGAGGTAGGTAAGGCACAAGGCTGTTGATGTGGAATTTTGCAATTATTATGCAATATGTATGCCTTTTCAAGCATTTATCTCCCGTATATCTACCGCCTTCTGCCTTATCTACCTCCTGTACTCCCCGGCCCTTTCTCACTCGCCATCCATTTGTATGATAAAGGTCTACCTGTTTCTCACTCCTTAGTTATACGTGAAGTGGGTCCATGAGAAGGTCGAGTCTGTTTTGTTCTCACGAATAGATTATATTTCACACACCAACACAATCCTCACAAACCACCACAGACCTCACACACCACTACAGTCCTCACACACCACTACAGTCCTCACACACCACCACAGTCCTCACTCACCAACCCAGTCCTCACACACCAACGCAATCGTCACACACCAACACAGTCCTCACACACCACCAGTCCTCACACCACCACTGTCCTCACTCATCAACACAATCCTCACGCACCACCACAGTCCTCACACACCAACACAGTCCTCACGCACCAACTCAGTCCTCACCCCACACGTGTAAAATTAATAAAAATAATCTTTTACTTCTATAAATTCATTATTATATAGTTGTAATAACATTTGAAAAATAAATAACTACTTTCTAAAGGGAGGAGGTTGGGGAAAGTGGTTGGTGGGATACATGGCGAGTTGGGTCCTCGTCCCGTATCCAGGTTACACACTTTTTGAGTGTGGCTGAAACTCGCTTAGCTAAATATTACATTCAGTCATTAGAAAGAAATATATGGTAGTATTCTCATCATCATCATTATGAACTTTCCATTTTTAGTCCACAGCAGGACTGGACTCTTCACTTAGGGAGGTTTTAGTCAGGAAGCCCTAACCCACGGCCCTGCACAGTTGTTGACTTTATACACGGGTTTTATTCGCTCCTGTGTAGAGCACAGCTGTCATGTGTGGGGAGGCTTCCCACACAGTTCTTCTCAACAGGATGGAGTCGGAGACTTTTCGTCTCATTAACTTTCCTCTTACTGGCTCCCTTCAACCTCTGTCTCTTCGCGGCACTGTTGCATCAGTCTCTTTTCTATCGCCACTTCAATGGTCACTGCTCCTCTGAACTGTCTGCTTGCATCCCTCCACCACAACAGCAGGCACGCAGCACCCGTCTTAGCAACAAACTCAGCCCTTTTCTGTCCAACTCTTTAATGCAAGAGTTAACCGTTGCTCCAGTCATTCATGTATGCAACAGGTCAACTCTGGAATTGTCTCCATCTCTGTTTTTTTTTTACTACCTACGGTCTCCAGTCTTTCATACACAGTGTGTCCAGGCATCTCGAAATGAACTGATCTTGAATTTGGCTCTGCTGTCGTTTTTTTCTTGGAGGGAGCAATTTGCAGGTCCTGCCCTTTGGTTCCTTCTTTCTTGCATAAAAAAAAATACTCGCATGTATAACCAGGTATTATTTACATGCTTACATTATTAGAATTCCTTGACTAATAGCTACCTCTCCATCAACTAGTCTACCTAGTAGTAAAGCCACTGAAAGTGGGTTTAGGAGTTATGATGGTAAGGAAGAAAGGGAGAGTATTAGTGGTGGCGAATGAGTTAGAGAGATGGTGGTGAGAAAAAGAGCGGTGGTAGTGAGACAGGGAGAGTAGGGTAGAAGGGAATATAGTGGTGAGTGAGTGATGGAGGGAGGGAAGGTGGTGGTGAGGAAGATGGGAGGTGGTGAGTGTGAGGGAGGAAGGGTGGTGGTGATGATGATGAGGAAGATGTGTAAGCTATCAACTTCCATGTTATGGACGGTGGGTGTGTGTGAGAGACAACAGTAAACGGTTTATTGATACTGCAGCCCTCAGACTGAAAATATAGCCTACAGCTTTGATATATGGCAAACATGATAAGCGTTGGTGAATGGTAAAATATATGGTCATTTGATATTTACATTAATTTTAAATTTGATAATAGTTAAACGTGTGTGTGTGTGTGTGTGTGTGTGTGTGTGTGTCTGTATATGTGTGTGTGTGCAGTGTTGCCACCAAAAAATTTGGTAAATCTGAAGCTGGATGCCAAAAAATCTGTGGAAATCTGTAGATCCCTCAAAGTGACCATTCCGTGGGGGGAAATGGAGAACTACCCCGTCCGAATTTTCCACAGCCTTCCCCTTGAACCTTCCGAATTTTTCCCTACCTGACCACAGAAATGACATACCACATGTTGAAGATAGAATTTGGTCATAATATAATAGTACCATTGAGCAGTTACAAACTAATATGGCAGTTTTTTTTTTTTTTAAATAGTGGACTGTGTATAGCCAGTTGTTAGCTCATGGAACTAGGCCTGTCACACAACTATGAATACAAAATTATGGTTACATGAATTTTGATCAGCCTTCCTTATCAAATAGGAATGGTTCTCCTTGGTTACAAGTCAAATTAACCGTCCAGTCCGACTACACTTGGTCATAAGCTAAACTGGAAAGGAGTGTAGGCCTAGTATCTTTGTTAAGTGATAGTAAGTCGAATTCATATTAACTCATTATATCACAGGAACCACACCAGAATTAGAGCATATACTGTACAATGTATTTCCAAATGAAATAATGCACTTCTTTGCACTGTCTGATTAAAAAATGCAGCAGTTGTTTACTAAGCAGCTCCCAGTGCAGGTGGTAAATTACACAACATGTGAAATATTGTCTTAGTGTGGAACTTTTAAAAAATTCTCAAAAGGCAGATGCAGTATTTATATTTGATAAGTTTCTTATCCACAAAGGAAGCAAAGCCTGTAATACATTGAAAATGTCTTCCAATATGAAAATCTGTAGATTAACCCTCTTTATCAAACAAATTCTGACAATCTGAAAATAGTTACAAAATCTGTAGATTACAGATAAATCTGTAGAAGTGGCAACACTTTGTGTGTGTTTCAGTGCGCGCGGGTGCGGTACGATATGTTTGGCGGCGCTTGCCTTGCAACGGCGCCGACGTCTCCGAATGCATTCCTTTCACTTCGTCAAACCAATAATATTACTCAAGATTCTTTTCACGATACTAGGGTCGTAAGTGTGGGAAATTGCCAAGGGTTGCACCGAATAGGGTTAATGCCGGGATTCCTACGACAACCACACCACCACCTCTACCACAAACAAGAACTCCACCACCACCACTACCACAAACAAGCTCATCACAAGCAACATCATCACTTTGCCAACATTCATCCAAAACTGTTCCTGCAACACTATAACAATAATGACACCAATAACATGCACAACTCTCATAAACAACTTCGCCACAAACAACACTATTGCAAACATATACAGTATGCTTAGTATCGATTTCGTTATCACAAACACCTTGCCACAAAAATGGACTTTAACAACAGTACCACAAACAATACCACAAACATACACCGCTTAGTACCATAGCTCTTGTGATAATACCAACACTACCATAACTAGCCACCATCATAACACAAATTTACAAATACTTCCACCACAATCAACTCCACAACACCAGTCCACAAACACTACCACCACAAACAATATCATACCACAGATCCATAACCACCACCACCAGAAACAACACTATACCACAGATCCACACACACTACCACCACAAACAACACCATACCACAGATCCACAAACACTACCGCCACAAACACCACCATACCACAGATCCACAAACACCACCATACCACAGATCCACAAACACCACCATACCACAGATCCACAAACACCACCACCACAAACAACACCACAACACCATACCACAGATCCACAAACACCACCACCACAAACAACACCATACCACAAATCCACAAACACCACCACCACAAACAACACCACAACACCATACCACAGATCCACAAACACCACCACCACAAACAACACCATACCACAAATCCACAAACACCACCATACCACATATCCACAAACAACACCACCACAAACACCATACCACAAATCCACAACACCACCATACCACAAATCCACAAACACCACCATCACAAACAACACAATACCACAGATCCACAAACAACAACACCACAAACAACACCATACCACAAATCCACAAACACGCCACCACAAACATCTTACCACAGACCCACAAACACCACCACCACCACAAACAAAAAACACCAAGTAAAACAACAGCACCCTTAACACGGTAACCTTTGCCAACCCTTTAGGTAAGAATTATTAAAACTGTACACTCAGGACGATTTTATTTTCTTTAAGTGACTCATTAGTCACTTCTACAACCCCTAGTGAAACACATGTATTTAGTCAGAACACACACACACACACACACACACACACACACACACACACACACACACACACAGTCATTATATATCCGGCAACACATAATACAAAATTTCTGACAAAAACCACAGAAAGCCTGACAAAACAACAGCCACACCACTGAAAGTCCAACCAGCACAACCATAACCATACAACAGTACACTCTCAAATCCAGCCACAAACAACACAACTTCATCGCGCACCACAGTCACTAAAAGTCCATGGCAATAGCAGCACCACACATCATCTACAAGAATGACGGTTGCACAAAACCACACAGCACAACACTAAACCTTCCACCGCCACAAACACAACAACGCCATCACATTCACTAAAAGTTCCGTCCAGCACAAACGGCACACATCTGCCACAAACGACCCTCCCCTGTCTGCAACTTTGGTTAACATGAATACACCACAATTGTATCTGAATATCACCACAGTTATACCAGCGAAACAAAGTCATGGTAAAGACAGGGTAAGTGGAAGAGAAGAAAGAAGAGGAGAAAGAGCGAGAGAATTAAGTAGTTGCATCTTTCTCAACGCAGAAAAGATATCATATCCCCACCGGTAAGAGAGGCAGGAGGAGGGAGAGAAGGAATAGGATGAGAAGGAAGAGCAGAAGGAAAGGGAGGCACAAAGGGAGGGGGAATGAAGGCTAAATAGTGATGTATTCCTCTGATTCATAAATAAAACTAATAATAGAGCCAGAGAGGAAAGAGGAAGAGGGGAAAAAAAGACGAGGACACAGAAGCAAGATGGAGGAAAAAGGAGGAGAAAAAGTGGGAAGAAGAGAACCAGCGTGAACCCTCTACGTCCTGGGTATGGAAAAAAAAAATCTATATCGGAAAAAGAGGAGAAACGTCCATGCTTCCCCCTAAGTGGTAGGTGGAAAAACAAGATGAGAGAGAGAGAGAGAGAGAGAGAGAGAGACGGAGCAGTAGCAGGAAAAGTTGGAGGAATGTGGGGAAATGGAGAAATAAGAGGAGACGAAATAGGAAAAGGGAGAAGAAAAGGAGAAAAACGAGGAGGAGAAGGTGAAAAGGAAATGAAGTGCTCGTATCCTCCTGTACAGTGTGTCCTTTACTGTCATATTTCAGGAGACACAGGCCTTATATATCTGTATTCCACACCAACAAATATAATGAAATTATAACCTTTTCCCTTGAATGTGAACGGACAAGAATATGCAGATGGAACACACACACACACACACACACACACACACACACACATGAATCCACGATTCTCTCTCTCTCTCTCTCTCTCTCGAAGTATCACAGCTAAGGCCACGGGCATCGTAAATCCCATTTTTAACACTAGGGAATATTGGGTAAGCTTACGGAGGGAATAGTGTGTGGGACAAGCGGCAGAAAATAAATATTAACTGGCTTTTAGGGATCGTCCACATGGCTGCCAGTGAGTATATGTAGTTTCTAAACTTAGTGGAATTCTGTGTAATACACACTGAATGAATGTGGGAAAACTCATCGTAGAGTGTGGAGGTGAAGTTGTGTATAATTTATGTTATTTCTCTATTGTACTGTACAGTCAACACTTAGCCGCACGTGGAATTCTGAAACACGGACAAAGCACTGTGATATATGGGGCACCCTGTGATTATAAGTGCAAATATTGTCCTTAGTAATTATTACGACTCGAAATCGCCTAAATCGTCATAAATTGGATGCTAGTTGATTCATGTGCGTCTCCAAAACTCGCTCATTTTTACAACCCTCGATCCCCAGGGGTGCGATATTTTTTTGACTGACTGTACCTGCTGGACTTCAGCCGTGAACTTTAAGACCGTGCCAAGAGTTAGAAATTTATCCAGGACCAGCTTAACATAAACAATACAGAGATTACCCGACAAAACCTACTTATCTGATGAAGTGTGGGTGGTTATTGCGTGCTGGGGTGAGGGTGGGTGGGTGTTAGTGTGAGCTACGGGTGGGTATCGTTTGGCTCCACCGATACCATACGTATCGTCGTTAAGCAGATACGATATATGATTCATATCGCCATTCGTATCGGTTCACAATTGTTAGTACCTTGATTTATAAATTAATATTCCCTCATTGTAGATAACATAGTGGAACCAGCAACTATCATGCAACAGAAAGAATAGCTAAGAACATAAATTATCAGTCACGGGATAATATTTACTGCAAAATATACAAACTTTTGTCCTTGGTGACTGGAATTATCAATCTTGTGCAACAACTTGATTTACACTACTACTAATACTATTTTTCTCACGAGCAATACAATATTCATCGTGCAACAGGAAACTTAGTTGAAATCAATAATCATCAATCATAAGATAATATATAAAGTATAAAATACGCATTAGCTATGCGCTTATAAAGTTCGTCGTCTGTTTCTATAAGCACTACTGGTTGGAGGGCAGCGGAAGAGCTGGTCCACGTTACCGACAGGAAGGTACTGGTGTTGTGGTTTACCGAGAACCGGTACAAACCCCTAGTGTGCGGGTAGGGTGCGGGGTGAAGGGTGAGGCGAGAGGAATTTGGCTGAATGTGTAAGTCTGGGTGAAAGTGGGTGACGGGGTGAGGAGGATGCTGAAGTAAGAGTAGCTGAATTGAGAGTATGAGCTGAGAGAGATAGGGAGATGGACAGATTGACAGATTAAGAAATCAGAGAGAGAGAGAGAGTAAAAAGTATAAAAGGGCAATGTCTTATCCACCACCACCAGAGGGCAACAGAAGAGAAGGAGCAAACAGTGGCCGGATTAGCTACGACGAGAAACACATTGACGAGATTTTCATGAACTGAGTTACCTGTGGAAGAAATGAAACACAAATGGTAGTGTTTTTTAATTGAGAAGATGGCTACAACAATTTCGGCCCGACATGGACTCTTCAGACGGTTCAATTGGATCTAAACACTGCCATATCTTTCTCAGTAAACAACATTGCAGTATGTGGGTAACATTCTTCCTTCTGAACAAATAAAGTCGTTGTTGTTATTAAGATACTCGGATTACACTGGTATTGGACTGATTAATAATTGTAAATAATAAGCTCTGAATAATATCTTGATTCTAATATCATAATATTTCAAAAACTGGTGGTCACTTCTGAACACTTGGTAATCAATTTTTTCTCTGCGATAATAAAACTTAGATAACCGTCTTTTTTCCCCACTGATTCCAACTCATTACATTCAACAGGCAGGATTCAACGTAGCCAAAAGTAAAAGAAGTATGGTATTATCAGTCTTTGCACAGCGCTGGTAGAATCTTGGCCAGGTTATAATTATGCAAACAGCGTTCATGCTTTCTGCACAGGTGGCCTTGTGTCACTTACAGGCCCATAGTCATAAACAAGTCAATCCTTGCTGACCCTCAATCCTTTCACCAAGTTTGGTTAAAATCAGATGACACCTTTTAGAAATATTTTGTTCACACACACACACACACACACGTCGGGTAAAGCATAATACTAGAACAAGCGCTGGTATAACAACATAAATTACATTTTGGGTTGACAACGTAACAATAAAATAAACTGTGTGTGTGTGTGTTCGTGGGGGGGGAGGGGGTTGTGTGAAGTGGTGCTCAAATTTTCCCCCGTAAACTTAGGTGTCTTTCAGGTCGTCGGCTGCCTCTCAGCAGAATTGAAAACCCTCGCTGGACGCCATGAGTGAGACCACCGGAATGAGAGAGAAAACAATGAGGGTGAGAGAGGAGGCAGAGGAGACAGCGTTACCTGTACTCCAACCACGCGACGCTCCATGTAACAATGTAACAGTTACCTGTACTCCAACCACGCGACGCTCCATGTAACAATGTAACAGTTACCTGTACTCCAACCACGCGACGCTCCATGTAACAATGTAACAGTTACCTGTACTCCAACCATGCGACGCTCCATGTAACAATGTAACAGTTACCTGTACTCCAACCACGCCACGCTCCATGTAACAATGTAACAGTTACCTGTACACCAACCACGCGACGCTCCATGTAACAAAAAAGACACACGCACAATTAATTACTTTACGTGTAGTAAAATACGACTCTGTTTGTCCGGTTAACCAATACTAAAAAGAGATCGCACTCCTTCAAACCACTATACACTAATTTGCCAAGAATCCCCGTTTAATGCGAAGCTGACTTAGTTATGTTGGAGAGGTTGTAAAGCCAGAATAACACTGGGTACATCCATGCGATTTTATTCAACTCAGAGAAACTACGCATTTTGGTGTTCAAGAACAACAGTTAAATGTTATCTGTGTAATTCAACAAAGTCACTGAGGCCTATTTTGTCTAATGTAACATTAGACATATCTCGAAGATTTTCATCAGTTCAAAGCGCTAATTAACACTGTTTAAGGTAGTAAAAGTACTGAGTAGTGTACCATTACATACATAAAAATTTCAATTGATCTTCATAATTAAAATCAACCCTAGAGGAAAAACAGCCGTAATACCAGTTACTTAATTAAAACCCTGTGTGGAACTTGAGGCAATAAAAAGTACAGCTGATATCACAGGTGTAATTGTGTACCTTTGTGTCCGCCCACTAAGGCCTTCCAGGGATGACGCCTTTTTGTTGTCAGTTTTTGCTGCCACCAATTGATTTTATTAGCTTAGCTGAGCCACGTGGCAGTGAACGGGTTTAATGGAGAGAGAGAGAGAGAGAGAGAGAGAGAGAGAGAGAGAGAGATTAAAGTGAGTGTATTCGTTTTCTGTGTGTTGTAACCTAATTATATCACTGCTAATGTTTTGGTGCGCGCGCGCGCGCGCGCACACACACACACACACACACACACACACACACACACACACACAGTCCCATGCACGCAAAATCTCTCTCTCTCTCTCTCTCTCTCTCTCTCTCTCTCTCTCTCTCTCTCTCTCCTGAACCGTCATTTATGCTCACCCGCTGTCCCTGTCCTGGTTAAAAGATAAGTGTACTGACAGCAAGGGTTTCACATCGAACTTGTTGGTAGCTCAGAGGTTTTTCTGACTACCTCTATATCCTGTTTCTTGTTTAGCAGTAGTGGTAGCAGCAGCAGCAACAGTAATAGTAGTAGTAGTAGTAGTGGTGGTGGTGGTGGTGGAGGTGGTAGTAGTAGTAGTAGTAGTAGTATAGTAGTTAGCAGCAGTTGCAGCTCAAGGCTTATCTTAACACTAACCCAGTGGACTGCAGACTGAAGTTACCCTCCTGCAGCTCATCGTCCTCCTTTGGGGGATAGGGAGGGAGTTGATGGACGTTTCTATAACAAGGCAGAGGAGCCACCCAGCCATATCAGTGACCCTACGTGAAGGCATACCTCTCCAGCATTTTCTTGTGTAGTCAGGCACAGAATCAAACTACAACCTTAAAGCCTTGTACACACCGAGATACCAAATCTAGACAGTCGAGCGACTATGTATCTTGACTGTCGCGAGACAATCCAGATACAGACGGGCGAGTCCAGAGACACACTGGAGACAATGCAACTTTGTCTCTGGATTGTCTAGAGACTGTTGCGAGACGGTCGCTAGACATTTCTGCTACATTCTCGCTGGACTGTTGCTAGACAATCAAGAGATAGTCCATACGGTATATATATATATATATATAAATTGCCAAAACCAACAGTGGAATCACCCCATCCATCCATCATCCAATCCTTCGTTGCCCCATGAGGAGCGTAGGAGCCCGGGACTAGGCAAGTTGGCCCTGACATTTAAGATGAGAGTGACCAGCCTCACTCATCCGTGAGTGGCTCAATCCGATTGGAGTGCCGTAATTACCCACTAAACCACCACGCACCAAAATTTCCAGCGTAGTAAATGATTTCTTGGTGTACAGGAAACCATTTGGCTTGTCACTCAGTGTTGAGTCACCCACAGGCAGAAATAAAACGAAAGAATAAAGGAAAAAAAAAAACAGAAGAGGCAGTGTAAAGTCACCCGTAGGCAGAAGGACGAGGAAACAATGAATGAAAGAAAGACAGAAGAGGATGGAAAGAAAGAAGGATGGAGGACAGGAAAGGGCAGATACCCAAGCGCAGCACTACATCGAGTGAGTGGATGGCGAGCACCCTCACCTACCACTAGTGGAATCACTAAAACTAATAATTATGTAATGATTGAACCATATACGTACACATAATTTTTCAACGATGTATGTAAAACGTGTATATATACCATAAATATTATTAGGACAGACCCACATACATACAGTATAAACTTTCAACGATGATGTATCACTTTTTTTTCTGCAAAATTATAGCAGGCCTATATAAATATACTCTATAATTATTTAGGAATAACCATATACATATAATTATTCAATGTATGTACAACTTTTATGCATAAATAATGCTAAAATATGTGAATACTGACGCCTCATAGCAGGAGGCGTGCATTTGTAGATGCGAAAAAAAAAAAAAAAAAAAAAAAACTCCGTCATCCGTCGCCAAATCCCTCCGCACCGAGGAACTTGTATCTAGTCTCCCATAACACTAAACAAGTCTTCGTTTACTGTGAAACTTTGGAGAGGAACGCCTTCATGTGGTGGCACTGACATAGCCGAGCTGCTCCACTGTCCGATTATACAAACCTCCCTCCCTCTCCCCCATAAGGAAGATGCAGGAGGATAATTTCAGCCTGCAGTCTACAGGGTTCGTGTTCTGACGAGCCTGGGGTTGCAATTACTACTACCCCTTTGGCTATGACTTCCTCCAGCCAGGGGTGCTCTCTATAGTTCATTCACTTTAATTTGGCGAAATTTTCGACGTTTTGTAGCTTATTTCCCATAGATCAGTGAGAGAATAAGACACTACTATTGCCCTGTACCCTTTTCTCAGCACTTCTTCGTGACTTGCATCCTATTCACAACAATCATCGTGACTAGGACCATATTCTAGTGTTAATCTCCTGCTGTGCGCATAGAAGATGGAGAGATGAAATTTTTATAGCCAGTTAAAATGAACAGAGTACAGTGTACAGTACAGTCTTTACTCAGGTGGTCAATGGCTTCACTATGAAAGCTGTTGCTGGTATCGTTTGTTCTTAAGGCAAATGTTTAGAACTGGTCAGCTTATTTCATTTACAGTACACAGTTCACCTTTTGTGTTGTACTGCTAAAACTATAACGGGTAAGTTTTCACGAGAAATTACTGGAGAATATTTTGACGCGTTTCGTCTATTATTTCAAAACATGATAATGAAAAAGTATTATATAGTTTGGCTGGGGTTCTACATACCATTTGTGAAAAAAAAAGTCAAAATCTCTCTCAACCGTAACTTCAACAGCGAGATAAGATTGTGGTTTATACACTAAATATTTATATTGTGTATATTGGCCGCTATTCCATGCCGTATTAACTTCAGCACAACGAGGAGTAAAAAATAATAAGCGCATATTTTCCCGTGAATGGGCAGTCAGGCTGTATGTTAACCAATTCATTAAAAGATGTTGTGAGCGAGGGTTGGTGTGCCATAAGTTACATTTACTCTCTCTCTCTCTCTCTCTCTCTCTCTCTCTCTCTCTCTCTCTCTCTCTCCAGTTAATTAAAGAGTGTTATTAAGAGCGACGGTTGGTAGGAGGGAACACCATAAGTTACACTGTTGTCGAGACTGGACCAACTGCTACACACATCTCTCTCTCTCTCTCTCTCTCTCTCTCTCTCCTATTGTTTTTATTTACTTTTGTAGTTAGTGGATTAGTCTGTCTTAAATTACTGATTAGTTTTAATATCCCTTCAAAGCTGCCCATAATGTCAGGTCACGTTTAACTTTCACTCTGGTCACGAGTCAGTGTCTGTCTATGAAAATCCGCCATTTTATTTTTCTTGATATATGTCATCTGTTTCCTATGTCCTTTTGTCATTCGTTGATGTGTGGCAATTGGGAAAACTGCACGACTTTTAACAAAGCGAGTGTGTTCATTTATTTGCTTTAACTAATTACTGTTGTTGTGCTGGTTGTGTTATGGCGGACGTGGGTGTAGCAGGGGAGTTAGAACATGGTGCTGACTAGTTTTTGGTTTATTTACTCAGGGTTTATGCAGTGCCAGTGGTAAAGTTCAATTGTCCCATGTCTAATATTGCTACATGCCTAGTTTAATAGGTATTTTATGCTGTACACGAAGTTCTGTCACATATTACAACCTAATACGTTCTTGGGTTAGGGCAAATACGTGTCTCGTTCCTGGGTAAGGAGTTGACTTTCATAAACGTTGATCTCACTTCCCACAACTCCTCAAATCGCTTTTACAGTTATCAATAAAAATTGAACTAATTACTACATTTTCAGTACAGGTAATACGAGGCCTCAAAACGACGACAACGTATGCAGCCTTTATCATTATTTATCACCCACCTACATTTTGAAGTGGATGTTTTAATATATCATTATCATTAGCTGTTTTATGTTCAGCGGAGAAAGTGTGAGAGAATGGGAGTATGGATGGGGTATATGTGCAGGAGTAGGTGAGAATGAGAGGGCATAGGAAGGAGTATGTATGGTTGTGAGTAAAAGATGGAAGAAGAGCATAAGACAGTATGGATCAGTTGCGTCAAGGATTGTGTGGGTAAAGTTGAAAGTTGGAATACAAATGTGGGCGATTGTGTGTGTGTATGCGCCAACGCAACATCGTGCTAGCAGAGTGAGAGAAGAGTTCTGGACAAATGTAGAAGTGTGCATGGAAAAGTCTGGAAGGAATGAGAGTGTTTTTGATCGGTGATATGAATGGTAAAGTAGGGAATGTGAAGGTGGATGGAATAGTTGGTGAGTGGGGTGTGCCTGCTGAGATAGATGAGAATGGCAGTGCGTTAGTGGACATTTGTGCTGGGAGGGGGTTGGTGATTGCCAATACCCTCTTCAGTCATAAAATGATCCACAGGTATACATGGCGAGTGATGAGAAGGGTGGGTGGTGAACTGAATGAGAGGAAGGCAATGACTGATTATGTGTGTGTGGATGAAAGGATGCGAAGATGTGTAATGGATGCAAGAGCTTATAGAGGTTGGGGAAGTGGACTTTCTGACCACTACTTGGTGGTGGCCAGAATTAGGATCCAAGTAAGATGCAGGAATAGAAGAAGGGAAAGACGAGGGGAAGGAGTAGTTGCAAGGAGAGTGGAAAGGTTACAAGAGGATGAGAAAAAGTCAGAGTATAAGAGAGAAGTGGGGGAACGATTGGGCAAATATGAATTGGAGCACATGGGAGACGTGGAAGGTGTGTGCAGGATATTTACAGAAGAAATATGTGCAGCATGTGATGTGGTGTGTGGGAGGAAGAGAAGACGAAGGGGGGTGCAAGGAACAGCATGGTGGACTGAAGAGGTGAGACAGGCTGTGGCACAAAAGAAGAAAGCATACAATGAATGGATGAGAAATAGGGGCGTGGAAGAAGTTGACAGGCGGAAGAGAGAGTTATATGTAGAAAGAAAGAGAAAGGTGAAAAGATTAGTAAGAGAGAGTAAGAAGAGAGTGGATGAGGAATTTGGAAGGAATTTGAGTGTAAAGTGGAGGGACTGTAAGAAAATGTTCTGAAAAGAGGTGAAGAGAGTAAGACAGGATGGAAGTGAGGTTAGTAGGAGAGTTAAAGATAAAAATGGTAGATTACTAGTGGAGAAGGGAGAAAAGTGAGCAGATGGAGAGAACACTTTAAGGAATTACTGAACATACAGGATGGAAGCAATGCGAGTATAAGTGGCTGGGAAATGGCTGGGAGAAGGAGGCAGGTGAGAAGACAGGAAGAAATCAGTAGGATAGAAGTTGTGGAAGCAATAAAGAAAATTAAATTGGGGAAAGCCCCAGGAATTGATGGAGTGTGTGGTGAAATGCTGAAGCATGGGGGAGAGATAGTAGTAGAATGGATGTGGAAGATGTGCAGATTGGCCTGGGAGGAAGGTAGAGTCCCGAAGGATTGGAAGTCAGGTATAATTATTCCCTTGTACAAAGGAAAAGGGGGAAAAAGAAGTGTGTGGTAATCATAGGGGCATTTGTCTTCTTAGTATAATAGGAAAAGTGAATGGTAGGATACTTATTGACAGAGTTAGAGAAAGAACAGAGGAATTAGTTGGAGAAGAACAGGGAGGCTTTAGGATGGGAAGAGGTTGTGTAGATCAGATATTCATTCTTAGATCTTTAGTGGAAAAGTTTCTAGAGAAGGGAAAGAAGTTGTATGCGGCTTTCATGGATTTGGAGAAAGCATATGACAGGGTGGATAGACAAGGATTGTGGAAAGTATTAAGAATACATGGAGTAGATGGGAAGTTGTTGAATGCTGTGAAGAGTATGTATGATGGTGCTAAGGCTGCAGTGCGTGTGGATGGTGAACTAAGTGATTTATTCTCTTTGAAGGTTGGGTTGAAACAGGGATATGTCATGTCTCCATGGTTGTTCAATCTGTGCATGGATGGGGCAATAAAAGAGGTACAAGGTATGGTAGTGGATGTTAGAGTGGCCCTGGTGAGAGAGGATAGTGTTTGGAAACTCCCTGTACTGTTGTTTGCAGACGATACTGTGTTGTTGAGTGAAGACGAAGGGGAGCTGCAAGGCTTGGTGAATGAGTTTGGGAGAGTGTGTAAGAAACGGAATCTAAAGGTGAATATAGGGAAGAGTAAAGTGATGGTCTTTGAGAGAGGTGAAGTCAGTGAATGTACAGCGCGGTTGGATGGTGAGGAATTGGAAAATGTGAGTACGTTTAAGTACTTGGGTAGTGTGATGAGTAAGGATGGAGGTTTGGAGGGTGAAGTGCTTGAAAGGGTACAGCAGGGAAGAAAGGTTGCTGGTTCTTTGAAAGCAGTGATCAGAAACAGGGAAGTGAGCATGGAAGTGAAAAAGTTACTACATGACAGTATTGTGATACCAACTCTAACGTATGGAAGTGAAGCTTGGACGTTGTTGGAAGGACACAAGTCAAGAGTGAGAGCAGTGGAAATGAGTTATTTAAAAGAAGCATGTGGAGTCACATGGAGAGACAGGCTGAAGAATGAGGATATAAAGGAGCTTTGTAGTGTGGATGTGGATGTGATAGGAAGCGTTATGAGGAACACTCTGAGGTGGTTTGGCCATGTGGAGAGGATGGAGGGTGAAAGACTGACGAAGAGAGTGTATGTGAGTGAGGTGGAGGGGGAAAGAGGGAGGGGGAGGCCGAGGATGAGATGGAGGGATGAGGTGGAGAGGTATATGAGAGAGGGGGGTGTGAGTTGGGAGCAGGGCAGTGAAATGGCGGGGGACAGGGCGACTTGGAGGCGATTTGTTTGTGGCCACCCCAAACGGGATTGAGGCGTCTGGCAATAGATAGATAGATAGATAGATGTTCAGTGATACGGTGCTAGGTTTGTTTTGCCGGATTTACTTGCGATTAACTGCACATTATATGAAAAGATACTGTTGAAGGATTAGATAACTGTTCACCTTTTTAATAATACATACAGCTTAAAAAATGTAGTAAAATTATTTAGAAAAATGATACAAAATCGAACACGGGTTTGAAAAGTTATAGAAATAATATCATTTCATACCACGTAAGTAAACAGCTAAGTAAACTTTTAATGTTTTCATTCCTACAATCAATAAAACGCAACAAATATATTGTCAAAGAAACAATTATCTTCCCAGTTCCGTTTGAAGAAAATTTATTAGTGGCGAAACACAACGCATCTCTACCACTGTGTGTTTCTGATGGTTCGATTTTCCCTCTACGTGTTGGCTAAACTCTGGTAAGATACTTGTGCCTGTTTGTATGACCAGTCAACATAAAACTGAATGTATGATAACGAATGAAAGAGTTATTGGGGTATTGTATATTTAAAGCTTAGTGTGATGTGTTGATGACGAAACAGTGACACAGTCCATACACCCATTACATGTCGCAGCCTCAAACGCCTCCAAACACACACACACACACACACACACACATGCATATGTATGAATGAATGAATGTATGTATGTATGTGTCAGACCCATTATATAGCCTTAGCTTTTTTCGTCCATATCATCAAATATCCATACGTCAAGTGCGGTGTGTCTCCACAGCACTCATTCCTATGTATCTCTGTTTAGATTCTGCATATGAGGCGTATTCTCGTCGGCTTACACGGCTTGCTGACACCTCTGCCTTAACCATATATTTTGCTTACTATGTTTTGGTATACTCGTGCATGTTATTTACGTGTCTTAAATAAGGAAGTATATTCGGTATATAGGGTACATGGTAATACTAAGGTGGCATATCATGTGGTAAGGAGGTGGTGCGGAGTCTCTTTAACCAACCGGTATACTACCATTCGTGTCCACCCCTCATAGTTCCCTTCTCTATACCACTTGTGCGCCACCTCTTAAGCTGGACTTTCCAAGGATGATCGTTCTTCCATCTTTTCTGTCTTTTTTATCCCCAACCTAATTTGATCTAAACTAAACTGACTGACAAACTAACCTAACCTGCTACTAAGAAAAAAAAAAAAAACTAACCTAACCTAGGCTTTCCTGGATTTAAAATATAAAAAGTGCAAAAATGGTGAACAACAGAAATCAGCGTCCTGGCCTGGTATTCTGGTTTGGTAATTGCAGGAATTATAAAAGAAATGCCTTAATCATTTCTTTTATAAGGCGTCTGGCAATAGATACATTGAGAGATAAAAGAAATGAAACCTCGAACCGAATGGGTTCATGGATGTGTGTGTGTGTGTGTGTTTGTGTGTTTGTGTGTGTGTGTGTGTGTGTGTGTGTGTGTGTGTGTGTGTGTGTTCGTCTGCCTTTGTGTCTCTTTTTGTTTTATTTCTCGCTTTCTCGCTGTCTTCACCATTTTTGTGTGTCGTTTCCATGCAACACCACCTCGGCGATCAGCAGAGGAAGGATCATAAGGACGGAAGGTAGGAAGGTAGGAAGGAAGGAAGGGGGGTAGGAGGGAAGGGAGGACGGAAGAAAGATGTGATGAAAGGAATAAAGGATCGAAAAGCAGGAAGGCTTGATTGATGGGAAAATATAGGAAAGAAGGAAGAAGTAGCGAAGGAAGAAGGAAGGAGGGAAGGTAGGGAAGGTACGACATATGGCAAAGAATGAAAAATGAATAGAATAAACTTGACCGAAGGAAGTAAGAAAGGAAGGAAGGAAGGAGGCGTGAGAGGAAGGAAGGAATGGAGGATGGACGGAAAAAAAAAATAATGAACAGAGAGAATTGCAAATGTGATGGTCGAGTGCGAATGAAGAATGTAAAGAAAGAAGAGTGGTAAGTGTGAAACATGGAAGGAAGAAAGGAGGGAAGAGAAGACGGAAAGAAAGAAAGGAAGGAAGGAAGGAAGGAAGGAAGGAAGGAAGGAAGGGAGGGAGGAGGGAGGAAAGAAAGGAAAAAAGTAAGAAGGAAGGCTGGTCGGAAGGAAAAGAAAATTAAAGGAAGAACAGAGAAAATACTCGGATCCAAGAGGATAATAAATGTGACAACCGAGTGTGTAGGAGGTAAATAAAGAAGGCTGATAAGGAAGGAAGGATGGAGGAGAGGAATGAAGGAAAGCAGGAAGGAAGGAAGGAAGGAATAATGGAAGGGAGGAAAGGAAGAAAGTAGGCTAGGTAAGGATAAACGGGAGAAAAGATATATGGAAAGAAAGAAGAATGATTAATAAAGTTAATAAGAGAACGAGAAGTAACAACGGAAGGAAGGAATGATTATGTAACTGGTAAAAATAATAATAATAATAATAATAATAACTTAGGATGGGAAGGAAAGAGATTTATAATTAAGCAAGGAATGAAGATATATAATGAAGAAAGAAAGAGATTCATTATTAAGGAGGGACAGAAAAAATATTTATAATTAAGGATGAAAAGAAGGAAGATTTGTAATTAATGGAGGAAATAAAGAAGATTCGTAATTGCGGAAAGAAAGCAGATTTATAATTAAGGAAGGAAGAAAGCTGATCATACGTACGGAAAGAAAGAAAATATTTATAATTAAGGAAAGTGAGAAAGAATATTCATATTAAGGAAGGAAGAAAGGAACATTCATAATTAAGAAAGCAAAGAGGATTCATAATTAAGGACGGAAAGAAAGAAAACTCATAATTAAGGAAAGAAAAGGGATTCATAACTAAGGATGAAATGATTCGAAATAACGAAAAGAAAATATTATTAAGGAAAGAAAGAAAAAACACTGATAATTAAGGAAGGAAGGAAGGAGAGATGATTCATCATTAGGAAAGGACAGAAGATTCACAGTGAAACAAAAGCATTCGGGGGCCGAATGCTAATCGCCCGCCAAGATATGTTGCTGGCTATGGTACAAGCTACCTACAAACCAAATTTGGGGACAATTCGCAATACTCTACGGAATTCAGTCACCGCGTTCCAATAAGCCAATCCATATTAAAACAAAATATATATGGCGGATGGCATTCGGTCGTCTTTGATTAAATCCTCACCAAATGTAAATATTAGATCACTGTACATCCACATAGCTCCTATTTCCCGAGGGTTTGGTGAAAATTCGTCCACTACTTTTCGAGATATTTTGGCAACACACACACACACACACACACACAAACTATTTCGCCTCGCCTTGTTCAAGGCGGCCGATAATTAAGGAAAGAAAAAAAAGGATTCATAATTAAGGAAGAAAGAATATTCACAATTGAGGGCGGGAAGAGGATTCATAATTAACGATGGGAAGAAGTTTTTATACAAGGAATGAAAGAAGATTCATAAATAAGGAAGGGAAAAGATGTGTAAATAAGGATGAAAGGAGATTTATAAATAAGAAAGGAAAGAAGATTTACAAATAAGGAGGGAGAGAAGATTCATAAATAAGAAAGTGAAGCTGATCCATAAATAAGGAAGGGATGATTCATAAGAAAGGAAGGAAACAAGATTTATAATTCAAGAATGCAAGAAGGAAGGTTCATAATGAAGAAAGGAAAGGAATAATAACATGAGGGGTTAAAAAGCAAGGAAGAAAAGAATCGCTGACAATGAACGAAAAAGGAGAGAATCAAAGTGTTAAAGAGAAAAAGAAAGAGAATTAAACAGAGTGAAGGAAAGGAAACAGAAGGGAGGGGGAGATGATAAAAGTTCATGTATGGAAATAAAAGTTATAGATACACTGAAAAAAGAAGAGTCAGAGAGAACGACTGAAAGAGAGACAAGTGGAAAGTGTAAGAGTGACTCTGAGGGCGAGGGAGAGGATGAGGAAAGTGTGACTGAGGGCGAGGGAGAGAGTGGGTGGGTCAGTGAATGTGTGAGGATGGATGTGGGTGGGGTTTTGGGTCACGACTAGAGTGTGGATGTGAGTGTGTGGTAAGGGTGGGCGTGAGGGTGGGTGCGGGGGTAAGGACGTGGGACTGCGTCTAGGTGAGGGTTAGGGTGCTGGTTTGGATGTGGATGGTGGCGAGGGTGTGGATATGAGGGTAAGGGTGTCAGTCAAGATGAATGTGGGAGTAGGAAATAGGTCCGGTTGTGTGGGTGAGGGTGTGGATGTGAGTGTAAGGGTGTCAGTTAAGGCGAAGGTATGGGTGAGGGTGGGGGTGAGTATGTGGGTGTAGGAGGGTGAGAGTGGGTGTGTAAGCATGGGTGTGGGTGGACGTGAGGCTGTAATACTCGTAGACTGGGTCACTGATATCCAATAACCGATAATCTGTGTTTCTGACCGAAATACCGGTATTCTCCCGGGTCAGACACACTCACAAAGGAAATATCGCACTGATTCGATTTTTGCCATCGGCATTATCTTGGCAGTATTACCGTAGTGTTATGGTATTATCATGGTAGTTTTCTGGTAGTATTATGGCAGTCGAATTATGACTATGTTCTGGAAGTGCTATTGTAGCTCTACAGCAGTAGTATGGTAGTGTCATGGTATTATTGTGGTAGTGTTAGGCTAGTATTTAGTTCTAAGGCAGTAGCTATAATCATGATAGTGTTTTGGTGTATTATAATGGCATTACAAAAGCTTCGCGGCCTATTGGGTCACTCAGCACTTGTCCAAATCACAGCCGTTCCTGAACCACTCATCGCTTTGGAGCGAGCTACCACCACCACCGCAGCTACCACTACCACCATCAAGATCACAACTACCACCACCACTAGCACCATCATCATCGCAATTGCCACCACCACCATGAGACACCACCACCGCCATCACCATCACAGCTACCATCATCATCATCACTGGTGCCACCACTACCACCATCACCACATCTACCACCATTTTCTGCTGAATAAAATCGTCTGCTGGCAGCATCAATGAAGTAATAGACATTGGACTGCCAATGTACAACCCCCCTCCGTTCCCCCTCCCCCCTCTTTTGTCAAAGACGCATGCAAATCTACGGAAATGCCCAGCCGCCGCCTCCACGAGCGCGCATTGTAACACCAATGTGGACAACTGTTAGTCCAAAACTCCAGTTCGGAAAATATCAATCAACATGAAAATGAAAATGCCCTATTTGGGACCCAGTTTCAGCCATCCTGCCCAGATTCATTGAAATCCATTTTCCAGTTTTGGCTGCACTTCACACACACACACACACACACACACACACACACACACACACACACACACACACACACACACACACACACACACACACACACCAAATCATTTAGAACCTTTATTTAAATTTAGTAAATGTATGCAGGGTTCCTGACATTTCCACACGCTATACTTACATTCAGGTTTACACGCTGACCCTCTACAATAAAAGGTGTACACGTAGATTGACAATACATATACTGTACATGTAAAGGTTCAAAGAATATATAATTACTGTATTATCACGGCATCTTCCCATCACTTCATACAACCCACTTTCTTCTTGTTTATTTAGTTCGATTTCAAAGCCTTTCCTTTCATCATCATCATTCCTCTCTCAAAATATATGGCAAAAGGTCAGTTTTTCCACCCCCTCACACTAATTTGACACAAGCTGTTCCTCCCTGCCTACTTCTTCCATCAGATTTTCCCCACACCATCTATTCTCCAGTCACTTCTTTTTTCTCTCCACATTATTTTTCCATAATTTAATACTCATACCTCATTTCTTTTTTCTCAAACGCACACTCATATTTATTACACTTCGTCTCTCCATGTTTACTTTCTTTTCCTGAGTGTTTTTGCATAGTTGCTGTACTCACTTTTCCCTCGAAGTTTTTCCCACCGATGTTATTCCCTGGTCTTTTCTATGCTCTCTCTCTCTCTCCCTCTGTCTCTGTCTGTCTGTCTGTCTGTCTGTTTCTCTCCAGATGCCTCATGGCTCTCTTAATTCCTTCTCTACTCCCTCCTCGGCCAGGTCTATGTCTTCCCTTTACCACTGCATCCCACATTCCTCCGTCTTTAATTTTTCCAGTGTTCGCTACGTACGCTTTCTTATTTGTCTTCATTATCCCCTCATCCACCTCTATCCCCATTCACCCTTTCTCTCCTTCCCTCCCTCCTTCCTTCCTTGTTGATCCTCTTATTCAATTTCTTTGCTACATTTCCTCTCACACTTTCTCTCCCCCTCTCCTGCTTTCACTAGCTTTGTTCTACCTTCGTCTCCTCCTCCCTTCTTATTTTCTCCCCTATCCATCCTCACCTCTCCCATATCATCCCCAAAACTTCTCTCTGCATCATCTCTCTTCCCTCTTCTTCCCCCACCCTGCTCTCACCTCTCTCTCTCTCTATCTCTCCTTCCTTTCCTTTTCCTGTCCTCCCTCCCTGCCCTCCTCTCTCTCTTAACGCTCTCCCTCTCTCCTCCCCTTTCATATCTTCTTCCCTCTCTCCCGTCTCTCCTCTCCTCTCTTATCTCCCTCCATTTCCTTCACTCTTCCACTCTCTTGTCTCCCTCCCTCCCTGGTCCCTTCATCCCTACATACCACATGTTTTCCTTCCTTCTCTGTTCTCTCTCTTTTCTTTTTCACACCTCCTGCCCCTCCACCACACTACTCTCCCTCCTATCTTTTGCTATGCATCTACCCTTCGTCTAATGCCCCATTCTGCAAGGAGTAGTCTCGACGAAAGGCAACCTGACATTCTGCCCCTGCTCAGTAACGATCCTCTCTTTCTCTCTCTCTCTCTCTCTCTCTCAAAATCCACGGATGAGTAAACAATGGGTGGGTGGGCTGAGAGAAGTGGGGAGGAAGGACTGGGATGGTGGAAGGTACTGGGCACGGTGGAGCGGGTACACCCTGTGTACCCGTAAAGTCTGCTTCCAAGAGATTAGGTGTGCAAAGCCGACTCTGTGCCTTCTTTACCTCTGCACAATTGTTGACTTTATACACGGGTTTTATTCGCCCCTGTATAGAGTACAACTTTCATGTGTGGGGAGGCAACCCACATACAGCTCTTCTAAACGAGGTGGAGTCAAAGGCTTTTCGTTTCATTAACTTTCCTCCTCCTACTGGCTCCCTTCAACTTCTGTCTCTTCGCCGCACTGTTGCATCTTTATCTCTTTTCTATCGCTATTTATATTGTCACTGCTCCTCTGAATTGTCTGCTTGCATCCCTCCACCGTTACGGCCAGCGCGTAGCACTCGCCTTTTCTGTCCAACTCCCTAATGCAAGAGTTAACAGTTACTCCCAGTCCAACATGTATGCAACTGGCCAACTCAGGAACTGTCTCCATCCGTCTGTATTTCCTACTGCTTATGATCTCCAGTCTTTGAAAATCAGTGTCCAGGCATCGAAATGAACGGATCTTGAATTTGGCTCCGTGATATCATGTTTTTGTCTCTTCTTGGGGGGAACAATTTGCGGGCTCCTGGCCTTTGGTTCCTTCTTCCTTGCATTAAAAAAATCTAAAGTACAGTAGTTTTAGGGGGAGGCGGTGGCTCAATCGGTAAAGAGTTGGCCTGCCGTCCTAACGGACCCGGGTTCAAATCCCGTTGGGGCAGGGAACAGTTTAAGGATTTGAATTTCATAAATATCAGACTTTACTGATCTACCAAAAGACCCGCCGACATGTCGTAAAAATACCCCCGCTAATACCAATACACCAGTCCTGTATGAGACAGCCCTAGCATGTATTCAGTATGGACGGTGGGTGTTAACGCCGAAGTGGTGACATGTAGAGGTGCGCGGTACATAGGAGGACTGCTGGGCCCTGAAAGCAGGCTGTGAAGCCTATGCCCAGAGTCTGTCATAAAAAAAAAAAAAAAAAATTACTGTTGAGTATTCATGATTTTTTTGACATTTTTGAACCTGTGATCTAGAAGTGTGGGTCAAGGTCACTGAAACTGAGTCAGTGTAAAGGGCCAGGGTGTTGTACATCCTCAATAAGTATGATGGAAATCGGGGACGAAAAGTGACGAAATAATAATATTAATAAAAATAATGACGGATACAAAGATCTTCACATAAATGGTGTAGATCGGTAGTAATAATGATGATGATGATGATAATAATAATAATAATAATAATAATAATAATGAAGCGCCTGGATTAGTGAGGGTAAAAGATTGGTGTGACAGGTTTCTGTTAAAGTGAAGAAAATCATCTGGGCACGGTGGGAACACAATACAATGTGGCAGTCAAAGGGCTAAGTTCCTACCCTGCCGCTGTGCAATCCACCTTCCAAATACCGGGCTAAAAATTCTTCATATACGAAGGTTAATGAACTTTACATACCTACATACAAACACAATTTCAGACATAAAATTTACATACATATAAACAAGGGCTACTGCACTGTCAGTTCGTAACTCCTGAATTTTACAGTATCATGCAAAAAAAAAAAAAAATGGTATCAACACACACACACACACACACACACACACACACACACACACACACAACTTCAAATTCTCTGTTCATATCACTGGAATCTAATGCGTCAGTATACGAAATCAAAACACTAACATCACGGCGACCCAACACCAACAGGCACCACCAAAACCACATGTGAAAGGCGTGGTAGGTTTCAATCCCGCGGCATTACGGCCATTAATAATACTGGGTGGCGGGTGAACTGCAAAAGCCACTCGTTAACAGAACAATGTGTGTCGCTGGAGGCCATCATGCACACTTACTGACAATGTATATCACGCCATACACCCCTCAGCATACACCCACCAACACTCCTCACTCATCTGTGTTAATTTCATTCCGGCCTCTATAATGCCTGAAATATTTGGATGTGTGTGTGTGTGTGTGTGTGTGTGTGTGTGTGTGTGTGTGTGTGTGTGTGTGTGTGTGTGTGTGTGCGTGTGTGTGTGTGTGTGTGTGTGTGTGTGTTGTAGGGCTGATGCGAATATGTGCCAGTGCAGTAAATGGGACGGTCTAATTAAACCATTTCCCCCACACCAACGCCAACAAATCACTCGCCATTCCTGCATTATTTTTTTCCAGTTTCCTGCCAGTGAAGTAAATGCTCATTAAGTGATGTGTAATTAATACCCTGAATATTTCATTTATCAAGCCAGAGAGTAAAATCTTGGTTTAAGGCGGGTGTACAATTTGAGAGATATCATCTGC
Organism: Coenobita brevimanus; assembly: GCF_032717465.1. NCBI lineage: Eukaryota > Metazoa > Arthropoda > Malacostraca > Decapoda > Coenobitidae > Coenobita > Coenobita brevimanus. The sequence goes on from NC_137037.1 coordinate 3,360,989, forward strand.
AATTAAGGCTTTTTCTGTTTTCGCCACGCACAAACCTAGTTGGTGGTGGAGTGGTTAGGACAGTGGGATTCTGTCCAAAAGATGGCGAGATCGATCCCAAGCAGTGGCAGGGAAGAGTTTAAAGATTTAAGCTTTGATAAGTCATTACAGATCTTACATCAGATCCACAGCCATGTCATAGAAATACCCGCACTGATGGTATCACACCAGCCGTGAGTGAGACTGCCTTAACGGGTAGTAATTTACAAGCCTGAAAGACAAAAGCGTTTTAGTTACTACATAGTGGGCTAATGAACATATCTGAAACGCTAATTCCAAATACAATATCGTTTTTTTCTATTGTATCAGGTAAGTTATTTCTTAAAAAATGATTTACATCTTTACTTATGGTGCATACACTGAAAAATATGTTATCAAACAGAAAACAATGCGGAAAATAAGTATATAACTAGACCGAGTACTATTTAAAATATATACGTATATTCTATGTACATTTACCATTAATATGTTCAAAACTCCTTGGCAGATCTTTGTCCTTAGCCTTCGCTTATTCTTCTCTGTATGCATTCTTGCGGCGGCTATCTATGCAACATTCAGCAATGCTCGGCCATCACGCTGACACTCCATTTACTTGGATAATTTCCCTCCACCTCATTCATAATCTGGTGAAGCCTTCCACCTTGCTCTTTCCTCAGAACTGTCAGATATCCGCAATGTAATCAAAATGACGATTCCGGATTATTATGTACTTTGAGACTCCAAAAATGAATAAATGAGACTCCAATCACAGGGTAAGGCCTTGAACTTCTCCAACATCCTGTTCACGATGTCTTTGTAGTTCCAGCCCGTTTAGTTACCTAAGAAATTTTAATGACATCTTTGAAGGCAGCCAGTGCCAGTTTTTCAACATCAACCAGAGAGTTTTCAAGATTATCGTCTAGAACAAGGGTACTAATGTCTGGCTTGATAAATATGTAGTCTCTGCTTTTGCCACTTCATGATAAAGCTTTATCACAATGATTCATTAAGACTAGTTTCATGTGGGGAGGTAAGATGGCCTTTTTTAGACTAACCACACAGTCATTACTACAATCTTTGTCCCTTGTGTAAGTCTGGTTCAACATGACCATTGTTTTGACGACCAGTGTGGACTCTGGGCTCTGTTATCCTATGCACAAAATAAATAAGAAAATTTTGTTATCAGACTGTTATACTCGCACATTTATATATCAATTTATCAATTTATCCATCTTTGTATATATATTTTAAATATGTATACATTATATCTATCTACCTATAGATAGACAGACAGATAGATAGATAAACTGATAGATAGATAGATAGATAGACTGATAGACAGATAGATACATAGATTTCTACATACTTAGAGTCTATGTACGCTATATATAAAGTACACAAGCTATTGAAGTCAAATCTATATATAGCCCTCGCACTTAAACAGCTCGGAGCAGCCATATTATAGTGGCCCATAACAATATAATATTCCACCAAAATGATTTCCTAAACGCTCTTGGCTACATAATATCGCATTAGATATATTCCAGCGGCCACAGCAAGCATTCGATTCCGCACGTTTATTTCCTGCCTTACCCAACCTTTTCACACATTTGCACCCACTGGAAGTTAATCCAGTTTGGTGAAGTGCTTTGAATACTCATGAATTTATGCAAATGTCTATATTATATTATGCAAGTGTAGAAGGAACAGCGCAGAGTGAGCATTGGTATTGGTGGTGGTTATACAGAACGGAATACATGCTTTCCATAATTACAGCCTATGAAACCAGTGTATACGGCTAGCATATTATGCCACCTTCCAGAATCCCTGTGGTGGTTCCCTCAGACAAAATAGCAGAGGAAGACCAGTGATTTTTGGCAGGGTTCCTGTTGACACAGAGGGTTTCGTATATTTTTTTCATTACTGATATATTTTGCATATTACACCATTTTTTTAAATATATACCTGTCGAATGGGTTGGCTTCGGACAAAAAAATGGAAAAGAAAAACTGGCATGCTGTTTACTTGTCACCCTCTTGAGCAGGCATATAGTTTACAGATTTCAGTTAACATTATTTTCCTCTTCATGGGTTATCAGAAACAAAGAAAATGTCTTCTCAAATTTTCCAAATATTTCCTACCTTGAAAAACTCTGGGACAGCAGCGCTGCACACCACACACACCACCAACACTTGTGATAGTTGCCAGGGACATGTGTATACAATACTGACAACCAATGAAGGGTTCTCACTATATTGATCACACGTGCAAAGGAGACAAAGTGACAAGTGACAATCTGCTACTAAATGGCGTGACAATCAGAAAGCGTGATAACCATTTGGAGCATGAATATTATTTTTTATTCAGTTGATCAAGACTTATTATTTTCCGTAATAAAACTTTTTTTTTGTTTTCCTCGAAAAACTAGGACGCTGTTGACAAGCCTTTTTAGTGGCTGGGTGAAGTTGGCTGCACTGCCGTTTTTATTGACTCAGCGTTGTCAATCCTTCTACGCAGAAAAGTGAAATATTCTAAGTATCGACTTAAGAAACAGAAACAGAGGGGTAGAGGCGGAGAGGGTAGTGGAGTAGCCTACAGGTGAGGGAATGAGGAAAGAGGACTATAGTGATGGCATGAATAAGAGAATATGTGTACGTGTACAAGTGTACTGAACTATGAATTCGTACCGGTATTAATATTTCTTCGAAATATTCGATTACCCCACATGATTTAAAGATGTTTATGATAATGTCATATTAGGATGGTGATGAAATTTTATACTCTCTGGTTTTCACATCTTGCAATTTCTGCAACATGTCGGATAAAATGAAAGTACGGAAACACCCAGTCAGTGGTACTGCGTGATATTGTTTTTACCTTCTGACCACCATGAACTGGCAACAGGCTTAGTCAGCTTATCATACTGGCAACAGGCTTAGTCAGCTTATCATACTGGCAACAGGCTTAGTCAGCTTATCATACTGGCAACAGGCTTAGTCAGCTTATCATACCTGGATCGTTAGCTTTCGGGACAAACGGATCATTAGTCACCGTTTAGGAATCTCTCCCACAGCTGTCCTCAAGTAGTAAAGAATATAAAAAAGAGGTTATTTTTCTCGATTCTGTATGATGAGCACGTCCATATCTGAACAGTGAACATTACAAGTTCATCATTCTGACATAATAAACCACGCTAGTGTTGATCTGCAACCTCTATATGTATAAACACACTATAAATATGTTTGTGTAATCATTTATCCTAATGATCAACGATTCTCCAAGACTAATCGAGTAAATACGAGTATATTTCCAAGATAATGCCAGGGTCGTCACTGAGTTAAATAAACAGAGTGCGATTCAAAAATACTCTTACAATCCGCTCGCTGATATATATATATATATATATATATATATATATATATATATATATATATATATATATATATATATATATATTTTTTTAAGGAAGAAGACAAGAGGATGATAGAATCCTTCCCTCCCCTCCCCTCTATTTTTTTTCCTGGTAAAATATGTGTTACCTATAACAAAGGCAAGACTGTATGTCTGTGATTCCTAGCCTTGACGTCGGTATCTGCCAAAACCTACCCAACACAATTACGCCACTGTCATTACCTCCGTTGTCCACTTACGCCAACCCTAACAGATACATGTGATGCACGGTAACACACACACACACACACACACACACACACATGTATATACCTGTCTGACTATTAATATAAATAAACTGAAAGACAAACAAATGTAGACAGATGAACAGTCAGATATACTGATACATATGAGAGAGAGAGGGAGAGAGAGAGAGAGAGAGAGAGAGAGAATCATATACAAACCTAGTCACCTTCAGCGAGCCGTCCTAAAATAAACAGTATATGGCGTCACAGGTGTCAGAAATGGTCTTGGTGAGGGTAGACTTGGTTACTCGTGTAAACACTGTACAGCTGTATACGTACATCCATCACCACGTAGGCTACTGCACTGTGCTGTAGTGTCCACCTTGGCCTGCTCCAGTCCAGTTTGGCATATGTGTCTTGTACTTAGAGAGCTTAATGCACCACTCAGGAACTGATACATGTCCACAAAGAAACCAGTGTTGATCCCGGTTGTTTCTTTTACTCAAAGTTTCCGCTCACTACAGATTTATGTATAGCTAACTCGCTTCCTCTGATTCTTTATCAATGTCAGTCTCTCACACAAGCACTGCGGTCTCTCCACGTCCTGCTGTTATCACAAAGATGGCGGCCATGATACTCCCCTGAACTGTTTGCTTGCATCCCTCCACCTCTACGACAGGCGCTAACACCCGTCTAGCAACAAACTCTCATCACTTTTCTATCAAACTCTCTGATGCAAGAGTGAACCATTATTCCCAGTCCTTCGTTTATGCAACAGGTCAACTCTGGAACTGTCTCCCTCTGTCTGTTTTTCCTACATCCTATGATCTCCAGTCTTTCAAACGCAATGTGTCCAGGCATCTCGAAATGGACGGATCTTGAATTTGGTTCTCTGTTTTATTATTTTTTATTTTCTCTTGGAAGGAACGGTTTGCGGGCTCCTGGCCTTTGGTTCCTTCTTCTTTGCATGAAAAAAAAAAATAGTGTTTTGGGTGAATCATTGTGTGCAGGAATGGCATCTCAGCCCACAAGGCCACCAGCCAGATCACCCAGCCAAGCCTGTGTGTAGGCCAGGCAACACACGTCTGAATCCCATAGTATCCCTCACTCAATGCCTCCCTGGCTTATGCCACATCACCCAGCCAAGCCTGTGTGTAGGCCAGGCAACACACGTCTGAACCCCATAGTATCCCTCACCCAATGCCTCCCTGGCTTATGTCACGTCACAAAGCCACACCAGTGTGTAGGTCAGGCAACACACGTCTGAACCCCATAGTATCCCTCACCCAATGCCTCCCTGGCTTATGCCATTTACTAACACTTTCCTTAGCACGCCTTAATATTCCCTTGTGTTGTTTACGTCTTTCTTATCGACAAACCGTAGTTTTCATCAGAAAAAACACAAGAAAATATTAAGGTTCAGGAATCACAATGAGTCGCTGAAACAATGTTTCAAGAACGCAATGATACTGCGTTCTTCGTCACCAGGCTTCCAAACGTAACCATTATCTGCTCCTACAATATACGTGCAAACTGAGAGCATTAAGACTTAACCCTCTACACAACGATGACGCCTTTTATTATTAGTGTTACTACCGAACAAGTCTATTTAACTTAGAGATGATGCGAAAAGAATCAGTAAAAGCTATATCAAACCCCTCCAGTTCTAAAAACCCCTCCAAAACTGAATAAAACTGTTTGGAGGTATCTAGAAAAAAAAAATGTACTGTTGTGATGCGGTGAAGTTGAAACCGAGATTAGCAGACAATTGGTGTGAGAGTGAATCAGTGTGACAAAATTAGGTGCGATTAGGTGTGTGGGTGTATGAAGATGAATGAGTGATAATATGGTCAATTAGCAGGTAAGCTTTGACACACGAGGGTCAGTGAGTGGAACTGTGTGTACGTGGAGGGGAGGGGATGGTTGTACGCACGTGTGCGCCAGGCTGTGAGTACACGAAAAGCTGGGTCGTGGGGAGTAATTTTATCACTAGGATCACAGAAAACAAGGAACTCACACACAAGATTGATTTATCACTTCTCAATTTTATGGTAAACTCACACCATAGCGGACTATTAATAATGGAGACAATAGCTCCAGCCGTACTTGCCCTGACTCGATCCAGTGTGATATAAATCGACTCGACTCTCCCGGCTGAGGGCACAGACTGTGCAACGAAAGAGTGATAAGGCACAGACGGTGCAACAAAAGAGAGCGGTAGGAAACTGTGGTATAGTAAGCAGGAGCAGGTACAAGGCACAGACGGTGAAATAGACTGACTGACTGAATATAATCAAAATCTGGCGGCGCTACTGCCTGGGTCATATGCCGCCGGCAGTGAAATATAAGACAGTGAAATTAAACACTGATATGGTAGGACAGATAAGATCTACTAACCGTGAAACAGAACATGGTGGAAGTAGGCAGTCATGACAGATACAAAGTGCAGACGGTACAAAAGAAGTCAGAAACAGAAGGCAGTGATGTGGTAAGATATACCAAGAACAGACAGCGACACAGGCGATGGTATCGTGGAACTGTAGGATAGGATACGAGCACAGACGGTGCAAGAGAAGATGGTGGCTGTATACAGTGGTATGATGGAGGTCTGGTTATTTGTTTGCTAAGGATAAGTGTTTGCTTGTGGTCGTCCTCCCAACAAATTCGGTGGACGTCAGTGGGGCTCGAAGCCAACTCCGAGCGTCCCCCGAACACAAGGCCAGTATTAAATTTACCAGCTTACCAAGACTCCTTATCTTCCTCCCTCTCAACTCTCCTCTCTTTCTCTCCCTCCTTATCTCCCAACCTTCCTTCAGTGAATCACTCACGGATCACTTTCCCCCCCTTCATTCCTACCAGCTTGCGCCTCCCTCTCTCATGAACTCTATGGCCAACCTCCGTCTTGACCCTCTTTCTTACTTCTCTCTCTCTCTCTCTCTCTCTCTCTCTCTCTCTCCTTACTTCCTCCCCTCCATCCCTCACCCTAGGTACCCGTATGCGTAAATCACTGGCCAGTCCCCCCCCCCCCACCCCTCCGTCGGATATTCGTACATTCCTGAGGCTGTCAGGATTAAAGTGATGACACCAACACCCATAGTGGCAGATATCTTCCCTCCCTCCCTCCCGCCGCCATGATAACCTCTTCACTACACACATCCCTATTTCACTAACATGACTTTGCTTTGTTCCTTTTCGTTTTGTTTTATTCTTGCTCCCGACAGACCATTCTTTCTGTTTAGGAGAGACTTTTCGAAATGGAGGGTATATTACAGCCTTCATTAACCAGGCAGTAGTTGACACCTCTTTGAAGGTGCATAAAATTGTCCCTTCGATAATAAAAAAAAAAAAAGTCATCGGGATGGAGGGATTACAAGAAGACACCAAATCCCACATTGGCATGTATCTTGCCTCCATTGCCCTCATGTTAACCTACTCATCGCCAACACTTCGGTAACCCAAGTGACATTAGTAACTGTAATCAAACCTAACGTTAATACCCTAACCTAACCTAACCTGATATAACCTAGCGACCTGACCTGACCTGCCCTAACCCAACCCAACCCAACCCAACCCAGCCTTGCTGTGGCAACCAATGAGAATAGAAGAGAAAGATTGACAGATAAACAGATAGACAGACAGATAGATAGATAGATACAGACAGACAGACAGGTACAGTTTCAGACAGCTAGGTATTGATACAGATACAGACAGACATATGTAAACAGATAAACGGACAGACAGACAGAAGAGAGACAGGACAGGGGTGGCTCCAACGGGCACGGTCCCAGAGGCGATTTATATCAACGATAAATTGTCGAGTTTATCATATAATATTTCAATAAATCTTTTGCAGCCGATGGGTTCACGGCGACCAATTCCTGCCAGGGATCCAGTGGTTTATCTTTATTTTTATTTACTTGGCCTCTTCACTGCAACGACATCTTTGTAATTTGCTTCAACACCAAGATATTTGTACTCAGCTTAGGAGACACTTTTCAGACTGGAGGGGTTGAATGTGGCCTTCATTTAGCCATTCACTGCAGCCTTAAGATGAATTACAGCGACTGGGATTTGTGGGAATTTACCTGAGCAACACTTCATCCCACTGAACACGCTGACACCTTCATCATGATTATTTGTTACCTCCGCCACCGAAGTTGGAGGAGGTTATGTATTCACCTGTTTGTTTGTTTGTTTCTTTGTCCACCGGATATCTCCAAAAGTTCTCGATGTATTTCAATGATAATTGGCGCAAGGGTGGGCCATGGGCCAGGAAAGAATTGATTAAATTTTGGGGCGGATCCGGATTCGGATTCTGCAGTGGCATTGGCAGAGGTATGTGCTCTCTGAGTGCTTTTCTAGTTTATTTTTTTATTATTTTACTGTCGTTGTTTCAGGGTGATTTTATTCAGCCCAAGTAGGCTAAAGGAGTTACGTGTGGTAGGTGGATATACACATAGAGAGAAATGATATATTTTCCGCCTATCAACTGCACGAGTCATTATAGTAAACACCTGAGTCAATAATCCTTTGACACGTCTGAAGCTCCGAAGCATTAATACGAGTTTCCAGCCTTTCTAGATCCCTCCAGTATTACCACACTGTTTACCTTGGCGTACAACTACCAACTTTCCAACCTGAATGTTGAACTGTATCAAAAGATCAGTAGGCCTACGCTAAAATAATGTGTTGGACACGAAGTGCTAAGGCAAGGATCCTGAACCTTGGTATTGTCTTTGCCATCACAGCCAGGTTAAAATGAATCACTGCCGAGTTAAAATGAATGAATTATCTACAGTTAATAAAGCAAGATCACATTAGGTTTGGCAGCTAAGAATGACTAAAATAACTAAATAATGATAATAATAATGATAATAATAATAATAACAACAACAACAACAACAACAATAATAATAATAATAATAATAACAGTAGTAATAATATTAATAATGACTACCTCTTCACTATACTCCATTTCACCGAGTCTGGCACCATCAGAGATGTCGTCAGCACCTGTAGCATTGATAAAGGTTCTCCGTACTGGATATACCTTTTTGTATTGCCTTTATATACTGGTTCTCAAGGTAATACATAGAGGTTTACATAGTACAGAGGATTTACATCAACACTACAGGCGTTGAGGACATCAGAGATGGTGCCAGACTCGGTGAAATGGAGTATAGTTCCACAAATATCCTTTCCCAGGTGATGAAGTATATAATCACGAGCTCTGCTGCTGTTCATTACTTTAATGTAAATATTTATAAATGTATAGCGTATTCTGAGTTATTATAATTCCTTCTTAATGCAGCGTCCTTAAATGTTTCGAAATGTAAGCAGAGAATTGTATAGGTGTTTCTTTTATAAGATATGCTGTGCAATGCTCCAAAACGTGTCCTTTTCTTTTCATTTTCGTACAATCAATGGGTATTCTGAATATTCTAGGTGTACTAATATGCCTGGTACTTCAATATCTACAACACGAAGAAGGGCCACATGTAACATAAAAGATGCTGTTCATTCAGAAAGACTTACATTTCGAACCAAACTAGTAAAGCTTCCACACTCGTAGTTACCACTCTCGTAAACTTACCACACCAGCCTAGAAAAAAAAAAAAACTTCAATCACCTGGTAAATTATATTTCGTGGAGTCATTTTACATCTGAATTAACCTGTCATTCCGATTACGTATATTGTGTTCTATCAGTGCTGCCACCAGCCGATTTTGTTCAGCCAAGGGGAGTCTTTCCAGCTGTTTGGTTTTGATAGGGCTGTTGGGGTTAGACTCAGCTGTTGGGGTTAGACACAGCTGTTGGGGTTAGATACAGCTGTAGGGGTTGAATACAGCTGCTGGGGTTAGATATAGTCGTAGGGGTTAGATACAGCTGTAGGGTTAGCTATAGCTGTAGCGGTTAGATATAGATGTAGAGGTTAGATACAGCTGTTGGGGTTAGACTCAGCTGCTGGAATTAGATACAGCTGTTGGGGTTAGATACAGCTGTTGGGGTTAGATACAGCTGCTGGGGTTCGATATAGCTGTTGGGGTTAGATACAGCTGTAAGGGTTAGACACAGCTGTTGGGGTTAGATACAGCTGTAGGGGTTGAATACAGCTGCTGGGGTTAGATATAGTCGTAGGGGTTAGATACAGCTGTAGGGTTAGATATAGCTGTAGCGGTTAGATATAGATGTAGGGGTTAGATACAGCTGTTGGGGTTAGACTCAGCTGCTGGAATTAGATACAGTTGTTGGAGTTAGATATAGCTGTTCGAGTTAGATACAGCTGCTGGGGTTAGATACAGCTGTTGGGGTTAGATACAGCTGTTGGGGTTAGATATAGCTGTTGTGGCTTGATAAAGCTGTAGGCGTTTGATACAGCTGTAGGGGTTAGATATAGCTGTGGGGGTTAGATACAGCTGTAGGCGTTCGATACAGCTGTAGGGGTTAGATATAGTCGTAGGGGTTAGCAATAGCTGTTGGGGTTTGATATACAGCTCTTGCAATAACCGTACGTTTACATTAAATCCTGGAGAAGCTAATTGTATTAAAGGCTTGCATGTAGCCAGAATTAACACATTCAGTAGGATTTTCTTCTTTTATTTTACTCATGCAATCTTGAAATTATTTACCATCAACCGCTTTTATGTATGAGGGTCAGATTAATTGGAAGTATCTCCTTAGCTAAATGAGATCGACTGGTGATATTAGGAAGGAAATGATAAAATCGGAATCGTATTAAAACAGTTACTCTTGATCAGCGAGAACAAACAAAGAAAAGAAAGGGTAGGAAGAAAAGGAGGGAGGTCAAGGAAGGAACGTAAATAGGAAGCAAAAGAGAAGGATCAAGAGGGGAGAGGGAGAGGGATGTGAATAGGAAGAGGGATGCAGAGGGAAGAGAAAGGAGAGAGTAGGAGATGTGGAAGGGAAGTCTAGAGAAAAGAGAAAAAAAACATTAAAAAAAACAAAGTGAGGTGGAAAAAAAGGGGGAAGAGCAGGGGGAGGAGGGAAAGAACAGAGGAAAGGGAGAGAGGGAAGAGAAACAAAAAAGTGAGATGGAGGGAAGGACAACAGAACATTAAAGAAAAAAAGAAAGAAAATGGAGGTTGGGGGGAAGGAGAAAATCACTTAACGACCAAACTTTTTCTTATGTTTTTAACTCTTTCTTTTCATCAGTTGGGATTCTGTACAGCCTGGCTTCCTACCAACAATACTAACTGGCAGTGTTTACTTTGGCTCTGTATTTTTGAGGTTTTGTTTTTGCATGATATTTACAAATTTTCCATGTATGTTTTCCTTTCCTTAATGTTATTGTTTTATTTTATTCCAATCGTAATTTATTTGACTACTGCTTGCCTTCTTCTAATAATTTTTTATTAATATATTATTATTCTTACACTATATGTTCTACGTAGCCAACTTGAGCTGCAGGGATGGAAGTGAAGCTGACGGTAAAAGGTGGGAGGCGGAATATTGTTGTACGTGTGTAATGCTGTATTGTTTGCTAATGGTGAACATAATATTCGCAGACTAGTTTTGAGTTTTATGTAAGCTTGTGAACGATGAGGTCTGACAACAAATGTAGATATTACAACAAATGTAGATATTGAAGGAGAAGGTGATTCGCAGAGTAATGTGTTGGTGAATGGACATTAATTGGAAGTAGGTAATGGCAGAATATTACCTAGGCATAGAAACAGAAAAGAAGGTTAATGTGTCAAGAAAGTGGAGAGTTATGACAGAGTTTTACCAAGGTGCAGTTATTGAAACCTAAATGCCTAAGGAGAGTGGTGAGTAGTGTGACACAAAACAATAAAAGTGGCTGGTGGTAAGAAGGCCTTGATACGGAACTGAGGGGTTAGTAGGGAGAACGCTACATGAAGATGTGTTGATTCCCTCATAAATTTATGGGCGTCTAACTCTGGACTGGCTTCAGCACAAAAAATCAAGAGTGAATATGGCAGAACCGCATGAGTATGGGATGAATGTGGCGTGTGTAAGGTGGCCAGGAAAAAAATAGATATCCCTGAAAGAAGCGGAGTAAGGAAGTCTACTGATGGCATGGTAAAAGTGTTCGTTTAGGTGATATGTCACACTGAGAGAATGGATGTCATGGCTTTGTTAAGGGTACACATGAATGAGTGTGAGGGGAGGGGAGGGCATGGAAGGCCAAGATGAAAATGGATGGATATGGTAAAATAAAGTATGAATAAACAAGGTAAGAATGTTGAGGAAATAAAAACAAAATGGTGAATGATAGCATGGGCTGGATGATGTATGAAATATAATGCTTTTGATAAGGGTTGCACCTTTTTCTTAGACCTGGTAGTCAACGGAATAATCTCTCCAACAAGCATTACAAAAAGCACCATTTGTGTGTGTGTGCGTGTGTGTGTGTGTGTGTGTGTGTGTAAAATTAAATGTAGGTAAGGTTGAGCCGAGGACTTAAAGGATGAGTGTGTTGACGTAGACTATGGTCCTCCCTAATGTATGTACTGCATTTGTGGGAAACAAGAGATGGCATGATAAATGAAAGGATGTGATCGACTTATCCTGTGCAGTGTTCTTTTACCTGAATCTGTGTTTTCCAACTTGGGCTGCAGATGACGGTAACCACCACCCACTCATTCGATACAGCGCTGTCTTCAGGTGACTTTACACTGTGTGACAAATCAAACTGTTTCCTATACTTCAAAAAAACATTTATATTGTGGGTGGTAGCCATAAAACCAGTAAATTAAATGCACGTTAGTGGTGTGCTAAGACGGCTGAAGAGGATCTGGTCCGTAGGGTGCAACGTACAAGGATCACTGGTGTTTACTGCTCACGCCCTGAAGGTCAGGGACACCGGCTGGTCTGTAAAAAATGACCTAACTCCTACCCCATAAGCTGCGGATGAGGCAACACAGGACTTGATGATGGATGGATCCACATTAGTGTTATTCATCCTCTCTCTCTCTCTCTCTCTCTCTCTCTCTCTCTCTCTCGTAGCATTTTAACATCATCTGACACAATGTTCTATGAGTGTTTTACGTTTATATACTTTCGCTTCCTCTGTCTCTTGTATTTTCTTTTCCTTTCGTGTCTGAACTTAACTGGCTGCCTTGATCCTGGGAGAGAGAAGCCTTTAAATTGAGTGAAGGCGCCGGGGATTAACGCAGCTGTTTGTTGGGTCAGGACTGTAGAGAAAGACGGAGCAGGAGGAGGAAAAACAGAAACATAAAAGATGAGGAGGAGGAGTAGGAGGCAGGGTAAAGATTATGGAGAAGAAATAATGAATAAAAAGAGGCGAAGGTGGAACATAAAAAATAAGGAAAAACAGAGATTCGGAGTATGAAAAACAAGGAAAAAAGAGGATGAAGAACAAAAGAGAGAAGTAGGCTAACAGGCAAATAAAGGAAGAGAAAGAGGAGGCACATAAATGAAAATGAGAGACAGTCAGAAACAGGGAGGAGGGAGGCTGTAAAGAAAGAGAAGAATTGTGCATAAGTGGAATGAGCAAAAGTAGGAATTAAAAAGAAATGTAAGGAAAGAAGGAGGACAGTGTAAAGGTTAGGCTATGTAAAAAGATTATGTAGAGGAAGAGGGAAAGAAGCAAAGAAGACCACAAATATTTGTCACAAGGCCAAGAGACAAACTACAGCTGACAGTGCTTTTCCAAAACATATTATAAAAAAATCTCATGAAACGGCAGCATGGCTACACCCAACGCCGCAAGAGGGAAGGCATGACCCAAAGCTCTGGCTAATTTTGTGAAAGACATGAGGAAGAATGAACTTATCTGGCCTTTATATCATTAATGACTGCATTTTACATATGGGAAGCAACCTAGCCAAATTTACTATACGTCTTTTACACTAACTTGGCCCAGATTTCGTTGTCCTGCAGTTTTTTTTTCTTTCATGACAGAGAAAGACAGTGCAACGGCTCTACATGGTTTTCAAAGCACATCTTCGTGACTAGCAGCATATTCTAGTGTTACTCCACTGTTAAAACTCAGCATTCATGACAGAGATGGCAATTTTAGGCTATATCAAAATAAAAAGTATAACCATATGCGTTCCAAACCCTTCCATCATACACTGGGGCTTGTCTACACCATCGCCAAGTAAGTTTTAGTCCGTTGGCTGTGTGGTTCATACTTTTTTTTTTCCGGCTGACGTCAGATAATTTTACTATGCCCAAGGGAAACCTAAGGCACCAAAAATGTTAAGAGAATCACCGCGATCGATGGGTTAATCCTACGGTCGTAAGTATTAAATTCAGCCATCCCATGTGGCCTGTTGGTAGGAAATACCGCTATGAAGATGATGATCTCTTGAATTATGAGTCTCCATCCCTTTCACGTTATGCGATGTTTGATGTTTGTGTATTTCTTTAATCCTGGCCTTAAACTGGTGTGTATGTGTGTGTGTGTGTGTGTGTGTGTGTTAAAATTCTTGCCAGGACATTTGGTCATACTGTGCTAGCCTAGTGTAGTGTGGGTTGTGTGGGAGTGGGGGTGGACTAATGTATGGTGGTGTGGTGTGATGTGCTGTGCTGTACATTAGCTTACTTATGAGTGTGGTGCTGGTATGCTGTAGTGTGGTGTAGTGTCGGGTGGCTGGCATATCGTGCTGGTGGTATAGTACAATCTGGTGTGGTGTGTTCTGGCTCATATCTGGTAGTGACTGTGGTGTGGCTCATATCTGGTAGCTACTGTGGTGTGGTTCATATCTGGTAGTTACTGTGGTGTGGTTCATATCTGGTAGTTACTGTGGTGTGGTTCATATCTGGTAGTGACTGTGGTGTGGCTCATATCTGGTAGTTACTGTGGTGTGGTTCATATCTGGTAGCTACTGTGGTGTGGCTCATATCTGGAAGTTACTGTGGTGTGGCTCATATCTGGTAGTTGCAGTAGCGTGGTTCATATCTGGTAGTTACAGTAGCGTGGCTCATATCTGGTAGCTACTGTGGTGTGGCTCATATCTGGTAGTTACTGTGGTGTGGCTCATATCTGGTAGTTATTGTGGTGTGGTTCATATCTGGTAGTTACTGTGGTGTGGCTCATATCTGGTATTGATTGTGGTGTGGCTCATATCTGGTACTGATTGTGGTGTGGCTCATATCTGGTAGTTACTGTGGTGTGGCTCATATCTGGAAGTTATTGTGGTGTGGCTCATATCTGGTAGTTACTGTGGTGTGGCTCATATCTGGTAGTTACTGTAGCGTGGCTCATATCTGGTAGTTACTGTGGTGTGGCTCATATCTGGTAGTTACTGTGGTGTGGCTCATATCTGGTAGTTACTGTGGTGTGGCTCATGTCTAGTACTGATTGTGGTGTGGTGTGCTGTGGTGTGGTGTGGCGTTCTTTATGTCTGGCAGTCTTTGACATTCTCTTGGGCCTCATACCGTCACTACAAATGTCAGTAAACTGATAGTTTACCAATAACAAAGTTCATTATTACAACACATATATAATACTCGTATAATACGTTGACGGGAAACATTCGCCTAAACGGGCACATGTATTTCTTAAAGTAGTTTAAAAAAATACGCACTTGCTAAGTTAGAGCACCTACTGTCCCAACCACTCC
Source organism: Coenobita brevimanus (assembly GCF_032717465.1). Lineage (NCBI taxonomy): Eukaryota > Metazoa > Arthropoda > Malacostraca > Decapoda > Coenobitidae > Coenobita > Coenobita brevimanus. The sequence goes on from NC_137037.1 coordinate 3,376,215, forward strand.
ATATCCCTCCTACTCCTTCACACCTCTCCTCTCTCCGGCTGTTTCACTCTTCACCTCCCTCCCTCCTTCTCATACTCTTATCATCTCTCCTTCTCACACCCTCACATTCTCTTCTTTTCACACCCTCTCTCTCTCCCTCTCTTCTCATACCTTCATCTTCCTTCCCTCTCACCAAACATGGGGTAATAGTAATATGTAATAGTAACAGTAATAGACTATTACAGGGTTTTCAAAGTAATAGTAATAGATCACAAGTTCCTGGCTGTAATAGTAATTGTAATAGTAACAGAAGGCAAAGTAATAGATAATTGTGTATTATTTTCCCATTACAGACACTTCTTTAATACCGTTTACCATAATCAATAAAAACAGCCTTCTCACCTTGGTTACCTGTTGGCTGCTGTCCAAGCTGCAGGTACACCACAGGAGACCGTGCAGAATAGAGAGTGGTCAACAGGCCATCAGGTGATCTAGACACACTTGTGCATTCTGTGGAACAGCCTTCCAACGATAATGAAAAAAAAAAAAATTCAATTTAATTAATACCGTTATCATGAATATTATATTAATAGTAACAGTAATACTAATAGATGACCAAGTAATAGTAATAGATGACCAATGAAGTAATTATAATAGTAATAAAACAGAGCGCAATTGAAATTAATAGTAATAGTAATAGGAACCCAGTAATAGACCCCATGTCTGTCTCTCACACCTTCAACCTCCCTCCCTCTCACACCTTCAACCTTCTTCCCTCTCACACCTTCAACCTCCCTCCCTCTCACACCTTCAACCTTCTTCCCTCTCACACCTTCAACCTTCTTCCCTCTCACACCGTCAACCTCCCTCCCTCTCACACCTTCAACCTTCTTCCCTCTCACACCTTCAACCTCCCTCCCCCTCACACCGTCAACCTCCCTCCCTCTCACAGTCAACCTTCCTCCCTCTCACACCGTCAACATTCCTCCCTCTCACACAGCCAACCTTCCTCCCCCTCACACCGTCAACCTCCCTCCCCCTCACACCGTCAACCTCCCTCCCTCTCACAGTCAACCTCCCTCCCTCGCGCACCTTCAACCTCCCTCCCTCTCACACCGTCAACCTTCCTCCCTCTCACACAGTCAACCTCCCTCCCCCTCACACAGTCAACCTCCCTCCCTCTCACACCGTCAACCTTTCTCCCTCTCACACAGTCAACCTCCCTCCCCCTCACACAGTCAACCTCCCTCCCTCTCACACCGTCAACCTCCCTCCCTCTCACAATGTTACCTTCCCTCCTGTTCACACACCCGACCCTTCATTTTTCCTTTCCTCCCTTGTCACTCCATAATTCTCTCTCTCTCTCTCTCTCTCTCTCTCGTCCGTGGACATATTATACAATTAATACAGAAACAATTCAATTAGCCAGCATTAAGACTGGATCAACTCCTAAGGAGTGTAATGTCTACGTAGCTTTTACTTCTGTTCTAGCTTCCTCCAACTCACTCACTCACTCACTCTCTCTGTCTCTCTTCCCTTTTACAGTGTCCTCTCATCCCTTACTCATGCTCTTATCTCGCTCTCCACTCCTTCCACTTCCTGCTCATATACTCGCTTCCTCCCTCCTCACCCCACATCTCTCTCTCTCTCTCTCTCTCTCTCTCTCTCGGCGTCCCTGTCAGTGGTACTCAATGGAGGTAAACACGAGCAAAACTGGGCCAGAAATTCAAAAGATGAGAGGGAGAAATGCGTCTGATGTTTGTGTGGCGGACACTGGGTTTGATATCACAACATACATTAAAGGATAAGAGAGAGAGAGAGAGTTAAAGAAATACAGCATAGCAAGGACAGACAGAGGGTGAGGCAGTCTCTTTCAATGTGCAAATCGTGGCGGGGCGTCTTGATCAGAGAAGCATATTAGCAGAGCCCTCAACACCGCGCATAATTACGGTACGAGGAGCCTACCTCAGGTGCCAGAGGGTGGGGTGGGGGTTGCATAGGGTGGGGAGGGGGTTGTGTAGGGTGGGGGAGGGGAGTGGGAGATACGAGAGGAGAATGGGGGGGGGAGAGAAGGGTAAAAAAGAAGGACAGAGGGCTAAATAAGAAAGTGGGAGAGGAGAGTGGGACAGGAAGGAGACTAAGGTTGGAGTAGAGATGAAAAGAGAGGGGGGAGGGGGGTAAGTGGTACACAGAGGGGGGCCAGGGCAGGGAAAGGATAGAGGGGGCGCAGAGTTGTGGTGGGGATGCGATAGGGGGAGGAATATTGGGGCGATTCAGGGTGAGAGAGACGAGACAGGAAGGCACATGGAAGGGAGAGCTAGGAAAAGATGAGAATGACGGGTGGGTCATAGGAAGAGAAAAGGGGATGGACAGTGAGGGAGACAAGATGGGGGTTCACAAAAGGTGGACGGGACAGGGGAGACAGGAAAAGGGAGCAGGGAAAGGCATTAGGATAGGGAGGAACTGTGGGCCTGGGGTTATGGGGAAAGAAATGGGCGCCGGTAAGACAGAAAAAGAAATAATCAAATAAGCGAAGTCCCCGAACCGAAGGGGTTAAAACTGACGACCATAAATTAGGGTTTTCGCTGCATCTCTTCGTACTTAGTTGTAATATTACGGCTGTTAGCTTGTACATACTGGACTGTACACAAGATGATGGGCTGTATGATAAGTGGTATTGTGGGCTTCGAAGCACTTTTTACTCAGCGATTTGTTCTGCACCCTCCACTTCAGTATCCTCTTGCATCTCACTGATCCAAAGTATGTCGATATAAAACGATATAAACAGCCCAGAGGAAGTTTGCAGAATAAACTGCTTAATAAAAGGTACTACGAAGCCTCCTGTGCCCCTCAAAATATGACCAGGAGCTGTTCTCTCACGGCAGTAACTCGAACTACATCGACAACACCCACCATCTCGGGATAACTGAAGGTGTTTCCATTCTACCCGAGTGCACACCATGGCATTGTGCTGCCTCTGTGCCAAGTCACAAACACCCGACCAGGTTAACTGAGGCTCCCGAGGTCAAAGGGGGAAATTACCCAAAAGGAAGTGTTTAGATGACCGAAATTAAATTTGTGGTCGGGAAAGAAGTCTAATGAGGAGGTTACTGCCTGGCCAATCTGTGTACCATACGACACACGTGGAGGACAACCAATGGCAGGTGGGGAGCTATACTTTTATATTCAGCTCCAGCACTTGAGTTGAACGATATCATCTGGGGTACGGATGAGGAATAGAAATCAGACATCATTGTTCTGAAACGGTTAACCCCAATTATTTCAGCACCTGCTCTTGATTAATTTTCCCTTCACCCTGGGATGGCTTCATATACCCTGCCTCATCCACCACTTATGAAGATACAGCGTCTCCAGATAGCCTGTGGTTGGGGATGGCCTGTGTGCCTCTCTTTATGGCGCATAAATAACGTAGCAGGCTGGTAAGTGTAATGGCATACACGCATCCAATATCCACTACCGATTCCGTGCTTATGGTTAGGAGTACCTGTCTTTTCCTTGACATGCAATAACACTTAACCTACTTGGCCATTATATACCGTATACAGTGATAGGTATGGCCGTCCACCATCCACTTACTCGATGCAGAGATATTTTAATGTCTACTTTGAGAGACAAGTCACATTATCTCCTGCGCTTCAGTAAGCTATTGACTACGCTATGAGGTAAACATACAGCTAATAAACGAAAGTATGGTGGGCTGGTGGGTTAAGGCACTCAAGCTAGAGGTGGTCCAAAAAGGTTCATGGAGTTATTTTTTATTTCTTTATTATTATTATTATTATTATTATTTTACGTCCGTAATGCTGCTGCCTGGACTGAACAGCCTAGTCCCGGGCCCCTACCTTCTTCTTCCTCCTCCTACTACTACAGCTGCTGTTGCTGTTGCTGGTACTGTTATTCAGCGGCATAGCCATGGGGGGTGGGATATGGGCAACCATGGCCCTCCTACACCGTTGGGCCCAATATGAAATTTCGGTTTAATGTTTGCACAGTGTAGTGAAGGGTCCTCCTCCTACAACAACAGCAACAATAATAATAACAACGAACTACTGCTACTGTTACTACTACAATTACTGCTGCTACAACTACTACTACTATTAGTAATAACAAATGATAATAATTATCGTCATACCAAAAGCCATTATTATAATATGTCAAATATTAAACTACTTTTATTTACGACAATTACAGAAAAAATTTATATTTTTTACACAAATAGGTTAACCATAAAATTAACGCAATAGAAGTTAATACAGTAACCCCCTAACTACGAGGGCTTATATTATTTAAAATGAATGCTCTAAAGTGTAAAGAGATCCCTTTTCTTAGCTATTTGTACGTAAAACTATTTCCTGTTCTGCTGCTTCTGATATATTATAGTCAGTAATACGAAAGGTCAGTTTATGAAGCACCTGTGATTGATGTGATTAGCCTGCATCCCACACTACATTACAGTGTGCACTCATTATTAATACCAACATTATTGGTAGTCCAAGACACGCAGCCGTCTATTCTGAGCTGTTTGTGGGCTCCACCAAGGCCATCTTGATATACAGGCCTGGAGGAGAGACTGATGACGTCACAGGCGGTGGCCACAAATTCCCTCTGCCTTTGCCTCTCTCATGCGTACCGTACACATCTTACTTATGTATTGTCATTATTATTTATTTTTGATTATGAGTGGTAATACTAATATTAATTATTTATTATTATGATAAACATTAAAAATTACTGTACTGTACAGTTCCTGAACTTAAGGCCTAGAACGTTGTAATGAATAGATGTGTTCAGATGTAAATTTTATAAGATATTAGGATACCTGTCTGTGTAAAGATTATTTACCACTGTACAAACTGAAAATAACTGTTTTACTTGCACGGTAAAATAATACACACAAATCCGGGTTGGCAACAACGTCGGTGGCCCACGTTTTGTCCACCTGGATTTTGAATAAAACCATTTGAATAAGCCCAATATTATGTCCACTTTACTGTTTTTAATGCATCTATAACATAAAATCTGCATGAATTCCCGGGGAATTTCAAAAATAAGGTATAAATAACCTACACACAGGTAAAAAATGAATTGCTGAAGAAAGCAGAAACAGTACACCAAAGGAAGAAAATACAGACACTACAGTATATGTATATAATTAACCAATACTGTATAGGTTAAGCTTCTACCACTGCATTGTTTCGCATATATAATGTGCCTTTTTTTCTCAGGCTAGGTATAGGTAAATATAGCTATATATATAATTATATAAGCATATTGCTATGTAACTATATTCCAATCATCGGTAGTTTTTGTTTTTTCTCTCCTCTCCTTGTTAGGTAAGGTCAGATTAGTTTATTATCCATCTAATAGCTTCTACCATAAAACAGTGCAACAACTTTACCTAACTGTGATGGGGACTTAATTAATTTTATACAAAATAATGGGTATTAGTATAGAGACTTGCCCAAGAACAATTTTACCGAACTGATAGTTGTCATTTAAACAATAAGTTTCTTGTATCATATTTTCATTTCTATTTATGCTCTAACCAGCGCAACTCTCTTTTCAAGTCCCTCTCTTCCAACTATAGGAAACATGAGTATCAATAAAATAGACCCCGGCTTGGCTAAAATTCATATTTAGCTAACAATTCTCGTCATCATTTAGGCATAAGATTTAGGCAAAGGCATTACATTTGGCTTTGGGCAGACCCATAAACATTTCTTCTTGGCCTAGGCTAGGCCTATGAACATTTTTCCTGGCCTCGGCTTGGCCTATGCACATTTTTCTTCGCATGGGCTAGGCCTATACGTTTCTTCCTGCCTAGACAAGGCCTATAAATGTTTTTGCTTGGCCTGGGCTGGGCTTATAAAGGTTTCTCCTTATCCTAGGCTAGGCCTACACTTGTCGGTTGATATCCTTGTTACCTAGATATTTCAATGAATACAGAGAATTAAAAAAATAAATCAAGCTACCTTTGAGTAGCCTAGGTTATTTTGCATGGAATGAAGGGATCAGTAACCAAATTAACATTTCAATTCGACTGTGATCCACCAAAATATGAAACACTGACAAACTTAGGCTGTGTTGTAATTTCGCTGCCTAACCTATTTCCGAAAACTACTGTAACCTAGAAGATATCCACTGCTGACAGTCTGATACCTCTAATTTCTCATTTAAAATGCTTTCAGTAATAGTAGTGATGCTTTTCATGCATTCTAGTATGGCTATACATATTTATTAATACGTGTATGGCTTACCGTGAACGAAATCCAGATGGGAGAGAGGAAACTTTGAAATAAGTGGGTGAATTGTAGGCGTACCTCACTGTTTATAACGTGGCGGGCGGGCGGGCGGAATAATACAATGGCCACCGATTGTGACGTCACAGTCAGATATTGGCGGGAGACCCGGGCCTGTTCAAATCAAGACGGCCTTGGCTCCACGCTTGTCCACTCTGCCTCTGAATACGTACCAGTATTGGACGTGTCACTGTCTAACTCGTGTACTCCCACCTCTCCAACGAGAGTATTGTTAGGTGTATAATGACGGTATACTGGTATCTACCTATTATATTTTATCATTATTTATGTATTTTTTTACATTTCGTACGAAAATGTCCTAATTTCTTAATGTAATTTTAAATGTAATTTTAACTGGATAAAATCTGAACACAAAATAACAATTAATTATAATTAAAATTACTATTTATGTTCATTACTCAGTTACAAACAACTACAAATCGTTAAACTGTGTAATTAATTACAAATTTTTTCATACAATTTCTAACTGTACCAAGCCTACCCAGGTGTCCCATGCAATTACAGAGTTCTTAACCCTTCACCACCACCACATCTGTAACTTGCCACTCCGTTAACACAATACCAAACGTCAGTGCACAGTACCTCCCGGTGACCATTTCACTCTATATACAGTAGTACCACACTGAATACAGAAAATTAATAGGCTGAGACTTATCATATGCCTATTGTGTGTGTGTGTGTGTGTGTGTGTGTGTGTGTGTGTGTGTGGTTATACAACAAAGAGCAGTCTGGCTATAGAGGTAGAGCATTCACAAGCCACGGTGTGTTGGGTCCGTCGAGGGATGGAGAAGGGAGGTGTGTACCTCAGACCTTAAATATTAATAAGCTTGACTTCTGCCAAAGGGTTATGTCTACGTGAAATAGGTCAACCAAAGGTGCAGTGGCTACTGAGATATTACCTCCACAATCTGTTATGCATTCAGGATGGAGATGAAGGGGGGCCTTTAACCCTATTATCTGACAGACTTTTTCTTCGTATTTTAGTCTTAATTCCATGTCTTCAAATGCACAACAAAAAGTGGCCCATTACTGAGATAAAACATCCACAAACCACTGGCTTAATATATGTGTGCAAGGTTATGAAACTAAAAGTGTCCTGGTAAGTAACTCCATCCACATATTGTGATCCATTAAGGGGGCTGAGGGGGATGGGGGGGGGGGGAAGTAAAATTATGAAAATCTAGGCTATACCTGTACCCTGTGCCAGCTGTACAGGCAACGCTGTCCCCGTCACTGAGTACGATTTTCACAAGCAGTGGTGCGCTGAGGCAGAACAGGCAGAGCCAACATAATCCGATAAGACACGACAAACACAGTATCCTGTACACCACGGCATACAATGTTTGCTACTACTGTATCACTAAGCGATTCATTTCAGTTGAAGGGAAACCTCTCATAGTGAACATAGTCAGTGAGGATAGCTGTCTACTAAATCAAATGCGAAAGCGGAATAACTTTGTCTGGCAACAGCAAGAGTTTACAAGAATCAAAAAGAGGTTATGTTATTGCAGTGCTTAAGAAAATGTAGATATACTAATGAACAAAACATTATATAATGATTACTTTTGACCTTTAAAAAAGGAAACACTGAAGACATGTTGCGAAACTGAAGCAGTGCTAAAGCACATTTCCTCATAAAAAAAGGCAAATATAGATATGGGTTTGCATCTTACCGAATGATAGCAAGTGAACATGAAACAAATACATTCAAAAGCACTTTCCATAAACTTAGGTACAATGATCCTATATCAAGTGAACATGAAACAAATACATTCAAAAGCACTTTCCATAAACTTGATCCTATATATGTTGTCCACAAAGTCCTGCTGGACTTACAAAAATGCACTGCATGTAAATGGTTCAATGTAATGAGATGAAGTATTACAAGATAACCTAAAAACAAGAGATCAATAATACTCTTTCTTGTGGAAAAAGAAAGCTGCATCTCAATAATGTTAAGCTATTTACATGCAAGAAAGTTTTGTGAATCCAGAGGGACTTTGTGGAAACCCTTCATATTTCTTTCCTGCCGCTGCTACGGGTATATGATTTTACTCAGCTCACGAGACAGCTTTTCGAATCACTGGATTAAGAGTATTATAACAAAGAATAACCAAATGGTTATGATGCTACTTTCCCTTACAGGTTAAAAAAAATACACAAGATGCTTTCCAGCGATCCTTTTCCATGATATTCACATGACAACTTTTCTATGCTGTATGGTACCCCTCATTTTTTCCCGCCAGCTGGGTGAGGGGAGCCTGATTGCTTATACATCCTTGTATCAGATTCGCTGAATAATTACCTTTGTTATAAACAACACTATCAACAACATGTCAGTCTGCTTTTCCTTTGTCGTGTAGCGTTAATACGTTCCACTAACAACCATAAACAATGTAAGTGAGGGCAAGTCAGGAACTTCTTTGGTGATATACTGACTGTGTGTGATATGATATTGAATCAATTACCTCAAAAGCAATCCTGTCTCATCCCTGAATTCTGCGATAACAAATTTAAGAGGGTAACAAAAACAACTGGCCGCCTCTGGGGTACGCTAGTGTTTCATTACATTAGGTGTTGCAAGACAAATGCAATTTGAAGAGGAAAATAAAGGAAAGTCGACGTTAGGGGGTGAACCTAGCACTCGGTCGCAAGCACGTACACACGCATACAAACTTCCAACCTTGTGATCATATTGGCTGCCACTCTTGCTACACACAAAACAAACACGTACTTAATACTCTCGAAACTAATCCAAGAGCAGAAATACCCAAGAAGAAAGTCGTCCATACCCTCCTGATGATGTAAAGAACTGAATGCTAAATGAATAGGGGAGCCTTCATGTGTGTGTGACTTTACAAACATCACACCATTCATGTGACGGTATTAAAACCGTGTGTGTGTGTGTGTGTGTGTGTGTGTGTGTGTGTGTGTGTGTGTGTGTGTGTGTGTGTGTGCATGAGAGCGTATTGGGGTGCAAGGAAACTTTCTCCATCATGAGGCACATAACCCGCACCTGCACCACCAGACTCACGGCTTCTTAACAGTGTTTTAACGCTACACCTCTCACACCAGCTCTGCCCCCTCCACCACCACCATCGCCACCACATCTCTCACACCAGCCCTGCCCCCTCCACCACCACCATCGCCACCACATCTCTCACACCAGCCCTCCTCACTCCACTATTACCACCACCACCAAACCTCTCACACCAGGCCTCCTCACTCCACTACCACTACCACCACCAAACCTCTCACACCAGCCGTCCCCACTCAACTACCACCACCACCATCACCAAACCTCTCACACCAACCATTCCCACTCCACTACCACCACCACCAAACTTCTCACGCCGCCCCCCCACACTCCGCTACCACCATCACCACCACCAAACCTCTCACACCAACCCTTCCCACTCCACTACCACCACCACCACCATCAAACCTCTCACACCAGCCCTCTCCACTCCACCACCACAACTACCACCACCACCACCACCAAACTTCTCACACCAGCTCTCCCCACTTCACTACTACCACTACCACCACCACCAAACCTCTCACACCAGCCCTCCCCACTCCACTACCATCACCACCACCACTAAGTCTCTCACACCACCCCTCCCCAATCTACTACCACCATCACCACCACCACCACCAAACCTCTCACACCAGCTCTCCCCACTTCACTACTACCACTACCACCACCACCAAACCTCTCACACCAGCCCTCCCCACTCCACTACCATCACCACCACCACTAAGTCTCTCACACCACCCCTCCCCAATCTACTACCACCATCACCACCACCACCACCACCACATCTCTCACACCAGCCCTCCGCAGTGCCCACCCCACTACCACCACCATACCTCTCATACCATCCCTGTCCTCTCCACTACCACCATACCTCTCACACCAGCCCTCTCCATCCACTACTACCATCACCACCACCACCACCATACCTCTTACACCAGCCCTCCCCACTCCACCACCACCATCATCACCACCACCACCATACCTCTCACACCAGCCCTCTCCAAGCCACTACTACCATCCCCACCACCACCACAATACCTCTTTCACCAGCCCTCCTCATTCCACCACCACCACCACCACCACCATCACCACCACCATACCTCTCACACCAGCCCTCTCCAATCTACTACTACTATCACCACCGCTATGCCTAATACACCAGCCTGCCCTTCCCTGCACCTGTCGCTACATCATCACCACCATCACCACCACAATACCACTCACATCAGCAGTGCCTTGTCCAGTCCACCATGAGTAACTACTACTACTACTACTACTACTACTTACTACTACTACCATTACTACTACCTTTACTATCCAAAACCAGCACAATACAACCACTAGTATCACCATCACCACCACTCTTGCCCCACACCACCACTGCACCTCTACCCCATTACCACTCCGTTTCACTGTCTCCCCGTACATGATATTTCCAAACACAGTATTGGTGCGGGTGAAGCCAATCAGAGGCAGTCAGCGTCCCCGGGCACCACCAATCACTGCCTTACCCACCAGGACGCAATATCCCCTTCAACACCATCAGGTACAGGCAAAGAAACAACCATCTTCCCAGCGCCGTCTGAAGAACATCTACAACTGGCGATATACAGTGAAAACCCGATCTCCACCAGTGCGTGTGTCAGATGGGTCGATTTTTCCGCCATGTATTCGTAAAACTTTGTATAGATACTTGTGTGTCTGTCTGTACAGGGTGGGCCATTACGATGCTGTTTTTTCACTCTGTTGTAGGATTATTCGTGTGTTAGATGGACGGCTCAGTCAGCATTATGAATGTCCACCCAGCATCAGTTATTCATTTCCTACTCCCACTGCCACACCTAAGCCCACACCAGCAGACTCAGCCGTCCCCACAATACCACCAAGCAAGTTTCTAGTTAAGTGCTATCTACGGGCCGCCCTGTACAGATATAGTTTATTCCTGATGCTTCCAGACGATTTTATTCAGCTGTATAGAGTCAGCACCAGTAGTGAAGGGGTTTATGAAGCCTGTACTTAACCCTCTGTTTATAAAAGTTTATCCTAAGCTGAATAAATCCATCAGGGGAAGGCAGGAATGACGTCACAGGGTTGGTGTGAATATACGACAAAATTATGGTCAAGTTTGGTCATGGTCGTATAAGGGACGGGTCTGTTTTTTACCACAACATTTTCATTCTTTTGTTTCAGTACGTGTGAGAATAGGAGGGAAACAGCTCTGACAGAAAACGAGAGCGCTGATGGCACACATTCTAAAAGCTAACTGAAAACTTTGACAGAGAATTAGGTAAAAGCTAACTGAAAGCTTCGACAGAATTAGGTTAAAGCTAACTGAAAGCTTTGACAGAGAATTAGTTAAAAGTTAACTGAAAGCTTTGACAGAGAATTACGTAAAAGTTAACTGAAAGCTTTGACAGAAAATTAGGTAAAAGCTAACAGAAAACTATGATTGAGAATCAGGGAAAAGCTAACTGAAAGCTTTGACAGAGAATTAGGTAAAAGCTAATTGAAAACTGTGACAGAAAATAAGATAAAAGCTGACTGACAGTTGTGACAGTTGTGAGAGATACATCTGTATGGAAGGATAAAGCCGTCATTTGTGCACAAAGGAGGGTTCGTGGTGCATCCACACTGTCAGGAGATAAGCGATATGGTGGTAAATATTTTGACTGAATAGAGTTACGTCACAGATACATTGCTTCACGGTTATGCTGGTTAGGTTGGGTCTGGGTAGGTTATCTCTTATCGTACTGACAACGCGTGGACACGCTGATAACTCTAAGGACATCCCAGATTAAAAGAACTAACTCAAACCTAATCTAACAAACATAATTATACACCGTCTACTGTACCTCTCTCTCTCTCTCTCTCTAACAGCATACGAGACAGTAAGGTGCAATATACAAAACAAACCGGTCAGGAAAGGATGATGGAAGCAACTAAAGCCAGCGAGTGTTCTCTAAGCATGATCCTTTGCACTGGAGTGGTTAGGTACTGCCTTCAGTACCCTTCCTTATCACCGGGCTCTACTAAGCTGAATAAAATGGTGTGGTAGCAGCAGGAATACAATATGTCTTCGGATTGAAGGGGCTAATGGTTTCAGTACAACGACTTGTTTTACTTTACATTCTTGCCACCACCGGATGTTTGTATGCAGCATTGAAGAGATATATCGAAGTGGATGAGTTCATTTTATCCTTCGTTAACCCCTTCAATACAAGGCATCTCCTTGTTTGTATTCAGCACAGAAGAGGTGTATCGAAGTGGACGAGTTCAATATATGCTTCATTAACCCCTTCAGTACAAGAGATCTCCCTGTTTGTATTCAGCAGAGAAGGGATATATCGAAACAGATGAGTTCAATATATCCTTCATTAACTCCTTCAATACAAGAGATCTGCCTCAACCTGCATGCACTGCTGTGGTGGTGGCAAAAACAACATACTGTATATATGAGGGTATGGCAATGATGGACTTAGACTCTCTACTGCCGGCACAACGCCACAACAACGGGTTTAACTGAAAGGGAGTAACGAAAGGCTCTAGTGGTATACTCTTTTTACGCTAACTTGGCCTAAACATCTGTATACTGAATGCTGAGCTGCAACATGAGATTAACGCTAGAATATGATGCTCGTCACGAAGAAGTGTTATGCATAGAGCCATTGCCTTGTCTTATTCTGCCACTGAGCTACGTGAAATAAGCTGGAAAAAGACAATAATCCTTGCCAGGTTAAGGTACAAGACGTATAGTGGTCCTGCCATAAACGCTCTCAGGATGGGCAAACTCTTCTGTCTTATTCGAGGCAAAGCCAAGCGATTTTATTCCTCTGACGCAGAATGCTACGAGAATCAGTGTAACTAATGATGTCACTAACCCTGCCATGCTTGGCACACCTCTAACCCTCTATTTCAGCTGATGCCAAGCGATTTTATTTACCTTAGAATGAGTAATAAAAACCCGACAGATATAATGCTGTCATCCAGACACTAAACAGACCCCGTGGCTCTGTTGATGGCTCCTGTCTCACAGTCACGGGTTCCCCCCTCCCTCCTCTCTCTATCAGCATATTTTTTTTTTTTTTTACCTTTCTATGTTTTTCGTTACTCCTGCGGTATATAAGTATACAGTATTATACTAGTTGTTATAAATCAGTCATCATGCAAAGAAATATCAATTTAAATCCCACCAAGTAACTACAAGATTATTATTACGATTAATGAGATTATTAACACACTTATATGGCTTCAGGTTCAGTATCTGGTGTGTTCCCCATCCGGCCACTGATGATATCAACTGATAAGAACACCATATTTATTGTCACTGGTAAAAGAAGCACATTCGTAAAGATTAAAGACTAACAATTGTGAGGTGGAGCCAGCATTCCAGTGCATGAATGATGCTTGAATGATTATGAGGTGTATTTCATATGGCTTGCTGTTGCCACTTTAATATTTACTCTTTCCTTACTCAAGGGTCCTACCTTCCTAGGTTAAACAAAGGGTCATGATGATGATGAAGAATTAATGACTTTAGTCACACCGGTGGGCCTGAGGCACACGAATGAGAATCATTGACGTAAATCCCTTGGAAAAGAAACAATACCAAAACTGGCTACAGCACAAAAATGTGCGTTGCGGCCTTGAAACTGAAATACCAACCCAGAGGGAAGTGCATTAACCAGGAAGTAATGTGCAGGATGATGGAGTATTGCCAGCGGTGACACCAACAGTAACCACAGTATCCACCAAACTTTATTCACACACAACTACTCTAAGCACTAAATCCCGTGATATTTTATAATTTACTCTTTCTGTGCTGACGATGTTACTGATTGTAGCAGCTACTTTTTGAACTGAACCAATCCCTTCATCATTACACGCTTTCCGAGCTGAATAAAATCGTCTATCGGTAGAATGAATTGAATTCGTAAAACGTCACTGTACCAGAGGGGTTAAAAATGAGGCGTTGCCTGTAGTGACGCAAGAAAATTTATGGAAAAACGAAAAATGTGCAGCCAGGGACTCTTCCGGCGAATACAGTAGATAGGGCAACAAGGCTGAGTTGTGATAGATGTGGCACTGTGTGTTTGCTTGTGTTGGAAATCCAAGAATGGGTATGAAACAACCTCTGTGGTGGTCGAATGTGGCTGCCACGATGTATAATGCTGTTATCCACAAATCCTACACAACCCTTGTTACTGTAAATGTCAGATGGTATTAGATATCAACAAATCTAAAACAGCAACAGTAAACATTACCAATTTACAATAATGAATATTATTGTATTATATTGGTCTAAAGGGAAAGCATCGTCAAAATGTTAATTATCTGGCATCTACTGAGTTCGTAGCCCAAATGTGACGTGCACACAGCAGCCTGGGGTCACAAGGAATATGTTGGCAACATGTTTGGGTACATGTATGCAGCAGTATTTGGACATATGTATGCAAACATGTTTCAGTGCAGTTTCGAACACTGACAGCAGAGGCGATGGGATAAGTGTGTCCATACCAGGCAGCTGAGACTTCATCATGGTCTGGACGCTGCGCTTCCCAACATGTTTGCAGCGTGTTCGGTACTGTATTGCTTACATGTTGCCAACACTAGTTCGAGCACACGTGTGGACGCGCACTTAAGCAGTTAAGATACCATTAAATACTTTCAGACTACAAGACTCGGAAAAGCTCAGATATAATCTGTTTCAATTAATCAAATTTACTTAGAGTATCCCATGTCATGGAAACACAGTAAATCGTCAGCGTGAGATTAATTGATAATTCAGTAATCCCCCGATGCTAGGGTGAAGCTTCAGCTCTTTCGGAATCTTTTGTCAGCTATACTTGACAGGCGGCTTGAAGTGAATGGAAACGGATGTTTAATGTGCTCTGGCGTGAAGGGTAGAGAATAGTGTTCAACATGCAGGACTGGGATACGTAATTGTTATAGGCAATAAGTGTTATTATCCAACATAATATGTTTGCTTTTCGTTAAAAATAATGAGATTATCATGCAAATGACTAATTATTAACGAACGACAATGTTGTGGATGTAACAAAGTTACAAAATAACAAAGAGCACCATTTTGTAACAGACAAATCATCGATTAGAATTTTACATCCCAGAACGCATTCTTTAACAGGCATTAGGAAATAAAATCACTGAAAGGTGACAGACGTTAGAAGGTCAAAAACAGAGAGAGAGAGAGAGAGAGAGAGAGAGAGAGGCTGAATCTGTCCATAGAACAAGTAGTCGCTTTAGCGTCCGAACCACAAGTATGTGGGTTTCACTCATACAGCTCTTCTCAACAGGGTTGAGTCAAAGGCTTTTCGTCTTATTAACTCTCCTCCTCTTACTGGATCCCATCAACCTCTGCCTCTTCGCCGCATTGCTGCATCTTTATCTCCTTTCTATCGCTACATCAATGGTCACTTCTCCTCTGAACTGTCTGCTTGCATCCCTCCACCTCTACGACGGGCGCGTAGCACCCGTCTAGTAACAAACTCTCATCCCTTTTCTCTCCAGCTCTCTAATGCAAGAGTTAACCGTTACTCCCAGTCCTTCATTTATGCAGCAGGTCAGCTCTGGAACTATCTCCCTCTGTCTGTATTTCCTGCTTCCTATGATCTCCAGTCTTTCAAACGCAGGGTGACCAGGCATCTCGAAATGATCTGATCTTGAATTTGGCTCTCTCTTGTATTTTTTTTTTTTTTTATTGGAAGGAGCAGTTTGCGGGCTCCTGGCCTTTGGTTCCTTCTTCCTAGCATAAAAAAAAACACTGGTGAATGAAATCGCTTGGCAATAACCACAATGAAGTCGTTGCCCGAGGGTGATAATTATCTCCTTTAACATCTTATGGCCTTATGTTTTGTTAGTGCTTGGCGATAACTATGAGCTATTGTGGAAACCATGTCGCTAAGATGTTTGAAACAATATTCATGGACCTCAGTACCACTGTGCTTACTGCCGTATTCCTTCTACTGCCAGTAGACCATTTCATCACTTTAAAGTGAAACCTTTCATTAAATAAAAAGTCATTTAAATTTCTAATACCAGGCAGACATATGTGTCTTACTTTTGATGTCAAGCGAATTTATCAGTATAAAGGAGATCTCACTTAAATTGGTCACAGATATGCTTAACGCTCAATTATACATACATACATACATACATATATATATATATATATATATATATATATATATATATATATATATATATATATATATACGTAGCTGTGTGTGTGTATATATATATATATATATATATATATATATATATATATATATATATATATATATATATACGTAGCTGTGTGTGTGTGTGTGTGTGTGTGTGTGTGTGTGTGTGATTTTGTAATGTTTATCAGCTTTTAATTCCTTTTTCCTTCCTAATGCCTATTAAACATAATTATCTGAGATGTATAATTCCAATCGATGACTTCTGTTACAAAATGAGGTCTTGTTGTTTTGTGTCGCTACCTAGTTACGTCCACAACAATCCTGGTTCATTAATAATTAATCTTTTGCATGATCACCGTTTTAAAATGAAAAGCAAACATTTTATGTTTGATAATAACATACTGGTTAATATAATTACGTATCTTAATCCTATATATTTAAACGTTATTTTCTATCCTTCACTCCAGAGCGCATTAAATTTTATTTCTCATTCACTTCATGTTGCCTGTCAAGTATGGCTGGTAAATGGTTCCCAACTAACTGTAGCTTCACCCTTGCTTCGGGAGATTACTGAATTATCAATTAATCTCACACTGAATTTACTTCCGTATGTATTTACAAGACATCAGAAGGTCCATGTAAATATTGGTAACGAAAGCAGATTACGTTTTAGCTTTACTATTGTGCGCACCTCACGCTATGGAACTCATTGGGTGCCAAATCATTACTGTTTTGATAATACAGTTTCCCTTTCAACCCATTATAATAAAATATTATTGCATATGTGTAATGTTTACTGTTTCAGTTTTCGATGTCTCTTCATATCTAATATCACCTAACATTGACAATAATAAAAGTTGTGTAAAATTTGAATATTACCGTATTATACATTGTGGCCGCCACCTCTGACCACCAGTCACAGAGGCTGTTTCATACCCATTCTTGTATTTGCAGCGCCAACACACAGCAGTGCCATATCTGCCACAACTGAAATCTTGTTGCCACATCTACTGTATTCGCTGGAGAAGTACACCGACTGTACCTTACCACCTTCGTACATTCTGCTTACCTTCCTAAATCCTATTAACCATTATACAAACTATCTACCTTTCTAGATCTTCCTACCTACCTTCCTACCTCCAACCTTACATCCTATATACTTATTTATCTACGCACTTGCTCTTCCACATCCATGTCTTCTTAAGTTTAACTACCTACTTGGGTAATTTTTTTTCCTGAGGGTCCTTCCAAAGGTCCATGTCTGCTGCTGTTTGCTTTACTTTGTGCTCCTTTGGGCCTGCCTTCTTTCCTTCTTGTCCTTGTGCCCCACCCTACGTGCCTGTCTTCCTTGGTGCCAGTCAGTGTGTCTGCCTCTACATGCCTGAAAACAACACGCCTACCTACCTTCGTGTCTGTTTGTCTGTGATCATGTCCATACGTGCCTACTTTCTTTGTGCCTCTTCCTACGTTCTTGTCCCTACGTGCCTGCCCTTTTATGTTCCTGCCTTCCTATTCTGGTTGCAGAAGTTGCGCCATTAAAAGTGAGAACCAACAACAAGGAAGGAGAGGAAACACAGGTATTTTCTCTTTTTTCTCTCCCTTTCTCTTGTTTTGCATTGTTATTTCTTGCATTGTTTTCCAAACCTCAGTCTTGTCTCCTTACCTGCACCTTACTTTTTTTGGCACCTAAAAAAAAAAAAAAAAAAATCCTATGTCCTCTCTTCCGACACCTGCCCATCGTGCTTCTCTTCGTCCTTCCAATACTTTCTTCTTATTACCCATTTGTCTTTCTTCTTCCTTCTTTTTATTCTGTTAGTCCTTCTATCTTCCCTTTATTTCCTTCCCGGTCACAACATTTCCTTCATAATTCTCCTCTTTCCCTTTCTTCACTGTTTTCCACCACAATAACCTTCTCTTCTTCCTGTCCTTTTTACTTAGCCCTCCACTGCCCATCTTCCTTCTATCTCCCAGCTTATCATTTTCTCCTTGCCCCTGTCCCCTATGCTAAACTATATTTCCCCCTCCTTCTTCCTTCCCCTACGTTTCGTCTCATATCTCTTGCCTCTTTACCTTTTTTCTTCCTCTATTCTGCTATCTCTTTCTACTCTTCCTCCTTCTGTACTTCACTTCCTTGCTTTCTTTCTTCCTCTCTTTTCCTCTTTCGCTTCTCTCTCTTCCCACAACTCCCTCTTCTTATTCCCTCTGTATGCTTGTTGGTGAAACTATTTGCTGCCAACAATAAAGTATCATTTTCTCCTACCTTAAAAACACTCCTTCGTCAATGTCATTTCACTGCTTTAAAAAATCACTGCTTCTAATGCCCTACAATGGCTGTGATAAATGTTGAATACGATTACGCGATGTCGTCAGGAACATAATGACGTCCGTATAATATGTCATCGTAAATCACTCGTGTGTTTACATTGTTTTGTATTAGAAACTTCATACAGGAAACTGTCTTTGATGAAGGAAGAAGACTTGATATAAAAATGCTTTCAATCATGTAGGCAATAATGATGGCCGTGACCCAACACGTAATATTACTGGCCTTAGTTCTGGTACAGATGCTGACATTCACAGTCTACACCAGACAGGGTTAGTGTTTTGTAGCGTACGGCATCACTACGATTTTTTTATTCTATATACTGCGGGATGATTCAATTTCCTTCATCTCCTATCCAACAAAAGGAACAAGAAACTAGTGTGATGTGTAGCAAGTACTCTTACTGTACATATACAAATCATCATCATCATCGGCATCACCATCATGTGCGACGCTTTGCTCCTCCCCAGGAACCCCACTGAGGATGGTCATTACATAACCACCTTCATGTTATCATGCTTCTCATTCTCGCAGTTACTTCTCTTCTTCCTTTGTTTCACCAGCGTACTGCTTCCTTTTCCTCTCTCAGAATTACCCTCAGTGTTATTTTTAGACTTACTTTAGTACCTCATCTCCTTCCTTTCTTTGAGCTAAGTCCATACCACCTCATCATATTTCTTTATCCATTCTGTAAAGCCACATTTAGTTCATACTGACAATTCTTCCTTTCCAGAATATTCATAAATGTCCCTTTTCATCTCTCATCACGAGTATGTTGTCAGCTGTTTTGAAAATAGTCGCTTCTACAGCCTGAAACCTTCAAAGTTCTCCATCACTCACTGCCCAGGTTTCACTCCCACATTCTCCCACACTAGAATGTCGACAGTTTCACGCAGGGTCCTCTCCCCCTCCATACAACCATCATATCCATCAGAATGCCACACAGTTCTATTACTATTCTCCAAATTGCACCCACTTTCCCACACTTCATGGCATGTTACACAATACAACGGCAAAATATATATAACCACCAACCATTTCAAGCACTTAACTCGCTAATTATACTCAGTAGCCTAACTCACCCAACTTCCTCTCTCTATCCCATACACTATACTCATACCAAAGTTTGTTGTTATAATATTTTCCTTCAAATGCCACTATTTTCCTTACAGTTTACATTCACTTTCAGTTACGAGAGAAAAGTGAACCTCTGGTGTGGCATAATTTCTTGTTGTCTGGAAGGGCGAGACGTAAATAAGTCTGACACCTGGATACTGATTCGTTGACATGAGATGGCTTCTTAGTGGTGAGTATGATGTGTTGTTGCAGGAAGGACAAGGAAGCAGAGTAAAGAATCTCGCCATCCCTCTAATACATCCTGGGAATAAAATCAGTTTTGATGAGAGGGAACTGATGGTATTTTTGTCAATAAATCAAACCCCCGGCTGCTCTGGGTCCCGGCTGAGTTATTGGTCAGGACAATTTTAGAACTGGTAGGGATTTTTCACCACCACCACCACCACCACCACCACCATCTCACTCTACTCCTCTTCCTCCTGTTTTTCATCCTACTTCTCTTGCTCCTCCTCAACCTACTTCTTCAACTCCTCCTATCATCATCCCTCTTCATTTTCCCCCACTACTTTCTTCCTCCTCCTCTCACAGTAGGTTACCTTGCTTTTTCGTTTTCTCACACACTTTCTTTCCATCAGTCACTCACCTCAAGCATAATCAAATTCTGTGCTTTTCATTATGCCTCCGCCCACCTTTGGTTAAGGAGGCATTAAGTGACTGGTGCCTGGGTGTGTGTGCGTGGATCCGTGCGTCCGTAACACTCATGTGGGTGGGTGTGCGTGGATCCGTGCGTCCGTAACACTCACGTGGGTGTGTGTGCATGGATCCGTGCGTCCGTAACACTCTTGTGGGTGTGTGTGCGTGGATCCGTGCGTCCGTAACACTCTTGTGGGTGGGTGTGAGTGGATCCGTGCGTCCGTAACATCTTGTGGGTGTGGGTGCGTGGATCCGTGCGTCCGTAACACTCTTGTGGGGGGGGGGGTGCGTGGATCCGTGCGTCCGTAACACTCTTGTGGGCGTGGATCCGTGCGTCCGTAACACTCTTGTGGGGGTGTGTGCGTGGATCCGTGCGTCCGTAACACTCGTGTGGGGGGGGGGTGCGTGGATCCGTGCGTCCATAACACTCCTGTGGGCGTGGATCCGTGCGTCCGTAACACTCTTATGGGGGTGTGTGCGTGGATCCGTGCGTCCATAACACTCTTGTGGGCGTGGATCCGTGCGTCCATAACACTCTTGTGGGGGGGGGTGCGTGGATCCGTGCGTCCATAACACTCTTGTGGGGGGGGTGCGTGGATCCGTGAGTCCGTAACACTCTTGTTGGGGGGGGGGTGCGTGGATCCGTGCGTCCGTAACACTCTTGTGGGGGGGGTGCGTGGATCCGTGCGTCCGTAACACTCTTGTGGGCGGGGGGGCGTGGATCCGTGCGTCCGTAACGCTCTTGTGGGAGGGTGTGCGTGGATCCGTGCGTCCGTAACGCTCTTGTGGGAGGGTGTGCGTGGATCCGTGCGTCCGTAACGCTCTTGTGGGAGGGTGTGCGTGGATCCGTGCGTCCGTAACACTCTTGTGGGGGGGGGTGCGTGGATCCGTGCGTCCGTAACGCTCTTGTGGGAGGGGGTGCGTGGATCCGTGCGTCCGTAACACTCTTGTGGGCGCGGTATCTCCTGAACTCATTGACGGGTTTCCATCAAAACTTTTGTCAGTGATGCAGTATGAAAAGGCGATGAGCTGATTAGGGCAGCTAGGTCAAGGGGTCAAATGTCAAGGTCATAAGGGGTCGACTTTGTGTGTGTGTGTGTGTGTGTGTGTGTGTGTGTGTGTGTGTGTGTGTGTGTGTGTGTTGGACTGGCAGATATAATGCAGTCTAGTGGCTACTGACCATACCTTGGGAAATTTTAAATATGTGGGTTAAGCATCTAAGGTGTTGATCAATGAAAGAAAAAGAAGTCTGTCCCAAGACGGTAAATACTGACCATATGAGTTACAGGTGTGGGTCACTGGAGTAAAAAGAAGTCTGTCCCAAGAAGGCAGTTTTTTTTTTTTTTTTTTTTTTTTGCGTCCGACTCTGGGCATAGGCTTTCACAGCCTGCTCCCAAGGCCCAGTAGTCTTCCTACATACCATACACATCTACATGTCACCACTTCGGCGCTAACACCCACCGTCCATATTGAATACATGCTAGGGCTGTCTCATGCAGGACTGGTGTACTGGTATTAGCGGGGGTATTTTAACGACATGTCGGCGGGTCTTCTGGTAGATCGGTAAAGTGTTTTTTTTACGAAATTCAAATCCTTAAACTGTTCCCTGCCCCAGCGGGGATTTGAACCTGGGTCCGGCAGGACTGCAGGCCACCTCTCTACCGATTGAGCCGTTGGTCACCATCAGTTGGGCATTATAGTTACACTCTTGTTACCCCCAAATGAATGTTTTTAGTTTATCGAAGACTTCTCAAGGTGAAAGACTTTGAACAGATTTTCACTGTGGTTTACACAAGAATATTTTTACACATTCCTTGGTGGCAATACTGTACAGTGTCTGGTGAATACTTCTGATGGCACATACACTCTTCATAAAGTTACCTGTGTTCCTCGCTACCTTGCCTCCTGGTTTTCGTATTTCATTTTCATTCAGTAAATATTGCAGTTTCCTTCTTTTTATTCCCCTCACCCTTCGCCCCGTCTGGCCAAAACGGCTTTTTCACGACTGGCTTGTTTGAGAAGCGATCGTTTTGGCTTTTATAAAAATATTCTTCTTCACATCGTTACCGGTATTTTTATCTGAATACTGTTCCTGGATGATACTTCCTTAGTTCCTGCGACTTTTATACATCAGTTTTTTCTGTCGCAATGTCATCTAAAAATTCCTTCCAAAAATCGCGTTCTTCCTTACATCGCCATTTTTTACCCTTAACCGATAGCATGCCTGCCCATTATTAAGGTGAATAAAATCGTCTGGAGAAAGCAAGGTTAAAAAAGGATATGACCACACTGAAGGGAATTCTTTATGTCTCAGGTGTCTCATTATTTCTTCTGCTGGCTTTGTTCCAGCAGGTTACATAAGTCACATTTCTTACCCTGTCTGCAGAGCTCAGTGTCATTTTTCCCCTTAAGCATTTCTTCAGTGTAATCCTTTTGTCTTCACACTTTTTCTCTCTTCATTTAGCTTTCTATATCTATAAGGTTTTGTTTTTTATCACTACCAGTATGTGTTCTTCACTTTTTTCTTTACACTCATTTCTTTTCTGGCTAATTCCTTCGCTTACCCTCTCAAGTTTTTGTCGACTTACTTTTTTCTCATCACTTCATCTTTCAGTGTTCCATATCTTTCATTTCTTACGTATAGCATTACTTTGATTTTTACTCTGTGTAATGATTCGCTCATATCGTCATATTTTTTTCGTCTCTGACGGGTATTCCTCTTGGTTCACGCGTTTTATTCAACATATTTTTTTTCATCGCTACCTACACATTAACTGTTCAGTATGCTTCCATTTTTCTTTATCCGTACTTATAGATCCTTGATTTTTATATTCCCTTATGCTTCGTTAACAATGATAAAACAAAGGTTCCTTATCTTTTTTTTCCTTTCCTGTATTTCTACATCACCATACGTTGCTCACATTCTGTAACTTTCTGTAACATTCTGTAACACCGTTTCTTGCTTCTGTCCACTATTTCTGTTTCACAAAACTCAAGTCACATGAAAGATTTACCTAACGTGGTGCAACAATTTACGACTTGCAGATATACACACCCTAACTTTTATTTTTCTCTGGACCTTTGTAATGGTGGCCGGGCTATTTCTACAAGTAATCATCCTCACAGCTGGTTAACTCTATAATAAGCTTACACACAGCTGGTCAACCCCATAATAAGCTTATATAGTCAGTCCTTTCCCTTATTATTTTCAGACTTTTAAAAGATTTATATTTACGTGTTAGGGTAAAAAAAGTTCATACAGGTAATTTGACACACACTTGCACTTTTTTTTTTTTAACAATGAATGGAGGACAGAAAAACAAAGGAAATGAAAAAACGTCCATGTGCCTAAATGCATCCTCCACTCATAAAATATTTATAACAACTGGATTTAAATAAAAGTGGATTAAATGTTTGTGGGAAGCAACTCCCAGGAAGTGAATTCCTGGGAGTAGTAGTTCTGAGGATAAATGAATTATGATAAGCAGAGGTTCTGCATTGCGGGGGAGAGAGTGTGAGTTCAGGGGCACTCCCAGCTGCCCGAGTATTTCGGGAGAAAATGTGAAGGGAGGCACAATTGAAGCAAGTTCGTCAGAGCACTTACGGTAAAAATATCGGTAAAATAATGCTAAAGAAACAACATCTCTATGTACAGATAATGGAGGAAGGTCCTGCGTAATGGTAGGACTATTAATATTAATTAATTTAATGGTTTTATTTTGAATTTTGTCCAACTGCTTCAATGCAACCGCTCCACATCCACTCCACAGTGGAAAATAGTATTCGATTTGTGAACGCACATGACTTTTGTGCTGTGGCCAACTGCTTGTCAGTGAAGAATTCATGAACTCTGTACAGAAGTCCCAATTTTTTAGACTTTTTTAGCAAGGGATTTAACATAAGCTGTCCAGCTGGTGTTTAGTGAGACACCCAGGATATCAAATGTAGTGGATATGGGAATACTGACATCATTTAAAATTATGTGGGAGTCTGAGGGATTCTTTCTGTTGGAGAAAATAATGTATTTAGTTTTCTGAGCATTAAATGAGACCAGATTTGTTTGTCCCCATTGACTAATATTAGAAAGGTCCTGGTTCAGAGAAACTGCTGTGTTTATTTGGGAATTTATAATATCAGATTGTGTAAAGGAGGTACTAAATGTGAAAGAACCTTAAGTGTTGAGTCATCAGCGTAAAAGTGTATTGGGTTGTGAGTGACAGATAGGAGGTCATTTATATGAATGAGAAAGAGGGATGGGGCCAAAATTGATCCCTGAGGTACGCCAGCATTTATGGAATGAAACTGGGAATAAATTCCATCTACCATGACCCGTATTCTACTATGAAGGTATGAAAAAATTAGAGGAACCAGTGATGCAAGGCCATAATGTGACATCTTAGACAATATGGCCTGGTGCCATACTCTGTCAAATACTTTGAAACATCAAGTGCTACTGTGTGTGTTTCACCGCGTTGGTCCATTGTTTTGTTTATCTGATGGGTGAGAAGACATATAATGTCTACAATTGAACGTTCTTGTCTAAATCCATACTGCCGATCATTGATTAATTTATTGATCTCTAGGTGCTTGACTATGTGTTTGTTTATTAGTGTTTCAAAAACTTTACCAAGAAGGGAAGTTATAGCGATTGGTCTGTAGCTTGATGGATCAGATGTGGCCCCCTTTTTAAGAACAGGATGGATATTTGCTTCTTTCCAAGAGGCTTGAAAATTTGGGGTACAGATGCATAAGTGGAAAAAAAATTTGCTAATACAGGAGCCAACACTGGGGAGCAATTTTTAGTACTCTAGTGAAGGACTCTGTAATATAGCTTGTACGTATCTGATGTGAATCTTGAATGAGGGTATTTGAGGGGAATCAAAATCAAGTACAGGAATATTGTGATTTTCTGTATTAAGGGTTTTGCTGAAAAAATGTCAACAAGAAGGTTGGCTTTTCCACGTGGGTCACTGACTAGATTTCCACTGGGGGACTGTAACGGTGGAATGGAAGAGGTGGTAGTGAAGTTAGATTTGAATGAATTAAGAGTAGACCAGAATACTCTGTTATCATTTGGGTTGTTCAGTAGTTTGTTAGCCTGTCTATGAAGAAAGTCTGATTTGGAAAGATTGACAATAGTTCTGGCATGGTTTCTATTTCTATAATAGTTAAAGGCTTCTTTAGTTTTGGTCCTTGTATAAGTTTTATAGGCTATTGTTTTATGTTCTGTTACTCTAGCACAATTGTGGTCAAACCATTTGGGTGAATGACATCTTTTTCTGTAACTATGATGGGGAATGAATGTTTCCATGCCAACTTTAATGAAATCATGTATGTGGCCCAATGTGTAGCTTGCATCTTGAGAGAAAAAGGAGATCCAAGGAACATCCATGAAAAAATTTTGGAGACTCTCCCAGTCTGCCCTGTCGTAGTGCCATTTAGTCACCACGACAGGTTCAGAGCAGGAGGGTGTGGCAGGTGTTGAACTGGTGGCTTGTATTAGACAATGATCCGAGGATCCGAGGGAGGACTTCACTTCGACATTGTAATTATCCGAACTGGTTGTTAGAAACAAGTCCAATAGGTGGGGATTTTGATTGGGGTTGTCTGGTGCACGGGTGGGTTGACTGACTAATTGGGTGAGATTAAATGAGTCTGCAAATGGCTCACATTCAAGACCAGAGTCAACAGTTCTGGCTGAACAAGTGAGCCATTCAACATTATGGACATTAAAATCGCACAGGATTGTAATTTCTGATGCAGTAAATATGTTGTGGACACTTAGCTGTGTAGAAACAGTCAAATAGACTCGGCTATGGAGCGGATTTATGGGAACGATAAACACAACAGAAATACTTAACTACCAGAAATACTTCTGGTATAATTTGTTTCGTTTTCTTTGTATCTGGAGAGACTATACTGTTCATAATAACAACAGTTACAGGCAGTCCTAGTTGTAAGTCAGGGATAGGTTCCAGAATTTACAACTTTTTAAAACAATAAGTCTATGTATAGTGGAGAAACTGATAACTTAACCTTGTAAGTAGCAAAAACAAATATTAAAGATGACCACTTGTATATGGGAACATATTTATTTACAATATTTTTGCTACTTTCACACAGTTTTATCAGACTTAGGAAAGGCCTTTTGTATTACAGGAGTTAACGAACGCTGTGTTCAACTCCTCTAAAGGCTTCCTCAAAGTAGAATTAAATAGTTTGGTGATGGCAGGTAAAAAATACAAATGTCATCAGAAATGAAGGGGTTAATGTGCAATGCTTCCGTGATAATCTGTGAACTACTGGCAAAAATAAACAAGATGGATGTCTAAATAATATGGGAATGCATGAGTTAATTATTATAGTAATTTTGTCTTGTTTGTGATTCCTTGAGCCCAGCGGATATGATCGTGGAGTGGCAGAGCTGGTCTTAAAGATTACTGTATTAGTTTTTTTACCTTCGATCTTTAATTCTGACTTGGTCGCTCGTCTCTTAAGGATTGACAGCTTAACCACATGCCAACAGATAACGTCATGCCTGGCACACACGCCATACCCACTGTACGCAACAGGAAAGACAGATTTACAGGATTATGAAGGTGGTGGTCAAGTTGTACGTTGCTGAACCGGGGACCTAAGTGAAGGAAAATAACACTAAGACTGGAACACGGACAGACTGGAAATTAGATTTTTTGTGTAACCAGTCAACTAATTTTGCACCAGACCCATGGACGTGTAATAAAACATACACAGTAATTCTATCACAATAGTCCTGAATGAGACAATCTTAGAATGTCATTAGAATGGACGGTGAGAATAGTCCCCCAGTGGTGACATGTGACGGTGTGTGAGGCATCTGTTGTGTGTACGAGGATTACTGGCCTTCAACAAACTGTCTTGCTTTATTGTATATTCAGATACATAAAATAAAATATAATGGTGTTAGATGACATACTGTTTTTGACGTCGGCTGATATATATGTATATATATATATATATATATATATATATATATATATATATATATATATATATATATATATATATATATATATATATATACATATATATCAGCCGTTGAGGTCCACAGCAGGACCGGCCTATCCCTACCGAAGCAGGGACGATACAGCCAATGTATCTCTACCCAGTGGCTTAGGCTGTCTGGCATAGACTGTATGTAGGGTGAGAAGTGCTTGTGAGTGTGACTGTAGTGTTGCAGTGGCTTTGGATGTGTGTGTAGTCTGTGAACCAATTGTAATCGGCCCGCCTGATGCCCATTGGGGGTAAGCGACACTGGTTCAACCACAGCACCCCTTGTGTCCGCCAAAGTAGCAAGTGGCTTGGTGAACGCTTCCCAAAGATTTTACAACTCTGGCGGGAGGCGAACCCATGCTCACCAGCGTGCGAAACGCACACTCTACCACTGTACCACAGAGGCTTGTGTGTGTGTATATATATATATAGTGTGTGTGTGTGTGTGTGTGTGTGTGTGCGCGCGCGTGTGTAATGAATATAAGGAGCAAAAGGAGTATGAAAGTACAGGAATAGGGAGTGGGAAAGAGAAAAAAGGGAACATGAACGAAAGAATATGAGAAAACTAAGAAGAGCCCAAAAAGAATGATGGAGGTCTATCTATCTATCTATCTATTGCCAGTCGCCTCAATCCCGTTTGGGGTGGCCACAAACAAATCGCCTCCAAGTCGCCCTGTCCCCCGCCATTTCACTGCCCTGCTCCCAACTCACACCCCCCTCTCTCATATACCTCTCCACCCCATCCCTCCATCTCATCCTCGGCCTCCCCCTCCCTCTTCCCCCCTCCACTTCACTCACATACACTCTCTTCGTCAGTCTTTCACCCTCCATCCTCTCCACATGATGGAGGTGCGGGATGGAATAAACAAAAAGGACAATAGTGACTAACACAGAGAGAGAGAGAGAGAGAGAGAGAGAGAGAGAGAGAGAGAGAGAGAGAGAGAGATTTAGCGAGGAAGATATAAAACGAAGAAGACAAGAAGATACAGACGAGAGGACGATGAAAAGGGAAGAAGGGAGAGGAAGGGAGGAAAGTGAATACAGAAGAGGGATGAAAAGGGAGGGAAAGAGGAGACGGCAGTGAAGGAGGCAAGGAAGGAAGGAAAAGAAAGAAGACGAATGTAAAAGACGGAACGAAAGAGAGGGAGGAAAAGGGAGAGAACGAGTAAAGGGATGTGAAGACAGAAGGAATGGCAGGGAAGTAGAGAAGGTAAGGGAGGGAAGTAGAGAAGGTATGGGAGGGAAGTAGAGAAGGTAAGGGAGGGATGTAGAGAAGGGAAGGGAGGGAAGTAGAAAATGGAAGGGAGGGAAGTAGAGAAGGTATGGGAGGGAAGATGAGAAGGGAAGAGAGGGAAGTAATGAAGAATGGAAGGGATGTGGAGAAAGATAAACTGGAAATGAGGTACCGCAGAGAAAAGGAAGTGAAGGAGAAAAAGAAGAAAGAAGAGTGGGAGAGAAAAAGAGAAGGGAGTGAAATGTGAAAGTGAATTAAGGGAAAAGGAGGGATGAAACGGAAAGGAAGAGGAAAGGGATGTGATGTTGCGAGGGATGGAGTACAAAGGAAAGCAAAACACCAACAAACTCAGGGATCCTTTCCGGGAGGCCTGTTAAAGAGAAGACTATAACTATGATATCTAATTCTATGAGAAGATGATAAGAGTAGTACAGGAAGAAGGATCCCCGCTTACCCCTTCCACATCACACACTCCAGCCGAGGTCAGAAGGAAAACGTGAAAAGAACCACCAGGCACTATAGAAACACTGTCATGGAAATTTCATAAAGGATGAATGGAAAACCATATTCTAAGAAACATAATGTATAATGTAAGAGCGTCATTATTTACTTAACGATATTGTGCTCTTGTTATATTCTCCATGTTCTTCATGATATGAATAAATATTTATTATGATCAGGGCTAGCAGGGGATAACAAGCTGGATACTTATCGGATAAACTTATGTTTACTATTACTGTACTTTATCACAGTCTACCCTCGGTAATTATTCCATATGTCTACAACTCATTCAGACAAGCAATTCTTTGCTTCATTGGACTGGAAACGTTTGCCAGTAATTTTACAGCCATTATTTCCAGTGTTATTTGACCGGCCTATGTGAAGTACTTATTGACTGCAATATTGCCATGACCATTCTTGTTCTTCTCTTCTTCTACTATTTATTATTATTATTATTATTATTATTATTCATTTGTTCACATCACCTCGTATTCTGTGCACTGACAAGTTAAACATACACAGCTCTTCCAAACGTTCTTCTCATGGTTTGTGCCTCAGTCGGGGTAATCATCTCTGCCACTCTTCGCTGCAACCTCTTTGATTTATCTACGCGTTTCTCATAACACAGTGAACAATACTAAACACAGTAATAATATTCAGTCAGGGGAGAAACCAGGAGAGGAGCAAGGTAGTGGTAAGAAAAAAGGAAGAGTTACATGAAGGGACGGAAAGGACTGGGAATGAAGATGGAAAGGAAAAGAAGGTAAAGAAGAGGACGGAAGAAGGAGCGAAAAGGAAATGAGAGGAGGGGATAAGACCAGGAGAGGCAAATAATGAAAGAGGGAAATGAAAAAAGAGCAGGAAGTAAGTTCGAGGAAAGCAGAGATGAAAGAAGACAAATTAAAGGAGGAAGGAGAGGAAGGAAGGAAAGACGAGGAGAGAAAAAGTTAGAGAGAAAAGAGCAAGAAGATGGAAGCAGGAGCCAAGGGACAAAAAAAGGGGCAAAAGTTTAAGACGAAGGAGGGAGGAAGGAAAAGAAAGTAAAATGGAAGGAAGGAGAGAGCTAGAGGGAAAGAAAGAGGAAAAAGGAAAAAGGGAGGGAAAAAACAACAGGATGGATGGAGAGAGAAGGGAAGAATATAAGGAAAGGATGGTGAAAGAGGACGAGCAAGTAAGTAATGCGGCAAGGATGAAAGGAAAGCTAAACTAGGGAAAGACGACGGAGGAGGGAGGGCAGGGAAGGAAACAAGAAGGATGAAGAAGGGGAAAAAAAGGTAAAATGTGGAAGAGATGATGGAAGAAAAAGGAAGGAGGGAAAAGAAGGGATGAAACGCAAAAAATGAAGAAGAAAGGGGAGAAAGAAAATACTGACGGAAGGAAAAGGAAGGACGAGGAGAGAAAATGAGTCAGGGAAAGAAAAGAGGAGGGAAGGAATGGAGGAGAAGCAAGAAAGAGAGGAGAGAAGGAGAGGCAAACCAAATGGTACAAGGATCCGTGAACAATTTAAGCTGTTAGTGAGGCACAAAAGAGTGGTGCCAATGAGACTGATTAAATAAATTAGGACACTCCGTAAGGAATGGGTTTAGCATACTGAATAGGAAGACATTCGAAATAAAGAGACAAGATTCAGAGTTGGATATTGTGAGTAGCTTGTCTCCTAAGCTAAATAAAATCTTCAGAGGAGAGGAATAATACAAAGTAAACAACATACACAGTTAATAAGGGTCCTTTCATAAGCTGAATAAAATTTTCAGTAGGTGTCTAGAATAGGGAATGAGATGCAGAGGTGCAAAGATACGGTGCCAAACTGATGGCATCAAAACTATTAGCTATAAAAGACTTCACTGAATGGAAGGGTTAAGGAATACTATTTCTAACTCCTTCCCAAACCATTCTTGAGCTGAATAAAATCGTCTGGATGAACCTAGAACATAATTTAAGGTGTCATTGTACAGAGGCGGTTAAAAGGTATTGCTTCTGTCAAATTCATTACAATAGGACCCTCTAGTATGGATAAGATCCTCACGAGGTAAAGCTGAAGAATACAGTATTCCTCAAACGGTGTCCAATCGCCCTCTTTCGGTATAGGCCGTGTTTCCTCGTACCAGCACACCCTGACCACCGACCTTCATATACGATTCACCGAGATTTGGTCAGTAAGTCTAGGCTGCCGCCGCCGCCAATTTCATAACCTATCCCCGTTACAATAACTGCCTTGATTTGTTTGGGGCTAAACCGGAGAGCTTATTTAATTCAAGCAAGCTCACCTAAGCCAAAGGGTTGGATCTGTTGTTGTTCCGGTACCCAGGCTCATCTGAAACGTGAACCCAGTGAACTGAGGGCTTGAGCTCCACCAGCAGTACAACTTCCTCCTTTCGGGGAAATGGGGAATGGTTGAGGGACGTTTGTATAACCAGGCAGTTGAGTCGCAGCGTTATATTGGTGCCACCACATGAAGGCGTCTCTCTGCAGCACCTGCCATAGGGTTAAAGGGGTTAAGAGGCAGCAGAATGAGATGCGAGACGTTGATTTTCCAATTTAGATTCTATTGGTGATTTGTGAAGCCGTTTTACTGCGTGATAACTTTGCCCCGGGAGAGGTAATGGAGGGTGGTGGAGGTGGAGGTGGTGGTGGTGATATGTGTCTGGGTTGGCAGATCCAGAGCAGTTTTGGTACCTACTGACCTTATCTTGAGAAAGTTCAAATATGATGGGCACCGTGTGTGTCAAAGGCCTAGGTCACCGGAGTTATATATATATATATATATATATATATATATATAAAGTTTACCCCCAAGCTGGCGGCTGTCCCCCGTCAGGTGAACATCGTAGTTCTGATCCCAGCATTTGAATGTATTAGCTAAGGAAAGGCTTCTGAAGGTGAGATAAAAAATATTTACATGTCTTGTCACGATGATTGCTTCAGTTGTTCCACTTATTTTTTACTTATCTTTTTCACCGACAACCTTCGTCACAATACTCCTTTCGAAAATTACTTTTTTGTTTACAACGCTATTTTAACCCTTAGCCGATAGTACGTCCACTATTACGGTGAATAAAATCGTCTCTATACCACAAGATCCAAACAGAATAAATGTAACTGCACTGAGAGGGATCATTTCTGCCTCAGGTGTATCAATATTTCTTCTGTTTGCCATATTCCCGTGCCTTTTATATATATTTTTTATCCTGTCAGCAGATCTCCGCTTCATTTTTTTTTTCATCTCTTCACAGTGTTATCCTTCTGTCTCATCACATTTCATTTCCCTTCTGTTCATTTTTTTTTAATGTAGTTTCTTTGTCTCTACCAGTATGTATGTTTCACTTTTTCTTTACTTTCATCTCAATGTCCTCGCTAATTCCTTCGATCACGCTCCCTAGTGTTTGCTGTCTTATTACTGGGTGTTTTTCCCCTCATCACTTAATTTTTCAGTATGTTTCCATTTCTCTTATTCCTTACTTATACCTGTACTTTCATTTTTACCACTCTATTGTTTCGTTCATACCGACTTTATTTCTTTTTTGGCTTAGATGGGTATTCGTTTTGATTCACTTGCTATTCAGTGTATTTTTTAAATCGCTACCTTCAGATTAACTGTTCATACAAATTTAAATCACTTTGCAAATTCTGTCATGTTTGCTTATTATGTTTCATTTAGTTCATTTTTTTTTTTTCAGTTCTACTTCTTTCCTCTCTTCACTTCATAATTCAGTATGCTTCATTTTTTCTTTATCCGCACGTCTACATCCTTGATATTCATATTCTCTTATGGTTTACTCGCACTCTGCCTTTTCTTATACAGCTGTTCTTTGTTCAGGAACCATTCTATTCTTTCCCTTCCCCACATTCCTCCATCACCATGCTTCGCTCATTCTGTAATTTTCCCACGGTTGCTGAACTCGTCTTCTCTCTTTTTCATATACACTCGTTCCTTCTCGTCTGCTGTACGGATGAAAGGTACATCCTAACATGATGTATTAAAAAAAATAAAATAAAATAAACTTCATGCAATTTTTTAAATAGTTCCTATTACCTTAGGTTTCCCCTATTGAAATACCTGACAGTATTTAATATCACTCCAACTTAAATCTTTTTCACCTCCACATCCCACCTATGCTCTCACCGTGTTCGTGTTTCCTGTCCACTATTTCTGTTTCACACAACTCAACTCACATCAAAGATTTACCTAACACGGTGCAACAATTTACGGCTTGCAGACTTACACACCCCAACATTTTTTTTTCTGTGAACCTCTGTAACGGTGGCCAGGCTATTTTACAAGTAATCACCCTCACAGCGGGTTAACTCTATAATAAGTTTACATAGTCAGTCCTTTCCCTTATGCTTTATTATGTTCAGACATTTACAAAGATTTATGGTGACATGTAGAGAAAAACAAGCTTCTGAATTTCTTTCTTTGTACTTGAAGAAACTTCTTTGTGTGTGTGTGTGTGTGTGTGTGTGTGTGTGTGTGTGTGTGTGTACTTTCTTCTTTCTTCCATTATACATATATTCTGAGATACTTTAAAAGTGTACTTTGCTTTTCTTTTCCTTTGTATTTAGGGGAAAAAAGCAGTACTGCTCATACTGAGAGTAGATACAGACGGTCCCAGTTACAAGTCAAGGATATATTTCAAACATGACAATGTTTTACAAACATTCATTTTACGTAAATCGGAGCCAGCTTAACGGGTTGAGAAAGAACTCTTAGGCTGTGGGAAATGTTACAGGAATAAACTGCGAACTGTTAGGGTAAAAAAAGGAAGACTCGAGAAGGGTGGCTTACAAAAGTCAGATCTTGCAGGAGCTATTTTGTGATTATGATTCCTAGGGGCCTGGATAATGATGATTCAGTCGGGGATCTGGCAGAAGTAATTATCCTGTTTTTTTTTCCATTTCTACCTTACATTCTGGACTGCGTGCTCGTCTCCATGAGTCAGTAGCTCAACCACATACCAGTAGATGGCATCATGTTAATGAAACATATCATATCCACCGTCCATTAAAAAAAAAAAAAAAAAAAAAAAAAAAAAAAAAAAGGACGACGACCGAAGAGGAAAAAAAAAAGCGGGTGGGGGGGGGGAGAATTGAACAAAATGTGAAAAAAAAAAAGATACATGAATGAACGATGTGAGAAAGAAGAGTCTGACCAGAGAAGGATGCACAGACAGGATCAACTTAAGTGTAACAATACTGAATACTAAAGATCAAAGCAAAACAAACAACAAAGACGAAAAACTAAGGCGTGAGCAAATCACAGGAGAAAATATAAATCAGAGCAACTACAGGTAAATGGGAATGCTGGCAGCGATTTAAAAAAAAAATGGAAGCATACAGAATAATGAAGCAAGTACAGACAAATAGTAAAATCTGAAGAAATCTGAGGATGTAGACGAAGAGTGGGAGAAAGTAGAAGTAACAATGAAGGAAAACTGATTCAAAACTTCGAGTAGGGTAGAGTTCTAGAACCATACTAAAAAACTAAAAACAGAAGAGAAAATAAAGTGTAGAAGGAAATTAATGAACATGTTAGAAAGATGCAACAGAGAATGAATTTTGACAAAGCGTATATATGACAATGAGAAAAAGAAAGAAATGATGACTGACAGTAAAAAGTTCCTATCAATATAGTTAACCAGCTTGCGGACGAATACATGAAAAAATTACACGAGAAAATTACTGTACATGATAAAATAGCTAGTCCACCATTACAAAGGTCTACGGAAAGGAAATGTTAACATCTTCAGCCCAAGGACGCCATTTACACTATACAGTAGTCTTGTTGTCTGCTAATGATGTTACTCAGAAGAAACTATTCAAACTTCAGGAGTTAGATTTAGTCTCCATCTGTCCCTGTATTGTGAGTGAGGTTTCCAAAGCTGAGAAAGAAAAAAAAATAATCCTCTGACTTGGGGGTTCACTGACAAGATAAAAATAAAAGACTGTGAAGCATTAAAGTCTGCAACAAAGAAAACAATCACCTTTCACACAAACCAGCTGTAAAAAAACCTTGCATGGCCAGATGGGCGAAGGGGGAGAGAATTGAAATGAACGAAACGGCACCTTTACTGAATGAAAATGAAATACCGGTACAAAGTGGCAGCTGTGCTCTCCTAAGCTAAAAAAAAAAAAAAAAAAAAAAAAAAAAAAAAAAAAATCGTCTGGCAGCAGTAAGAAATCAAGTAAAAATTTGAAAGAAAGGCATTCGGGAGCCGAATGCTAATCGCCCGCCAGAATATACTGTTAGCCAAGTCCAAGATTTTGGCCATATTTTGATTCCCTGAAGGTTTCATGTTGATAGCTCAAGCCGTTCATGAGATATAATGGTGCTTATGGCGGGCGATAAAAACTAGCTGGCATTTGGCAGCTATTTTGGTGATCCTGACCTTTGACCCCGAGTGCCCATTTTCGAACTCGTTCAAGATTTTGGCCATATCTTGATACCCTGAGGGTTATATGTTGATAGTTCAAGCCGTTCATGAGATATGTGTAATGGAAACACACACACACACACACACACACACACACACACACACACACACACACACGCAGGCAAAAACATTATAGCTCCGCCTTCTAAAGGCTGGCGATACTAAGTCACTTGGATGAAGGGGTTAATTCTTTCAGTGCAATGACGTTTGTTCTTTTGATATTCTTGCTGTCACCATTCATTTATTTGCAGTTTTTTTTTTTTTTTTTAGTTGATCAATCTCAATCAGCTCTTTCTAGTAAAATGACGATTATTACTGATTCTTGTTAATTGCATTCGATTTTATTTCAACGTAGGGAAGATATACCGCACCTGACAGGTTAACTACGAGTGCACAGTGAAAGGAATATCGGTAAAGGTTATTTATATACTGTACATATGCAGTGCAGTGCACCGTGGTGCAGGGGTTGTGTGGTGTGGTGTGATGTGACGTGCTGTGTTGTGCTGGTGTGTTTTGAGCGCACGCGCACGCACGCACACACACACACACACACACACACACACACACACACACACACACACGTACGCGCGCACGCTAACTGTAAGAGGGTGGGAAAGGATAATAATAGAGGAACGTGGTTGCCTAATGAGGGATGAAGACCAGAAAGACGGAGGTATGCAATGATTGCGGGAGAGGGAAAAGCAGAGGAAAAGGGTGGAGCGAAGGGAGAAAAAGGCAAAGAAGTGGGTAAGAGATGAGGAGAAGGAGGAGGAAAGGGTAAGGGATATGAAAAGGGAGAGGTGAATGTATGGGACGGGGAAGAAGATGGGAGAGAGGGATGAGAGGGTGAGGGAAGAAGAAAATAAAGGGAAGGTGAGTGGGAGGGAAGGGGAAGAGACGGGGAAAAGAAAAGGTGAGAAGAGGGGAGAAGAGAGAGAAAAGGGAAAGGATGGGAATACGAGGAGGAATAGAGGATGACGGTAGGGGAGAACAAGGTACAGACTGCAGGTGATGAGGGAAGGTGTGACGAATGAGAGGAGGGAGAGAAGAAGATGGGGAGAGACGCAGAAACAAGAAATTTATTAGGCGGGAACGGTATTAATACAAACTTTAATCTGCGTTCCTTACAGTAATGAGACAGCCGGGAATGGAGTCCAGTATAATGAGTAATATAATACCCAATCTGGAACAGTATAGTGTACTGAAAATATACCGTACACAACCACCACCACCACCACCATCATCATATATACCGTACTGAATGTCATCATCATCATTTTATGTACCATACTGAATGTCATCATCATCATCATCATCATCATCATATATACCGTACTGAATGTCATCATCATCATATATACCGTACTGAATGTCATCATCATCATCATATATACCGTACTGAATGTCATCATCATCATCATCATCATCATATATACAGTACTGAAAGTCATCATCATCATATATACCGTACTGAATGTCATCATCATCATCATATATACCGTACTGAATGTCATCATCATCATATATACCATACTGAATGTCATCATCATCATCATATATACCGTACTGAATGTCATCATCATCATCATATATACCGTACTGAATGTCATCATCATCATATATACCATACTGAATGTCATCATCATCATCATATATACCATACTGAATGTCATCATCATCATCATATATTCCGTACTGAATGTCATCATCATCATATACTGTATACCATACTGAATGTCATCATCATCATCATCATCATATATACCATACTGAATGTCATCATCATCATCATATATACCGTACTGAATGTCATCATCATCATATATACCATACTGAATGTCATCATCATCATCATATATACCGTACTGAATGTCATCATCATCATATATACCGTACTGAATGGCATCATTATCATCATCTTCATATATACCGTACTGAATGTCATCATCATCATCATCTTCATATACACCGTACTGAATGTCATCATCATCATCATATATACCATACTGAATGTCATCATCATCATCATATATACCGTACTGAATGTCATCATCATCATCATCATCATCATCATATATACCATACTGAATGTCATCATCATCATCATCATATATACCATACTGAATGTCATCATCATCATCATATATACCGTACTGAATGTCATCATCATCATCATATATACCGTACTGAATGTCATCATCATCATATATACCATACTGAATGTCATCATCATCATCATATATACCGTACTGAATGTCATCATCATCATCATCATCATCATCATAATATATACCGTACTGAATGTCATCATCATCATCATCATCATCATCATCATCATATATACCATACTGAATGTCATCATCATCATCATCATCATCATATATACCATACTGAATGTCATCATCATCATCATCATCATCATCATATATACCATACTGAATGTCATCATCATCATCATATATACCATACTGAATGTCATCATCATCATCATATATACCGTACTGAATGTCATCATCATCATATATACCATACTGAATGTCATCATCATCATATATACCATACTGAATGTCATCATCATCATATATACCATACTGAATGTCATCATCATCATATATACCATACTGAATGTCATCATCATCATCATATATACCGTACTGAATGTCATCATCATCATATATACCATACTGAATGTCATCATCATCATCATATATACCGTACTGAATGTCATCATCATCATATATACCATACTGAATGTCATCATCATCATCATCATCATATATACCATACTGAATGTCATCATCATCATCATCATCATCATCATCATATATACCATACTGAATGTCATCATCATCATCATATATACCATACTGAATGTCATCATCATCATATATACCATACTGAATGTCATCATCATCATCATATATACCGTACTGAATGTCATCATCATCATATATACCATACTGAATGTCATTATCATCATCATATATACCATACTGAATGTCATCATCATCATCATCATCTTCATCATATATACCGTACTGAATGTATCATCATCATCATATGTACCGTACTGTCATCATCATCATATATACCGTACTGAATGTCATCATCATCATCATCATCATCATATATACCATACTGAATGTTATCATCATCATCATCATGTATACCGTACTGAACGTCGTCATCATCATCATCATCATCATCATCATCATATATACCGTATTGAATGTCATCATCATCATCATCATCATCATATATACCGTACTGAATGTCATCATCATCATCATCATCA
Source organism: Coenobita brevimanus (assembly GCF_032717465.1). Classification (NCBI taxonomy): domain Eukaryota; kingdom Metazoa; phylum Arthropoda; class Malacostraca; order Decapoda; family Coenobitidae; genus Coenobita; species Coenobita brevimanus. Next base: position 3,415,342 of record NC_137037.1, read on the forward strand.
TCATATATACCGTACTGAATGTCATCATCATCATCATCATCATCATCATATATACCGTACTGAATGTCATCATCATCATCATCATCATCATCATCATATATACCGTACTGAATGTCATCGTCATCATCATCATCATCATCATATATACCGTACTGAATGTCATCATTATCATCATCATCATCATCATCATCATATATACCGTACTGAATGTCATCATCATCATCATCGAACAAAAAGAATGATGTGGGTAACATCGAGAAACAAGAAAAACAAAACACAAAGGTTGGAAACCTAACACCAACGACCACTTCATCATCATCATCATGTCTACCCCTACTACACTAACAGGATGGATGGCATTCAGGTCCAGGAAATAGAAAACACACCATTAAGAGGACCATGAACAGTGTCCAGTGAAAAGGAGCCAAACAATGATCCACACATCATCAACGCCTTCGAAACAACAATAAATAATAACCAGACCACCGTAAAATTGTCCAAGAACAATTCTGATTAAGGTAAATTTCCCAGAGCCATTGCCTACTAGAAGCCAAGCCATAAAGGGACGTTGAGGTCAAGGTCACTAATTTTGCGCACGTCACCTTAGGTCATCACAGTTTACAAGTCCGTCAAGTTTGTTGGCTCTAGATTTATTCTTTAATGGAAAATTAGGTGATATCCGGAATATCCGGGAAAATCTCAGTATTTGACCCTTGGCGATCTCGGAGGATATTAATCCCATTAAGATCATACACCTCTCAGATCTGCTCCCCGGCAAGCGGCATATGCTACAAAAATTTCAGCTTTCTAGTTTAGTGGCTTCTGAGACAGTGTCAACAACTTGGTTTTCTATGCTCCGAATAATATCCGGAGATCCAGTTAGCCAATTGCCTTCCAATTTTCCGAGATGAAGCAGCCAGTTGGGGGACTCAACTGACAATGTTATAAGGTTCTAGGCTAATTACCCTCCGAGCAATGGCCACTTACATTCTACGAAGAAAGAATAATGATAAGAATGTTGAAAAAACAATAAAACTTTCCAGATGGATGTGGGAAGTTTTAATAACAATAATAATAATAATAATAATAATAATAATAATAATAATAAACAAATAATAATAATAATAAATTAAAATAATAAATGATAATAATAATAATAATAATAATTATTATTATTATTATATTAATCATCATCATCATCTGGACCTCTCTCCCATCCTAGGGCAGGGTGAGGAGTAGCAATGTCCAGACAGCCCAAATTTGCCCAATCCAATGGGCCACGCTTCCATTCACTCATCATTCAAGCCCCCGGAATCCTGGCTCTAACGGATGGGCTACGCCAAAACATTCACCACGATTTGTAGCTTCACATAAACGTATTCGACAGAGTCAATCCGGAAGCTGCCACTTTAAAAAGGGGTGCCAAAGCCCTGATCATGCACTTCTCCTCACAACATTCATCCAGCCAGCTCGATCGCTTGTCAGTTCCCTAGCCTCACCGACTTCCAAACCTCTCTTCCTCATACACACATCCACCATATCTCTCCACCTTCTCCTTGGCCTACCTCGCCACCTCCCTCCTTCAAATTCGCTCAGATATCTTTTTCACCGCTCTATTGTTTATCCATTTTCTCCACATGACCATACCATCTCAGTACACTTTCTTCGATTCTGGTGTCCACCGACTGCCTCACTCCCACATGTTTCACGAATCAAATTATTTCGTATCCAATCCCACCCTCTGTACCTCCACCCTTACCATTCCTCAGCAGTTCCATCTCCATTGCTTGATTTTACTCTTGACTTTTCATCTTCATGCCACACCATAGTCTCACATCCATATGTTAAAGTTGACACTAGCACTCCTGCATGCAAGCCTCAGTGCAGCTGCACCACTCAAGCCTCAGTTTCTTATCAAGGCCTTCATTGCACCAGTTTAACTTTTTCTTCCTAGTGTCACTCTCACTGTACTTTCCACTTCTTTTGGACATTTTCCTCTCTTTTCTATCACTGTACCCAGGTATATGAACTCTCTCACCAATTCCAGTCTCTCTTCATTCACTGTAACATCGCACTGGGAGTCACCTTTTCTTTAACTTCTCAATAACCATCCACGTTACTCTCTTCCACATTTACTCTTGCAAGGCACGATGTTCACATGTTCAACATCAGCAAAACTCTGCACTAATAATAATAATAATAAATTAATAATATAATAATAATAATAATAAATAATAATAATAAAAGACTTAAATAATAATAATAATAATAATAATAATAATGTGGACATTTGTGCTGGGAGGAGGTTGGTGATGGCTGCAATACCCTCTTCAGGCATAAAATGGATCCACAGGTATACATGGCGAGTGATGAGAAGGGGTGGAGTGGTGAACTGATTGAAAGGGAAGGCAATGATTGATTATGTGTGTGTGGATGAATGGATGCGAAGATGTGTAATGGATGCAAGAGCGTATAGAGGGTTGGGGGAGTGGGACTTTCTGACCACTACTTGGTGGGTGGCCATGGAATTAGGATACAGAAGTAAGATGGAGGAATAAGAGAGAGGGAAAGACGAGAGGAAGGAGTAGTTGCAAGGAGGAAGTGGAAAGGTTACAAGAGGATATGAGAAAAAGGCAAGACTATAAAGAGAGGAGAAGTGTGGAGGAACGATTGGGCAAATATGAATTGGAGCAGATGGGGAGACAGTGGAAGGTGTGTGCAGGATATTTACAGAAGAAATATGTGCAGCATGTGACGTTGGCTGACAATGTGGGAGGAAGAGAAGACGGAGGGGGGGTGCAAGGAACAGTGTGTGGTGGACTGAAGAGGTGAGAGACAGGCTGTGGCACAAAAGAAGAAAACATACAATGAATGGATGAGAAATAGGGGACGTGGGAAGAAGTTGAGAGGCGGAAGAGAGAAGGTTATAGAAGTAGAAAGAGAGAGAGAGGGTGAGGAAGAATTGAGTTAGTAAGAGAGAGAGAGTAAGAAAGAGAGTGGATGAGGAATTTGGAAGGAATCTGAAGTGTAAAGTGGAGGGACTGTAAGAAAATGTTCTGGGAAAGAGGTGGAAGAGAGAGTAAGACAGGAGTGGAAGTGAGGAGTTAGCAGGGGAGTGAATGATAAAAATGGTAGATTACTAGTGGAGAAAGGAGAGGAAAAAGTGAGCAGATGGAAGAGAACACTTTAAGGAATTGTTGAACATACAGGATGGAAGTAATGCTGAGTATAAGTGGCTGGAGAATGGCTGGGAGAAGGAGGGAGGTGAGAAGACAGGAGGAGAAATCAGTAAGGATAGAAGTTGTGGAAGCAATGAAGAAGAAGAGTTAAACTGGGGAAAGCCCCAGGAATTGAAGGAAGTGTGTGGTGGAAATGCTGAAGCATGAGGGGAGAGATAGTAAGTAGAATGGGATGTGGAGAAGATGTGCAGATTGACCTGGGAGGGAAGAGTAGAGTCCCGGAGGATTGGAAGTCAGGTATAATTATTCCCTTGTACAAAAGGAAAAGGGGAAAAAGAAGGTGCATGTGGTAATCATGGGGGCATTTATCTTCTTAGTATAATATAGTGGAAAAGTGTATGGTACGATATTTATTGACAGGAAGTTAGAAGAAAGAACAGAGGAATTAGTTGGAGAGAGAAGAACAGGGAGGCTTTAGGAAGGAAAAGAGGTTGTTGTAGATCAGATACTCATTCTGTCAGATCTTTACATGGTAAAGTTTCTAGGGAAGGGAAAAGAAGTTGGTATGCGGCTTTTATGGATTTGGAGAAAGCATATGCTGGCAGGGTGGATAGACAAGGATAGTGGAAAGTATTAAGAATATATGGAGTAGATGAGAAGTTGTTGGAGAATGCTGTGAAGAGTATGTACGATAATGGTCCTAAGGCTGCAGCGCGTGTGGATGGTGAACTAAGAGAATTTTTCTCTTTGAAGAGTTGGATTGAACCAGTCATGTGTCATGTCTCCACATGGTTGTTCAAAATCTGTACATGGATGGGGTGGGGATAAAAGAGGTTTACAAGTGTAGGGTGAGTGGATGTTGGAGTGGCCCTGGTGAGAGGAGGGGATAGTGTTTCGGCATAACTCCACACCTGTACTTGTTGTTTGCAGATGATACTGTGTTGTTGAGTGTGAAGACGTAGGGTGAGCTGCAAGGCTTGGGGTGGACAGGAAGTTTGGGAGAGTGTGTAAGAAACGGAATCTAAAGGTGAATGTAGGGAAGAGTAAAGTGATGGTCTTTGAGAGAGGTGAAGTCAGTGAATGTACAGCGAGGTTGGATGGTGAGGAATTGGAAAATGTGAGTACGTTTAACAGTACTTGGGTAGTGTGATAGAGTAAGGATGGAGGTTTGGAGGTGTAGTGCTTGGAAAGAAGGTACAGCAGGGAAGAAAAGGTTGCTGGTTCTTTGAAAGCAGTGATAAGAAACAGGGAAGTGAGCACGTGGAAGTGAAAAAGTTACTACACTTTGACAGGTATTGTGATACCAACTCTAACGTTTGGAAGTGAAGCTTGGACGTTGTTGGAAGGACACTGAAGTCAAGGAAGTGAGAGGAGTGGAAATGAGTTATTTAAGAGGAGCCTGTGGAGTCACAGTGGAGAGACAGGTGTATTGAGAATGAGGATAAAAAGGAGCGTTGTGTGGTGTGGATGTGGATGTGATAGGGAAGCGTTATGAGGAACACTACTGGGAGGTGGTTTGGCCATTGTGGAAGAGGGATGGAGGGTGAAAGACTGACGAAGAGAGTGTATGTGAGTGAGATGGAGTGGGGAAGAGGGAGGGGAGGCCAGAGGATGAGATGGAGAGGGATGGGGTGGAGGTTATATGGAGGGAGAGGGGGTGTGAGTTGGGAGCAGGGCAGTGAAATGGCGGGGGACAGGGCGACGTTAAGGAGGAGGCGATTTGTTTGTGGCCAAGCCACCCTGGGAAGGGGATTGAGAGCGTCTGGCAATAGATAGATAGATAGAGATAATACACTGGTACCAGCCAGTGTCATATCACTGTTTGGGTATGTACAGACACAAGGACCAGGCTACCCACACTACTCCCACTCTTACTTTCTTCTCTGGTTGCCTATTATTGGTACCTTGATTCAATCTTTTATATTTCCCTCCTACGGTCCAGGCAGTCTGTCTGGGTCTTCTTACTGCTACTTCAGCCACCCTCTTTGATTCCATCATTTTTTCCTATCTTCTCTATTTACGTTTCCTTTATTTTTTTTCCCCTCCCTCTTTCTCCCCTCTCCCACCTCCCTCTTCCTTCCATATCTTCTCCCCCTCTCCACTTCTGTAACTCAATTTCCCCCCCTCCCTCCCTCTTTTTTTCTCTCTCTCTCGTCTCTCGTTCCGATTGCTTTGTTTTCCTCTCTCCTCCCTCCTGTCTCTTTTCGACTCCTCTTTATCTCTCCCCTTGTTAAAGCCTTAAACTTCTCACCATCCTCCTCTACTTTCACTCTCCCCTTACTCTGTTCTCTCGGCCACTCTTTTACAACTTTCCTCCATACTTTTTTACTCACCTCCTTCAACTCTACTCAGACCCTCACTACCCAGCCTCTCCCTATCAGTCTTATCTCCAAATTCTCTTCAGTACCCCTCTCCTTCCTCCCTCTTTGTTTTCCTTCTTTACACCTTCCCTCCCTCCCCTTCCCCTTATTATTTCTTCTCCCTTGCCATTTATTTCCTTACCCCCTTTTTATCTTTTCCCTTCTTTTCCCACACACTCCTTCCCTCCTGTGTTTCGTTCTCTTCACTTGCTCTGCTCTCCAGCTCTCCCCTTTTCCGGCCTTCTGTTCCCTCTCTCTCTCTCTTTCTTTCTCCTCAAACCCCCTCACCATATTTTTTCCCCCCTCTTCAATCTTCCCTCCTCATCTGTCTTTATCTTCCTCGCTCCCCTCTCCTTTTCCCCTGACCTTGTCTCCCTTCCACCCCCAGACTCTCCCATCCCAAAACACTATCAGCCTCCTTCCTTTCCTTCTTTCTCTCCCCTGTCTTTCCTCCACCCACTCTCCCCCACTCCGAACCTCTCTCTCTCTCTCTCTCTCTCTCACATCTATTTAATCAGCCTGTCCGCCCTCATCCTGCTGAGTGGCGGCCTCGACAAACTAACCTCCAGGCACTTCTCTCCCTACTCAGCAACGACTCCTCTCTTCCCATGACACACACCAACTTCCCTAACATACCGTACTCCATTATCTCACCTCTACCTATTTTCACGAGCCTCCTCTCCGTAATCTTCCAACCAAAACCCCTCTCGTATAATCTAGTCTTGCACCTCCTCTACCTCCGATCTCGGTCTTCCTCCCCTTTTTTCTTCTTCCAACCATCTCCATCTCATACACATTTCACTCCAGCACCCTACCTCTCCACACCTTTGCGGTAACCACACTAACGTAATTCAGAAGCAAGCCTGACAACGAAGTATGTATCTGCAGTGAAGCCTATGAAGAGTCCTGGTATCTCCAAACTCTGTTACGAGTTCATCCATACGATGTTTCCAAAGTAACATTTTTACCCGGTGTTCTGGCCTGCCATACACTTGCCAATCCATAACACCAGCACACACGTTTACCTTTACGATGCAAGAGGAATCTAGTTCATATATCTCATTGAAAAGGATTTTATTTTATTGTTTGACCTTTTCATTTGTTTTTCTATGTTAACTGCATAGCGTCAGCAGTCATGCTTACATTCACATTTTTGACTTTTCACGCTTACCAAAGAATCCGGGTTCCCCACATCTCTGGAAAGGACTTATTTTCATTATCTGAGATCTTAGCTCTTATTATGGCATAACTTCAACAATCATCTTGCTTTCTTCTTTTTAATGGTCATTGGATATGATATCATATACTTATATACAAGATCCCAGCGGTGCATAATAAACCGGTGAATTACACGAAGTAATTTCAATACACTGGTTATAATTCCATTCAAAATACTTCACGATTTCACACACACACACACACACACACACACATTATACGTCACACACACACACACACACAATATTATATACTAGTATTGTATAGTACCATATACACATTTATGTATGTATACGTTTGTTATGTATCACTCGTCCCTCTACGTCCTCCTACATATACCTGTCATATCGCTTATCCCCCTCCTCTCACTCCCTGGCTTAAACTCACACCTTTACCACTCTCTCTTTCCTCTCCTCCCTGTATCTCTTCCTGAAAAAACTTTCCTCATTTCCCCTAACCTTTTTCCCCCTCAGGGTACCCTCTCTTCACCTCCCTCCCTCCCTCACCCCTGATCCACCCCCTGCTGGCAGTACAGGAGGTACACAACACATCACACCACTCAGGGATTTACCCTCTCTTCACCTCCCACTCTCCTCCCTCACTCCCCTATCCACCCCCCTGCTGGCAGGTACAGAAGAGGTACCACAACACTTTTATCACACCACTCAGGGTTACTCCTCTTTTTGTTCACCTCCTCCCTCCCTCACCCCTATCCACCCCTCCTGCTGGCAAGGTACATGGAGGTACACAACACATCACACCGTTACGCTGTAACATTACCTTCAACTCTCACACCAGGGACTTTCTTTCCCTCTGAAGGTGCAGCCTATTTGCATAATGGTAAGGCTGGTCACCGTTTTGGGTAACTTAGCGTGACCTTCCCTCTTCAGGTGGTGAGGAGAGAGAGGGAGAGGGAAATGAGTGATAGGGAAACAAAGAAGAAGAGGGGAAAGATAGAGAGGAGCAAAAGAAAAAAATGGGGGAAGGGACAAAGAACAGGAGGGAGAGTAAAGGGAGAGGGAGGAAGGGTGCAACGACTGAGAGGGGTAGAGAAGGGGGATGGCCGAGAGGAGGGAAAGTGGAAGGGAGTAAAAGGAGGAGCCAAGAGTGATGGGATAGTAGAAGGTAGGGAAGAGGAGGATAAGAAAAATGGAAAGAAAAGCATAGAGAAAATAAACAGAGAAGGAAATATATGCACGAGGTGCAAAGAGAGAAGAGAGGTGTGATGGAAAAGAGAATCTTCATTATTGGAGGCAGGGAGGAAAGAGGAAATGAAGAGGGACGGGAGGAAGAGAGTGAGACGAATGTGAAGAAGGGGGAAATGGGAGCAGAGGAAATGCAGGAGCAAGATTTATATAGAGAGGAATAAGGGAGGGAGAGGAATGACAGGACGGCAGGGGTAGGGTAAGGCAGGGTTATGGCAGGGCTTGGGGCAGGGCAGGGCAGGGCAGTATGGCATGGTAGGGCATGGCAGGGCAGGGCCAGGGCAGGCCAGGGCAGGAGCAGGGTTAGGTAGGACCAAGTCATGGTCAGGCAGGAGCCAGAAGGCAGGGACAGAGAGTAGTGAACATAAACAGGAGGATCCGAGTAGCGCAGGGTAGGGCATGGCAGGAAAAATAGAAAGAGAAAGTAGGGCCAAAACAGGAAGAATGGCAGGGTAAAACAGGATAGGGCAGGGCACGTGGAAGTATGCAAAGGAGAATGATAAATATGAAGTTAAAAAGGACCGTGAGGGAAACCAGGAAGATGCACATGAGGGTGAATTGGAGGGAGGAGGGGAGAGGAGGGGAGGAAAGAAGAACAGAGGGGAGCACTGTAGAAAATGAGGTGAAGGAGGAGGAGGGACAATGAAGGGAAGGCCTAGATTTACTGATGGGGAAGTAGAAGAGGAGGAGGATGGAAAGAAGGGGAATAAAGGGGAAATAGAAAAAAGGTGAGACAGGGAAGAAAGGAATTAAAAGAAAATAAAGGAATAGAGACGGAGAAGGTAGCTAAGACCTTGCAGGAGAAGAAGGTTAAGGGAAAGTATATGAAAGAAGAAGGTGTGGGAGAAAGGACAGAAAGAAAGGCAGAGCAATGAGAAAAAAGGAAAAAGAAAGGAATGCAGGGGACAGAGCTAGATGAGACGAATAGGAAGGGAGAGAAGAGAGGAAGAAACAAAAAAAGAATACTAGGAAATGAGGAAGCATAAATTAAAGAAAAAGAGAGAGGAAGGAAAAACGAAAAGAAGAGAAAAGGTGGAAGGTAAAATGTACGAATAAAAGACGGAGAGAGGGAGGGAGAGTGTAAGACATTAACAGTGGAGAGGTTGAATGAAAAAAATGACAGGATGAATGAAAGGAAGGAAGGGACGGGAGGGAAGAGCACAGGAAAAGGAAGGAAGAAAGAGAGGGGAAAAAGGAGAGGGATGGAAGGAGAGAGAGAAGAGTATAAAGAATGAGAATTGGAAAATGAAAAAAGAAGAAGGGAAGGGAGAGAGAGAGAAGAAGAAAGAGAAAGATTTGAAAAAAAAAAAAAGGAGAGAAGGGAGCGGAAAGGAGAGGAGGAGGGGGGAGGAGGAAGAGAATGGAAGTAACACTGGAAGATGAGACGTGGGAAGGGAGAAGGATATTAAGAGAAATATGAAAAAGATGAAAATGAAACGGATGAGGTCAGTAAGGAAAAGGTTTATAAGTGATTAATTTAATGGAGGAGGTGGAGCTGGGCAACAGAGGAAGGAGAAAGAGAGGGCATAGGTTTAGGTTGGGTTAGGTTAGGTAAGGTTAAGTAAAGTTCACAACACTTCACACTTCAAAACGTCCTGGGCTGTGTGGCCCATGGCCCAAACGTCCACATGTCCGATACGTCCCTGCATTCACTGCCAGCAGGGAGTGGATAGCGGTGAAGAGGGTACACTCAAGTGGAAAAGGTTCAAGAAGGAAAGTTGTCAGGGATATACATAAGAGGAGGGAAGGAGAGAGTGAGTAAAGGTGTGAATTTAAGGCAGGGAGTGGGAGGAGGGGGATATAAGGGATATTACTATACTATACATGGAGGAGGACATTAGAGGACATACATACATACATATATAATAAAATTTGAATATGATATATAAGTATATTTTATAATATACTCGTTACATACAAGTGTGTGTGTGTGTGTGTGTGTGTGTGTGTGTGAACTCGTGCAGTATTGTAAAATGGAAATATTACCCTATGTGTATGAATTATACAAGAACATCGGGTAAATGTTGCTTTGGAAACATGAATGGATGAACACGTTAACTGACTTTGGATCTTAAGGCTTGCACCAAACCCACATACTTTATTGTGGCTGCTTCTGAATTACATTAATGTGGATTACCGTCAGTCGATTATATACACCTGATGGAGAACAAGGTGGAGAGGTGGGGTGCTGGGGTGGAAGTGTATGAGATGGAGATGGTTGGGAAGAAGAAAAAGGGGAAGGAAGACCAAGGAATGGAGGTAGAGAGATATGGTAGGCTACAAGATTTGATTATATGAGAATGCATTGGTTAGATTATTACGGAAAGGAAGATTGTAAAAAAGAAGTAGGGATATGAGCAAATAGAAGTATGTAAGGGAAGTTTGTGTGTGTCATGAGAAGGGGGTCGTTTGTGAGAGCAAATGTAACGAAAGTCATGAAACACGTTTCAATTCTTTAGTATTAGGGACATTAAAAGCCCTGGGTGACGGTGGGTATTGGAAAAGCCACTCGTTAACAGCAACATGTGCGGCACTGGAGGCCATCGTGCATACTTACCCAGTATTAGCAATTTATTATACATCTCTCCCACCCTATATCATGTCACACACCTCTCACCTGTCATGTCATACACCCTCACCTCTCTATATCATGTCATACACCACTCACCTATATCATTACATACACCCTCACCTGTAATATCATGTCATACCCTCACCTATATCATGTCACACACCTCTCTACCTGTCAAGTCTCTCACCTATATCATGTCTCACACACCTCACACCTGTCAAGTCTCTCACCTATATCATGTCACACACCTCACACCTGTCAAGTCTCTCACCCATATCATGCCACAAACCTCTCATCTGTCAAGTCTCTCACCTATATCATGTCACACACTTCCCACCTGTCAAGTCATACACCCTCACCTATATCATGTTATACCGGTACATCCTTCAGCATACACCCTCACCTATATCATGTCATACATTCCTCAACCATCCTCCATTCGCCGTACTCTCCCTTCCTGTCTCAACACCCTTATGTATTTTTTTTCTTCCGTATCTATATTCTGCTGTCTTGGCCTTGGTTGACTCTATTTCTGATTCCGTTTTTGTTTGTGAGTGCGATGTGGCGTCTTCTCTATTTTGTGCTTCATGTGTGTGTGTGTGTGTGTGTGTGTGTGTGTGTGTGTGTGTGTGTGTGTGTGTGTGTGTGTGTGTGTGTGTGTGTGAGTGTGGTAGTGTAGGAGGAGCTGGAGTTAATATGTGCCGGGAGGCCAATCCGAGTCTGAAATAAAACCAGCTTTCCTCCACACCAACGCCATAAATCAGGTGTCATCGTCCTGCATCTTGTAGTTGGTTTATTCATCCAGCCTAGGCCGCGAATAGTCAGTTATTACGGATTCTTTATATAACACCCAGACTCTCTCATTTACTAAGTCACAGAAGTAAAATAGAGCTTCAAGACAAATGAACATAATACCCAGGCTCTCATTTATTAAACCACGAGGGAATTAAGTCCTGATTTAAAAGTGTATAATTTCAGTGATAAAGGTACAATCTCATAATTAAGTCTTACTACATTCGTCTGGTCCAAACTGAGGTGGCGGTGAAGGGGACAGAGCAGAACTTTGTCCAAATGGACGCGAAATCGATCCACGAAGGATCACAGAGGAGATCACGGACTTTAATGTCGCTAAAACAGTCACTACAGATCTTCCACCAGATCCCACGACATGTAATAAAATACGCCAGCCTTAATGAAGGCATCCTTCACACGTATTCAGTTCGGGAGATGCATAAATTCAGCGCCTATGACGTGACACGTGTGATACGTACAGTACGGTACAAGGATTGCTGGATCTGCGGGAGCAGAATGTCTACCACAGTTGATATTACTTCACAACATACTGTCCATATCAACGCAATACCGTCCATATCCCTGCTGCAACACACTATCCATATCACTACGCTTACACTGTCCATATCACTGCAACTTTACTGTCCGTATCACAGCAACAGTCCAAATCACAGCAACACACTGTCCATATCACTGCAACACAATGTCCAAATCACAGCAACACACTGTCCATGTCACTGCACCTTTGTCCATATCACTGCAACACACTGTCCAATCACTACAACACACTTCCATATCACTACAACACACTTCCATCACTGCAGCACACTGTTCCTATCAGTGCAACACTTCGCAGCCTCTTATATTCGTGTTGCCTGCAACAGCATTTGGTTCTGTTGTGTTGGTACCGGTGTTTGTCAAGGTGTGGGAGAGACAATACTAAGTCCAACTGACCCTGTACAGCCAACCACATGAAAAACCAAACGACACCGTCATCGTAGTGATGGGGTGTTCGTATTTGGAGTCCCCTAGCAGGCCTCTTAGTCCATCCTCCTAAGCGGTTTATTTTGCATACTACACCTTAACATTCTCCTTTATATTACTTAACACTACTGTCGACATACACGAAGTTTACATCAATAGTAAAACATAGACTATATCCTTAGGTATAATGTGAAGACTAAATCGCTAAGGAATAGGTGCTACAGAGACTTCATTCATTCATTCATTCATTCATTGCCAGACGCCATGTATCCCAAACGGGGTGGCCAACGCGGCTTAGAGTTAACTGTTTTACAGGGAGGGGCACTAATCCTCCACCAACCCCACTTGACACGTAGGGATGCCAACAGCATCTGGTGTTTCCCAGGCGGTCACCCATCCAAGTACCAACCAGACCCAACGTTGCTTCCCGTCCACTAAATTTCCACCACAATACAAGAGTTCATTAGCAAGAATTAACCAAAGTATTACGTCCTCGTGGTGGTAGAGGTTAAACCTCCACCACAATGCAAGGGATAACCCCTTTAGTTCCAGGACATTTTGTTTATTTTCACATGTTTGATGTCACCAGACGATTTTATTCACCTAAGGACAGACCTCTAGCCCTGGATGGGTTAATAATGGCTGTATCTAACCACTCCAGTTCGAAACATCGTCTGGAGA